>NC_056749.1:378603729-378940527 GCF_019279795.1 Protopterus annectens
CTTCATTGTTCACTACATTATTACAAAATGTTATGGTTTTACCATGCAGTGGTACATTTGTTTGCAACAGTAACATTTTTAAGCAGCAATAACACAACATAATTGTCATGAAATGTATCTTGAGTTATATATCTACCAAATAAATATATTTATACCATTTAATGAGGAAGAGCTAAAAACTGACTTTAGCTTTCTTGGTGGTTTCTTGGATGAGTTTTGTTACATTTCTTTGTTGCTGAATACAGAAAGTTAAACTATACTCTGTAAAAAACTGTTACAAAGATGTAAGCAACCATTTATCTATGTAATCTGTACAAATACCTTCATCCACTTCACACCTGAAGTAGTTTTGTGAGCAAATGGAATCTGTACACCTGTTTATGATACCATGAAGGTAGGAAGGGGCAGTATAGTATTTTGTTTTCAAGTGCTTATGCTATCCTTTTGCTAAAAATTGGACTGTTCCACTTCGTTGTCAAAGTCAAATCAAACACATTGCTAGCAGAGTGAACTGTTATGGTACAGTAGCCCCTGAGCAGACTATATTAAAATTAGTGGTACTGCCCCCTGTTTGTGGGGTGAGGTGGGGGCTGTGCATCTAAGGAATTTGTTTTCTGAATTTCAGTTAGATGGACTTTTTAAAATGCTGTTTTATTTAGAAGTCTAAGTAGCAATTCTACCTTTGATAACTAGGAGGTGAGCCTCAAAATAGTGCAGTAGTGTCTTAAAATGGTGTGGTAGTGCAAAGAGCAGAGAATAGATGTTTTTGTATACCACTTAAAATGTGTTCGAAATCCCATTACATAGACAGTACAGTTTGTGAGCTGAGTGAGTATCCATAGATTGAATGATTGTATATAAGTCAACCCATTCTGATTCATTTCAAACTTAACCTCCTGTATAGTCTATATACCATACTTTGAACTCATTAGGAGTCTGAGTGAGTGGATACTAATGCTGACTGTGAGTAAGTGGGGCAGATATTTTGGAGTAGGCAATTGTTAGGTTAATAATTTTCCAAGAATCTGAGTATTGTTATTCGAATGAAAGAAACAGAGATGTGTGAGACAGTTGTACATACAAGACATTTTCATTGTAATGAGATAATGCTATTTTAGTGAGTCATGCTTAGGGGTAAAGGTTATGCCACCAAATGTGAGAAAGTATGTCGCTTAACAGTAAGTATGTAACAATGTATGGTCTATTTGTTAGGCAAGTTCTATAATTGCAATTTGTTTCTTCACTAGCCTTTTAGTTACAGAGATATGCTGTACTACCTAAAATATGTGAACCCCAGGTCTGTACAATGGGTAATTACAGAGGGATACTACTGTAGTCCACCTTTGTCCCACTGTCCTTATACTTCCATATCACTACAGATGGAAGAGATCGACGTGTTAGAAAAGCATGCAGAGTAATTGGATAACAGTTTACTACATTAGTACAGTGTAACACTGAGTAGCCACTAAGCTAAAATCTATTTCTGGATAACATATGGAGGTAGTTGTTTAGCTAATTTTTAACTTTCTAAGTCAATAGCACCATTTTGGAAAAGCAACCTGATTTGTGAGATAAGGGAATTATATAGTTTGATAATGGCTACTTGTATATGTGTACTTATTTGTTTTATTTACTGGGAATGTAGGCTGGTCCAGGGACCTTTTCAGGCATGACCCAGACATTATGGGCATAATAGTATGATTATTTAGCTCATTTTTATTTCCTTGTATGCACTACAAAGTGCATCAGAAGCCAAAAGTTGTAGCAGTAGTTTGAAAAGTGACAAATATCATGCTTCTGCTAACAGTGAGGACTGATAATGCCAGCTGGAATGGATGGAGGATTTGAGCCTACTGATAGTATCATGAGGTCTGGACCACTTTTCAAGAACTAAAAATTAACTTGCCAGCATTAGAATGAATATGTCCTTAATAATGCAACTCCATATCCTAAATACACAGGTATTACCATGACATGAAGGCGTGCATTACAACTGGTATTTTTAAGTGCTGCACATGTTGAAAAATTAAGTTTTCTGCATTTCAGTTTCATTCTGAGACATTGTGAATGTTGAGCATTTGTTATCCAAAAATAATGTGCTTTTCTTATTCATTTCTGGCAGTAACTAGCTAATTAAAATTGTAATGTTTTCTTCTTTAAATGTTTTGAGTTCTAGAAATTAGTAAATAGAATAACAACTAAATCAAGGCTGCATCCTTATATATGTCTGCAAATAGTTTATGTTGTTTTTTTAATGTAGCAAGCTTTGTGTAGTATTATTGGTCAGATTTTTTTTTTTTTTTTCTGTCCCTTAATCAGTCAGATTTTTGTATTTTTTAAACACCTTTATTGAATTATCACTTGTGACCTAGGTACATTTACATTTTAAAAAAAGTAATCAAACTGTATTAACAAGCTAAAATTAACAAGCATTATGCTTCACATGTATTGCTATATATCATATAACCTAAGCAACATTACATAAATTAAAAAAAAGTTTATTTTTAAAGCTATCTTCTAAATATCTTTTTTAAGTTTCCCTTTTCTTGTTTCTATGACAATGTATACAAGTTGTTGCTATTATTTTTTATTTATCCTATACTTAGCAAATATAGATATTTTAAATGATTTTCTTTGTGTACAATATCTGTGTTGGTAAACTGCCCCTTCTTTATTTAGTCAGATACTATACTGTGTTACACATAACCCAGAGCCTTTTTTAATGAGTGTATTTTGTTTATAAAAGTTTTTAACTATGTGTTTATGAATTAATAATGGTTAATAAAGTAACATTTTTTTCTCTATCAGTAGTGGTTTATTTTTCATGAAGATTGTTTTATAAAGGCATACTGTATTGCAGGAAAAAGGTGTTTAGATGAGGAGATAAACATCACAACTGCTATTATCAATGTACTAAAAGCAAATTTCACTGCATGTGAATGCTAATATCATCTTAGATTGAGAAAGGTTAGCTGAATAAAACACTATATGGGGATTACAATTGTGAAAGTCAGCAGTGTTGATTCGTCATATTCAATATTAGTAAAATTGATTGTGTGCTGGCTTTTCCTTAATTGTGAAGTGGATAAGGGAGGTACAGGAATGGAAATCCTTTTTGCTTTTTCAAAGTGTATGCTTTCTATGGCTGTGCAGCTGCAGAGATCATATACTTAAGTAAGGGGAACCATGAGGGGTGCAGTGGAGCTTGTCCCATGCAAAATCCTTTGTTTTACCACTTTTGTCAGAGTTTTAGCTATTGTGTTTTTTTTCAAGTTGTTGTTGTTGTTGTAACTTTCGGCTTTTCCCGGTTAGAGGTCGCCACAGCGGAACTCCGGTCCGCTAATGATTGGCAGTAGATTTTTACTTACCGAGTTGCCAGCCCTGATACACAACCTTCAATGAAGGTAGGCCCATTCATGCATGTCTCCACACAGAAGACGCTTTTGCTGAGAATCGAACAGGACAACATCTTACTGTGAGGCAACAACGTTACCGCAGCACCACCACAAGTATATTGGATTTTTGCTGATGGCCATGGATGAGAAGCTTCTGTTTTCCAATGTCTTAGAGATGCCCTATTGTTTTATAATTTATAGTGTTAACAAAATTGTTGATTTACTGTTTTATTTATAATAGCATTTAGCCATTACATGTTTTAAAGTATTCTGTGTTTTTTTTAATGAAAAAACTCATGCAGTTTGTGTTTTCTGATGTGTAAGTAATACTTTATTATTTTTGTTAACTGCAGTGGCTTCTTCTATTTCTTGCACCCACAGTTTTGTATTTATACAGCTGAATATTATTGTTTTACAATATCACAGCTACAGTTTTTCCTTGAGTGAAAGAACAGAAAATATGTAAAATAGCCAACAGCTACAAAATTTTCTGTTTTTTGGGGGGTTTTTTGATTGCTATATCCGTGTGATCAAAAGAAAAAGAAATTTTAGAACATTTTTACTGAAAGAAAATATTTAGAAAATTTTAAAACCACTTGAATGAATAATAAAATATTTTCTATTAAAATACGTTTATATTTCATAATGCAGTTTTGATCACTACATTCCAATACTGTATTACTAAATCCATGCTACATATGCAATTATGCAACAGAAATCTGCTTCTATATGTTTAAATGATTATATGCACAGATATACTTTACATGTGTGTGTGTGTGTGTGTGTGTGTGTGTGTGTGTGTGTGTGTGTGTGTGTGTGTGTGTGTGTGTAAAAATGCAGATATGGTACAGAAGAAGGTAAACAGATGAAAACTTTCCTCCTGTACATATCACATGAACAATAAGTTAAATCATGGAATAAAACAACAAAGAAGAAGTCTCTAGAGCACTGACACCAAGGCATTATGGTGTCACCTCAGAAAGATTATACTAAACAAATTCTACTCTGTTTATTAGACTGGATTACCAGGGTAGTGGATCAGAAGTGAAATGTGGACAGGGCCTGCTCAGAAATTAAGAAACAATGTATAGGAATACTTACAGGAAAAAAATTTCCAAAAAGTTCCAAATTTCAGGGCAAAACTTCATACAGATATACAGAAAGCATACAAAATATTTCTTTACAACATGGATAAAGAGAAGGTGCATGTTAAAGCTATGTTGGGAGTAGCTGCATGTTAAGGGTATGTTAGGAGTAGGTGCATGTTAAGACTATGATAAGAAGAGGTGCATGTTAAGGTTATGTTGGGAACAGGTGAATGTTAAGACTATGATAAGAGTAGGTGTATGTGAAGGTTATGTTGGGAGTAGGTGCATGTTAAGGTTATGTTAGGAGGAGGTCACATTAATGCTATGTTGGGAGTAGGTGCATGTTAACGCTATGTTAGAAGTAGGTGCATGTTAAGGCTATGTTGGGAGTAGGTGCATGTTAAGACTGTGATAAGAGTAGGTGCATGTTAAGACAGCGATAAGAGTAAGTGCATGTTAAGGCTATGTTGAGAGTAGGTGCATGTTAAGGCTATGTTGGGAGCAGGTGCATGTTAAGGCTATGTTAGGAGTAGGTGCATGTTATGTCTATGTTGGGAGAAGATGCATGTTAAGACTATGATAAGAGTAGGTGCACGCTAATGCTACGTTGGGAGTAGGTGCATGTTAAGGCTATGTTGGGAGTAGACACATGTTAAGACTAGGATATGAGTAGGTGCATGTTAAGGCTATGTTGGGAGCAGGTGCATGTTAAGGCTATGTTGGGAGCAGGTGCATGTTAAGGCTATGTTAGGAGTAGGTGCATGTTATGTCTATGTTGGGAGAAGATGCATGTTAAGACTATGATAAGAGTAGGTGCACTAAATGCACGCGTGAGTAGGTGCATGTTAAGGCTATGTTGGGAGTAGACACATGTTAAGACTAGGATATGAGTAGGTGCATGTTAAGGCTATGTTGGGAGCAGGTGCATGTTAAGGCTATGTTGGGAGCAGGTGCATGTTAAGACTGTGATAAGAGTAGGCACATGTTAAGGCTATGTTGGGAGTAGGTGCATGTTAAGGGTATATTGCGAGTAGGTGCATGCTAAGGTTATGTCATGAATAGGTGCATGTTAAGGCTATGTCAGCAGTAGGTGCATGTTAAGGGTATGTTGGGAGTGCATGCATGTTAAGACTATGATAAGAGTAGCTGCATGTTAGCACTATGCTGAGAGTAGGTGCATGTTAAGACTATGTTGAGAGAAAGTGCATATTCAGACTGTGATAAGAGTAGGTGCATGTTAACGTTATGTTGGGAGTATGTGCATCTTAAGGCTATGTTGGTAGTAGGTGCATGTTAAGGCTATGCTGGAGTAGGTGCATGTTAAGGCTATGTTGGGAGTAGGTGCATGTTACTGATATGTTGGGAATAGGTCCATGTTAAGGCTATGTTGGGAGTAGATACATGTTAAGGGTATGTCAGGAGTAGGTGCATGTTAAGACTGTGATAACATTAGGTGCATGTTAACGCTATGTTGGGAGTAGGTTCATGTTAAGGCTATGTTTGCAGTAGGTGCATTTTAAGGCTATGTTGGCAGTAGGTGCATGCTAAGACTGTGATAAGAGTAGGTGCATGTTAAGGCTATGTTGGGAGTAGATGCAAGTAGGCTATGTAGGGAGTAGGTGCATGGTAAGGCTATGTCAGAAGAAGGTGAATGTTAAGACTATTATAAGAGTAGGTGCTTTTAAGGCTATGTTGGGAGTAGGTGCATGTTAAGACTATGATATGAGTAGGTGCATGTTAAGGCTATATTGGGAGTAGGTGCCTGTTAAGGCTATGTCAGGCTATGTCAGCAGTAGGTGCATGTTAAGTTAAAGTTGGGAGTTGGCGCATGTTAAGACTATGTCAGCAGTAAGTGCATGTTAAGGCTAGGTTGGGAGTAGGTGCATGTTAAGATTATGTCAGGAGTAGGTGCATGTTAAGTATATGATAAGAGTAGGTGCATGTTAAGGCTATGTTGGGAGTAGGTGCATGTTAAGGCTATGTTGGGAGTAGGTGCATCTTAAGGCTATGTTGGGAGTAGGTGCATGTTAAGACTATGATAAGAATAGCTGCATGCTAAGGCTATGTTGAGAGAAGGTGCATATTAAGGCGATGTTGGGAGTAGGTGCAAGTTGAGACTATGATAAGAGTAGGTGCATGTTAAGGCTATGTTGGAAGTAGGTGCATGTCAAGGCTATGTTGGAAGTAGGTGCTTGTTAAGACTATGTTAGGAGTAGGTGCATGTTAAGGCTATGTTGGGAGTAGGTGCATGTTAAGACAATAAAAAGAGTAGGTGCATGTTACAGATATTTTAGGAGTAGGTTCATGTTAAGGCCATGTTGGGAGTAGGTGTATGTTAAGACTATGATAAGAGTAGGTGCATGTTAAGGCTATGTTGGGAGTAGGTGTATGTTAAGACTATGATAAGAGTAGCTGCGTGTTAAGGCTATGTTGGTAGTAGGTGCACGTTATAACCATGATTAGAGAAGGTGCATGTTAAAGCTATGTTGGGAGTAGGTGCATGTTAAGGCTATGTTGGAAGTAGGTGCTTGTTAAGACTATGTTAGGAGTAGCTGCATGTTAATGCTATGTTGGGAGTAGGTGCATGTTAAGGCTATGTTGGGAGTATGTGCATGTTAAGACTATGATAAGAGTAGGTCCATGTTTAGGCTATGTTGGGAGCAGGTGCATGTTAAGACTATGATAAACATAGGTGCATGTTAAGGCTATGTTAGGAGTAGGTGCATCTTAAGGCTATGTTGGGAGTAGGTGAATTTTAAGACATTGATAAGAGTAGCTGCATGTTAAGGCTATCTTGGGCGTAGGTGCATGTTAAGGCAATGTTGGGAGTAGGTGCATGTTAAGACTATGATAAGAGTAGGGGCATGTTAACACTATGTTGGGAGTAGGTGCATGTTAAGGTTATGTCAGGAGCAGGTGCATGTTACGGTTATGTCAGGGGTAGGTGCATGTTATGGCTGTGTTGAGAGTAGGTGCATCTTAAGGCTATGCAGGGAGCAGGTGTTTTTAGACTGTGACAAGAATAGGTGCATGTTAAGGCTATGTTGAGAGTAGCTGCATGTTAAGGCTATGTTAAGAGTAGGTGCATGTTAAGGCAATGTTGGGAGTAGGTGCATGTAAAGACTATGATAAGAGTAGGGGCATGTTAACGCTATGCTGGGAGTAGGTGCATGTTAAGGTTATGTCAGGAGCAGGTGCATGATAAGGGTATGTCAGGGGTAGGTGCATGTTATGGCTGTGTTGAGAGTAGGTGCATGTTAAGGCTATGCAGGGAGCAGGTGTTTTTAGACTGTGACAAGAATAGGTGCATGTTAAGGCTATGTTGAGAGTAGCTGCATGTTAAGGCTATGTTAAGAGTAGGTGCATGTTAAGGCAATGTTGGGAGTAGGTGCATGTAAAGACTATGATAAGAGTAGGTGCATGTTAAGGCCATGTTGGGAGTAACTGCATGCTAAGGCTATGTTGGGAGTAAGTGCATGTTAAAGCTATGTTGGGAGTAGGTGCACATTAAGACTATGATAAGAGTAGGTGCATGTTAGGCTATGTTGGGAGTAGGTGTATGTTAAAGCTATGTTGGGAGTAGGTGCATAAGACTATGATACGAGTAGGTGCATGTTAAGTCTATGTTGGTAGTAGGTGCATGTTAAGGCTATGTTGGTAGTAGGTGCATGTTAAGACTGTTATAAAAGAAGATGCATGTTAAACCTATGTCAGCAGTAGGTGCATGTTAAGGCTATGTTTGGAGTAGGTGCATGTTAAGGCTATGTTAGAAGAAGGTGTTTTTTTAAGGTAATGTCGAGAGTAGGTGCATTTTTATTGTATGTCAGCAGTAGGTGCATGTTATGGCTATGTTGGGAGTAGGTGCATGCTAAGACTATGATAAGAGTAAGTGCATGTTAAGGCTATGCTGGGAGAAGATGCATGTTAAGGCTATGTTGGGAGTAGGTGCATGTTAAGGCTATGTTGGGAGTAGGTGCATGTTAAGGGTATGTCAGGAGTAGGTGGATGTTAAGACTATGATACGAGTAGGTGCATGTTAAGGCTATGTTGGGAGTAGTTGCATGTTAAGGGTATGTCAGGAGAAGGTGCAATGTAAGCCTATGATAAGAGTAGGTGCATGTAAAGGCTATGTTGGGAGTAGGTGCATATTAAGCCTATGTTGGGAGGAAGTACATCTTAAGGTTATGTTGGGGGAAGGTGCATGTTAAGACTATGATAAGAAAAGGTGCATGCTAAGGCTATATTGGGAGTAGGTGCATGTGACAGTGATGTTGGGAGTAGGTGCATGTTAAGGCTATGATAAGAGTAGGTTCATGTTAATGCTATGTTGGGAGTAGGTGCATGTTAAGGCTATGTCAGGAGAAGGTGCATGTTATTACTATATGAGTAGGTCTATATTAAGACTATGTTGGGAGTAAGTGCATGTTAAGACTATGATAGGTGTAGGTGCATGTTAAGGCTATGTCAGCAGTATGTGCATGTTAAGTCTATGTCAGCAGTATGTGCTTGTTTAGCCTATGTGTGGAGCAGGCTCGTGTTAAGCCTATATTGGGAGTATGCGCATGTTAAGGCTATGATAATAGTAGGTGCATGTTAAGACTATGTTGAGTGTAGGTGCTTGTTAAGACTATGTTGAGAGTAAGTGTATGTTAAGACTGTGATAAGAATAGATACAGGTTAAGGCTATGATAAGAGTTTGTGCATTTTAAGGCTCTGCTGGGAGTTGCTGCATGTTAAGACTAAAAGAGTAGCTGCATGTTAAGGCTGTATTGGGAGTAGAAGCATGTTAAGACTGTGATAATAGAAGGTGTATGTTAAGACTATGTTGGTAGCAGGTTCATGATAAGGCGATGATGGGAATAGGTGCATGTTACATCTATGACAAGAGTAGGTGCATGTTAAGGCTATGTTGGGAGTAGGTGCTTGTTAAGGCGATGTTGGGAGTAGGTCCATGTTAAGGCTATGTGGGAGTAGGTGCATGTTAAGGGTATGTCAGGAGTAGGTGCATGTTAAGACTGTTATTAAAGAAGATGCATGTTAAACCTATGTCAGCAGTAGGTGCATGTTAAGGCAATGTTGGGAGTAGGTGCATGTAAAGACTATGATAAGAGTAGGTGCATGTTAAGGCTATGTTGGGAGTAACTGCATGTTAAGGCTATGTTGGGTGTAACTGTATGTTAAGGCTTTGCTGGGAGTAGCTGCATGTTAAGACTATGATAAGAGTAGCTGCATGTTAAGGCTATGTTGGGAGTAGGTGCATGTTATGACTATGATTAGAGTAGGTGCACATTAAGGCTGTGTGGTGAGTAGGTGCCTGTTAGGACTATAATAAGAGTAGGTGCATGTTAAAGTTATTTTAGGAGTAGGTGCATGTTAAGGCCATGTTGGGAGTAGGTGCATGTTAAGACTATGATAAGAGTAGGTACATGTTAAGGCTATGTTGGGAGTAGGTGTATGTTAAGACTATGATAAGAGTAGCTGCGTGTTAAGGCTATGTTGGGAGTAGGTGTACGTTATGACTATGATTAGAGTAGGTGCATGTTAAAGCTATGTTGGGAGTAGGTGCATGTTAAGGCTATGTTGGAAGTAGGTGCTTGTTAAGACTATGTTATGAGTAGCTGCATGTTAATTCTATGTTGGGAGTAGGTGCATGTTAAGGCTATGTTGGGAGTAGGTTCTTGTTAAGACTATGTTAGGAGTAGCTGCATGTTAAGGCTATGTTGGGAGTAGGTGCATGTTAAGGCTATGTAGGGAGTAGGTTCATTTAAAGACTACGAAAAGAGTAGGTGCACATTAAGGCTCTGTTGGGAGTAGGTGCATGTTATGACTATGATTAGAGTAGGTGCACATTAAGGCTGTGTTGGGAGTAGGTGCCTGTTAAGACTATAAGAAGAGTAGGTGAATGTTAAAGCTATGTTAGGAATAGGTGCATGTTAAGGCCATGTTGGGAGTAGGTGCATGTTAAGACTATGATAAGAGTAGGTACATGTTAAGGCTATGTTGGGAGTAGGTGTATGTTAAGACTATGATAAGAGTAGCTGCGTGTTAAGGCTATGTTGGGAGTAGGTCCATGTTTAGGCTATGTTGGGAGCAGGTGCATGTTAAGACTATGATAAGAGTAGGTGCATGTTAAGGCTATGTTAGGTGTAGGTGCATCTTAAGGCTATGTTAGGAGTAGGTGAATGTTAAGACATTGATAAGAGTAGCTGCATGTTAAGGCTATCTTGGGGGTAGGTGCATGTTAAGGCTATGTTGGGAGTAGTTGCATGTTAAGGGTATGTCAGGAGAAGGTGCAAGTTAAGGCTACAATAAGAGTAGGTGCATGTTAAGGCTATGTTGGGAGTAGGTGCATATTAAGCCTATGTTGGGAGTAAGTACATCTTAAGGTTATGTTGGGGGAAGGTGCATGTTAAGACTATGATAAGAAAAGGTGCATGCTAAGGCTATATTGGGAGTAGGTGCATGTGACAGTGATGTTGGGAGTAGGTGCATGTTAAGGCTATGATAAGAGTAGGTTCATGTTAATGCTATGTTGGGAGTAGGTGCATGTTAAGGCTATGTCAGGAGAAGGTGCATGTTATTACTATATGAGTAGGTCCATATTAAGACTATGTTGGGAGTAAGTGCATGTTAAGACTATGATAAGTGTAGGTGCATGTTAAGGCTATGTCAGCAGTATGTGCATGTTAAGTCTATGTCAGCAGTATGTGCTTGTTTAGCCTATGTGTGGAGCAGGCTCATGTTAAGCCTATATTGGGAGTATGCGCATGTTAAGGCTATGCTAATAGTAGGTGTATGTTAAGACTATGTTGAGTGTAGGTGCTTGTTAAGACTATGTTGAGAGTAAGTGTATGTTAAGACTGTGATAAGAATAGATACAGGTTAAGGCTATGATAAGAGTTTGTGCATTTTAAGGCTCTGCTGGGAGTTGCTGCATGTTAAGACTAAAAGAGTAGCTGCATGTTAAGGCTGTATTGGGAGTAGGAGCATGTTAAGACTGTGATAATAGAAGGTGTATGTTAAGACTATGTTGGTAGCAGGTTCATGATAAGGCGATGATGGGAATAGGTGCATGTTACATCTATGACAAGAGTAGGTGCATGTTAAGGCTATGTTGGGAGTAGGTGCTTGTTAAGGCGATGTTGGGAGTAGGTCCATGTTAAGGCTATGTGGGGAGTAGGTGCATGTTAAGGGTATGTCAGGAGTAGGTGCATGTTAAGACTGTTATTAAAGAAGATGCATGTTAAACCTATGTCAGCAGTAGGTGCATGTTAAGGCAATATTGGGAGTAGGTGCATGTAAAGACTATGATAAGAGTAGGTGCATGTTAAGGCTATGTTGGGAGTAACTGCATGTTAAGGCTATGTTGGGTGTAACTGTATGTTAAGGCTTTGCTGGGAGTAGCTGCATGTTAAGACTATGATAAGAGTAGCTGCATGTTAAGGCTATGTTGGGAGTAGGTGCATGTTATGACTATGATTAGAGTAGGTGCACATTAAGGCTGTGTGGTGAGTAGGTGCCTGTTAGGACTATAATAAGAGTAGGTGCATGTTAAAGCTATTTTAGGAGTAGGTGCATGTTAAGGCCATGTTGGGAGTAGGTGCATGTTAAGACTATGATAAGAGTAGGTACATGTTAAGGCTATGTTGGGAGTAGGTGTATGTTAAGACTATGATAAGAGTAGCTGCATGTTAAGGCTATGTTGGGAGTAGGTGCATGTTATGACTATGATTAGAGTAGGTGCATGTTAAGGCTATGTTGGGAGTAGGTGCATGTTAAGGCTATGTTGGAAGTAGGTGCTTGTTAAGACTATGTTAGGAGTAGCTGCATGTTAAGGCTATGTTGGGAGTAGGTGCATGTTAAGGCTATGTTGGGAGTAGGTTCATTTAAAGACTACGAAAAGAGTAGGTGCACATTAAGGCTATGTTGGGAGTAGGTGCATGTTATGACTATGATTAGAGTAGGTGCACATTAAGGCTGTGTTGGGAGTAGGTGCCTGTTAAGACTATAAGAAGAGTAGGTGCATGTTAAAGCTATGTTAGGAATAGGTGCATGTTAAGGCCATGTTGGGAGCAGGTGCATGTTAAGACTATGATAAGAGTAGATACATATTAAGGCTATGTTGGGAGTAGGTCCATGTTTAGGCTATGTTGGGAGCAGGTGCATGTTAAGACAATGATAAGAGTAGGTGCATGTTAAGGCTATGTTAGGTGTAGGTGCATCTTAAGGCTATGTTAGGAGTAGGTGAATGTTAAGACATTGATAAGAGTAGCTGCATGTTAAGGCTATCTTGGGGTAGGTGCATGTTAAGGCTATGTTGGAAGTAGGTGCTTGTTAAGACTATGTTAGGAGTAGCTGCATGTTAATGCTATGTTGGGAGTAGGTGCATGTTAAGGCTATGTTGGGAGTATGTGCATGTTAAGACTATGATAAGAGTAGGTCCATGTTTAGGCTATGTTGGGAGCAGGTGCATATTAAGACTATGATAAACATAGGTGCATGTTAAGGCTATGTTAGGAGTAGGTGCATCTTAAGGCTATGTTGGGAGTTGGTGAATTTTAAGACATTGATAAGAGTAGCTGCATGTTAAGGCTATCTTGGGCGTAGGTGCATGTTAAGGCAATGTTGGGAGTAGGTGCATGTTAAGACTATGATAAGAGTAGGGGCATGTTAACGCTATGTTGGGAGTAGGTGCATGTTAAGGTTATGTCAGGAGCAGGTGCATGTTACGGTTATGTCAGGGGTAGGTGCATGTTATGGCTGTGTTGAGAGTAGGTGCATCTTAAGGCTATGCAGGGAGCAGGTGTTTTTAGACTGTGACAAGAATAGGTGCATGTTAAGGCTATGTTGAGAGTAGCTGCATGTTAAGGCTATGTTAAGAGTAGGTGCATGTTAAGGCAATGTTGGGAGTAGGTGCATGTAAAGACTATGATAAGAGTAGGGGCATGTTAACGCTATGCTGGGAGTAGGTGCATGTTAAGGTTATGTCAGGAGCAGGTGCATGATAAGGGTATGTCAGGGGTAGGTGCATGTTATGGCTGTGTTGAGTAGGTGCATGTTAAGGCTATGCAGGGAGCAGGTGTTTTTAGACTGTGACAAGAATAGGTGCATGTTAAGGCTATGTTGAGAGTAGCTGAATGTTAAGGCTATGTTAAGAGTAGGTGCATGTTAAGGCAATGTTGGGAGTAGGTGCATGTAAAGACTATGATAAGAGTAGGTGCATGTTAAGGCCATGTTGGGAGTAACTGCATGCTAAGGCTATGTTGGGAGTAAGTGCATGTTAAAGCTATGTTGGGAGTAGGTGCATAAGACTATGATACGAGTAGGTGCATGTTAAGTCTATGTTGGTAGTAGGTGCATGTTAAGGCTATGTTGGTAGTAGGTGCATGTTAAGACTGTTATAAAAGAAGATGCATGTTAAACCTATGTCAGCAGTAGGTGCATGTTAAGACTATGTTTGGAGTAGGTGCATGTTAAGGCTATGTTAGAAGAAGGTGTTTTTTTAAGGTAATGTCGAGAGTAGGTGCATTTTTATTGTATGTCAGCAGTAGGTGCATGTTAAGGCTATGTTGGGAGTAGGTGCATGCTAAGACTATGATAAGAGTAAGTGCATGTTAAGGCTATGCTGGGAGAAGATGCATGTTAAGGCTATGTTGGGAGTAGGTGCATGTTAAGGCTATGTTGGGAGTAGGTGCATGTTAAGGGTATGTCAGGAGTAGGTGCATGTTAAGACTATGATACGAGTAGGTGCATGTTAAGGCTATGTTGGGAGTAGTTGCATGTTAAGGGTATGTCAGGAGAAGGTGCAATGTAAGCCTATGATAAGAGTAGGTGCATGTAAAGGCTATGTTGGGAGTAGGTGCATATTAAGCCTATGTTGGGAGGAAGTACATCTTAAGGTTATGTTGGGGGAAGGTGCATGTTAAGACTATGATAAGAAAAGGTGCATGCTAAGGCTATATTGGGAGTAGGTGCATGTGACAGTGATGTTGGGAGTAGGTGCATGTTAAGGCTATGATAAGAGTAGGTTCATGTTAATGCTATGTTGGGAGTAGGTGCATGTTAAGGCTATGTCAGGAGAAGGTGCATGTTATTACTATATGAGTAGGTCCATATTAAGACTATGTTGGGAGTAAGTGCATGTTAAGACTATGATAGGTGTAGGTGCATGTTAAGGCTATGTCAGCAGTATGTGCATGTTAAGTCTATGTCAGCAGTATGTGCTTGTTTAGCCTATGTGTGGAGCAGGCTCGTGTTAAGCCTATATTGGGAGTATGCGCATGTTAAGGCTATGATAATAGTAGGTGCATGTTAAGACTATGTTGAGTGTAGGTGCTTGTTAAGACTATGTTGAGAGTAAGTGTATGTTAAGACTGTGATAAGAATAGATACAGGTTAAGGCTATGATAAGAGTTTGTGCATTTTAAGGCTCTGCTGGGAGTTGCTGCATGTTAAGACTAAAAGAGTAGCTGCATGTTAAGGCTGTACTGGGAGTAGGAGCATGTTAAGACTGTGATAATAGAAGGTGTATGTTAAGACTATGTTGGTAGCAGGTTCATGATAAGGCGATGATGGGAATAGGTGCATGTTACATCTATGACAAGAGTAGGTGCATGTTAAGGCTATGTTGGGAGTAGGTGCTTGTTAAGACGATGTTGGGAGTAGGTCCATGTTAAGGCTATGTGGGGAGTAGGTGCATGTTAAGGGTATGTCAGGAGTAGGTGCATGTTAAGACTATTATTAAAGAAGATGCATGTTAAACCTATGTCAGCAGTAGGTGCATGTTAAGGCAATGTTGGGAGTAGGTGCATGTAAAGACTATGATAAGAGTAGGTGCATGTTAAGGCTATGTTGGGAGTAACTGCATGTTAAGGCTATGTTGGGTGTAACTGTATGTTAAGGCTTTGCTGGGAGTAGCTGCATGTTAAGACTATGATAAGAGTAGCTGCATGTTAAGGCTATGTTGGGAGTAGGTGCATGTTATGACTATGATTAGAGTAGGTGCACATTAAGACTGTGTGGTGAGTAGGTGCCTGTTAGGACTATAATAAGAGTAGGTGCATGTTAAAGCTATTTTAGGAGTAGGTGCATGTTAAGGCCATGTTGGGAGTAGGTGCATGTTAAGACTATGATAAGAGTAGGTACATGTTAAGGCTATGTTGGGAGTAGGTGTATGTTAAGACTATGATAAGAGTAGCTGCGTGTTAAGGCTATGTTGGGAGTAGGTGCACGTTATGACTATGATTAGAGTAGGTGCATGTTAAAGCTATGTTGGGAGTAGGTGCATGTTAAGGCTATGTTGGAAGTAGGTGCTTGTTAAGACTATGTTATGAGTAGCTGCATGTTAATTCTATGTTGGGAGTAGGTGCATGTTAAGGCTATGTTGGGAGTAGGTGCTTGTTAAGACTATGTTAGGAGTAGCTGCATGTTAAGGCTATGTTGGGAGTAGGTGCATGTTAAGGCTATGTAGGGATTAGGTTCATTTAAAGACTACGAAAAGAGTAGGTGCACATTAAGGCTATGTTGGGAGTAGGTGCATGTTATGACTATGATTAGAGTAGGTGCACATTAAGGCTGTGTTGGGAGTAGGTGCCTGTTAAGACTATAAGAAGAGTAGGTGAATGTTAAAGCTATGTTAGGAATAGGTGCATGTTAAGGCCATGTTGGGAGTAGGTGCATGTTAAGACTATGATAAGAGTAGATACATATTAAGGCTATGTTAGGAGTAGGTGTATGTTAAGACTATGATGAGTAGCTGCATGTTAAGGTTATGTTAGGAGTAGGTCCATGTTTAGGCTATGTTGGGAGCAGGTGCATGTTAAGACTATGATAAGAGTAGGTGCATGTTAAGGCTATGTTAGGTGTAGGTGCATCTTAAGGCTATGTTAGGAGTAGGTGAATGTTAAGACATTGATAAGAGTAGCTGCATGTTAAGGCTATCTTGGGGGTAGGTGCATGTTAAGGCTATGTTGGGAGTAGTTGCATGTTAAGGGTATGTCAGGAGAAGGTGCAATGTAAGGCTATGATAAGAGTAGGTGCATGTTAAGGCTATGTTTTGAGTAGGTGCATATTAAACCTAAGTTGGGAGGAAGTACATCTTAAGGTTATGTTGGGGGAAGGTGCATGTTAAGACTATGATAAGAAAAGGTGCATGCTAAGGCTATATTGGGAGTAGGTGCATGTGACAGTGATGTTGGGAGTAGGTGCATGTTAAGGCTATGATAAGAGTAGGTTCATGTTAATGCTATGTTGGGAGTAGGTGCATGTTAAGGCTATGTCAGGAGAAGGTGCATGTTATTACTATATGAGTAGGTCCATATTAAGACTATGTTGGGAGTAAGTGCATGTTAAGACTATGATAAGTGTAGGTGCATGTTAAGGCTACGTCAGCAGTATTTGCATGTTAAGTCTATGTCAGCAGTATGTGCTTGTTTAGCCTATGTGTGGAGCAGGCTCATGTTAAGCCTATATTGGGAGTATGCGCATGTTAAGGCTATGCTAATAGTAGGTGCATGTTAAGACTATGTTGAGTGTAGGTGCTTGTTAAGACTATGTTGAGAGTAAGTGTATGTTAAGACTGTGATAAGAATAGATACAGGTTAAGGCTATGATAAGAGTTTGTGCATTTTAAGGCTCTGCTGGGAGTTGCTGCATGTTAAGACTAAAAGAGTAGCTGCATGTTAAGGCTGTATTGGGAGTAGGAGCATGTTAAGACTGTGATAATAGAAGGTGTATGTTAAGACTATGTTGGTAGCAGGTTCATGATAAGACGATGATGGGAATAGGTGCATGTTACATCTATGACAAGAGTAGGTGCATGTTAAGGCTATGTTGGGAGTAGGTGCTTGTTAAGGCGATGTTGGGAGTAGGTCCATGTTAAGGCTATGTGGGGAGTAGGTGCATGTTAAGGGTATGTCAGGAGTAGGTGCATGTTAAGACTGTTATTAAAGAAGATGCATGTTAAACCTATGTCAGCAGTAGGTGCATGTTAAGGCAATGTTGGGAGTAGGTGCATGTAAAGACTATGATAAGAGTAGGTGCATGTTAAGGCTATGTTGGGAGTAACTGCATGTTAAGGCTATGTTGGGTGTAACTGTATGTTAAGGCTTTGCTGGGAGTAGCTGCATGTTAAGACTATGATAAGAGTAGCTGCATGTTAAGGCTATGTTGGGAGTAGGTGCATATTATGACTATGATTAGAGTAGGTGCACATTAAGGCTGTGTGGTGAGTAGGTGCCTGTTAGGACTATAATAAGAGTAGGTGCATGTTAAAGCTATTTTAGGAGTAGGTGCATGTTAAGGCCATGTTGGGAGTAGGTGCATGTTAAGACTATGATAAGAGTAGGTATATGTTAAGGCTATGTTGGGAGTAGGTGTATGTTAAGACTATGATAAGAGTAGCTGTGTGTTAAGGCTATGTTGGGAGTAGATGCACGTTATGACTATGATTAGAATAGGTGCATGTTAAAGCTATGTTGGGAGTAGGTGCATGTTAAGGCTATGTTGGAAGTAGGTGCTTGTTAAGACTATGTTATGAGTAGCTGCATGTTAATTCTATGTTGGGAGTAGGTGCATGTTAAGGCTATGTTGGGAGTAGGTGCTTGTTAAGACTATGTTAGGAGTAGCTGCATGTTAAGGCTATGTTGGGAGTAGGTGCATGTTAAGGCTATGTAGGGAGTAGGTTCATTTAAAGACTACGAAAAGAGTAGGTGCACATTAAGGCTATGTTGGGAGTAGGTGCATGTTATGACTATGATTAGAGTAGGTGCACATTAAGGCTGTGTTGGGAGTAGGTGCCTGTTAAGACTATAAGAAGAGTAGGTGAATGTTAAAGCTATGTTAGGAATAGGTGCATGTTAAGGCCATGTTGGGAGTAGGTGCATGGTAAGACTATGATAAGAGTAGATGCATATTAAGGCTATGTTAGGAGTAGGTGTATGTTAAGACTATGATGAGTAGCTGCATGTTAAGGCTATGTTAGGAGTAGGTCCATGTTTAGGCTATGTTGGGAGCAGGTGCATGTTAAGACTATGATAAGAGTAGGTGCATGTTAAGGCTATGTTAGGTGTAGGTGCATCTTAAGGCTATGTTAGTAGTAGGTGAATGTTAAGACATTGATAAGAGTAGCTGCATGTTAAGGCTATCTTGGGGGTAGGTGCATGTTAAGGCGATGTTGGAAGTAGGTGCATGTTAAGGGTATGTCAGGAGCAGGTGCATGTTAAGGGTATGTCAGGGGTACATGCATGTTACGCCTGTGTTAAGAGTAGGTGCATGTTAAGGCTATGCAGGGAGTAGGTGTTTTTCGACTGTGCCAAGAATAGGTGAATGTTAAGGCTATGTTGGTAGTAGATGCATGTTAAGGCTATGTTAAGAGTAGGTGCATGTTAAGGCAATGCTGGGAGTAGGTGCATGTAAAGACTATGATAAGAGTAGGTGCATGTTAAGGCTATGTTGGGAGTAACTGCATGTTAAGGCTATGTTGGGAGTAACCGCATGTTAAGGCTATGTTGAGAGTAGGTGCATGTTTAGGCTATGCAGGGACAAGGTGTTTATCGACTGTGACAAGAGTAGGTGCATGTTAAGGCAATGCTGGGAGTAGGTGCATGTAAAGACTATGATAAGAGTAGGTGCATGTTAAGGCTATGTTGAGAGTAACTGCATGTTAAAGCTATATTGGGAGTAACCGCATGTTAAGGCTATGTTGGGAGTAGGTGCATATTAAGACTATGATAAGAGTAGGTGCATGTTAGGCTATGTTGCCAGTAGGTGCATGTTAAAGCTATGTTGGGAGTAGGTGCATAAGACTATGATGCGAGTAGGTGCATGTTAAGGTTATGTTGGTAGTAGGTGCATGTTAAGACTGTTATAAGAGTAGATGCATGTTAAACCTATGTCAGCAGTAGGTGCATGTTAAGGCTATGTTGGGAGTTGGTGCATCTTAACGCTATGTTAGAAGTAGGTGTTTGTTAAGGTAATGTCAGGAGTATGTGCATTTTTAGGCTATGTGAGCAGTAGGTGCATGTTAAGGCTATGTTGGGAGTAGGTGCATGTTAAGACTATGATGACTAAGTGCATGTTAAGACTATGTTGGGAGCAGGTTCTTGTTAGGGCTATGTCAGCAGTAGTTGTATCTTAAGACTATGTCAGTAGTAGGTGCATGTTAAGTCTATGTTAGGAGTAGGTGTATGTTAAGGCTGTGATAAACGTAGGTGCATGTTAAGGCTGTGTTGGGAGTAGGTGTATGTTGAGACTGTGATAAGAATAAGTGCATGTTAAGGCTATGTTGGGAGTATGTGCATCTTAACATTATGATAAGAGTAGGTGCATGTTAAGGGTATTTTGGAAGTAGGTGCATGTTAAGGCTATGTTGGGATTAGGTGCATGTTAAGGCTAAGTCAGGAGTAGGTGCATGTTAAGACTATGATAAGCATAGGTGCATGTTAAGGCTATGTTGGGAGTAGGTGCTTGTTAAGGCTATGCTGGAAGTAGGTTTTTGTTAAGACTACGATAAGAGTAGGTGCATTAAGGCTATGTTGGGAGTAGGTGCATGTTAAGACTATAATAAGAGTAGGTGCATGTTAAAGCTATGTTAGGAGTAGGTGCATGTTAAGGCGATGTTGAGAGTAGGTGCATGTTAAGACTATGATAAGACTAGGTGCATGTTAAGGCTATGTTGGGAGTTGTTGTATGTTAAGACTATGGTAAGAGTAGGCACATGTTAAGGCTATGTTGGGAGTAGGTACATGTTAAGACTATGTCAGGGGAAGGTGCATGTTAAGACTATGAAAAGAGTAGGTGCATGTTAAGGCTATGTTGGGAGTAGGTGCATGTTAAGACTAAGATAAGAGTAGCTGCATGTTAAGGCTATGCAGGGAGTAGGTGTTTTTCGACTGTGCCAAGAATAGGTGCATGTTAAGGCTATGTTGGGAGTAGGTGCATGTTAAGGCTATGTTAAGAGTAGGTGCATGTTAAGGCAATGTTGAGAGTAGGTGCATGTAAAGACTATGATAAGAGTAGGTGCATGTTAAGGCTATATTGGGAGTAACTGCATGTTAAAGCTATGTTTGGAGTAACCGCATGTTAAGGCTATGTTGGGAGTAGGTGCGTATTAAGACTATGATAAGAGTAGGTGCACATTACGGCTATGTTGGGAGTAGGTGCATGTTAAGACTATAATAAGAGTAGGTGCATGTTAAAGCTATGTTAGGAGTAGGTGCACTTTAAGGCGAAGTTGGGAGTAGGTGCATGTTAAGGCTATGATAAGAGTAGGTGCATGTTAAGGCTATGTTGGGAGTAGGTGTATGTTAAGACTGTGATAAGCGTAGGCGCATGTTAAGGCTATGTTGGGAGTAGGTACATGTCAAAGCTATGTCAGGAGAAGGTGCATGTTAAGACTATGAAAAGAGTAGGTGCATGTTAAGGCTACATTGGCAGTAGGCGCATGTTAAGTGTATGTTGGGAGTAGGTGCATGTTAAGACTATGATAAGAGTAGGTGCATGTTGTGGCTGTGTTTAGAGTATGTGCATGTTAAGGCTATGCAGGGAGTAGGCGTCTGCTTAGACTGTGACAAGAATAGATGCATGTTAAGGCTATGTTGGGAGTAGGTGCATATTAAGACTATGATAAGAGTAGGTGCATGTTAGGCTATGTTGGGAGTAGGTGCATGTTAAGACTATGTTAGCAGTAGGTGCTTGTTAAGGTAATGTTGGGAGTAGGCACATGTTAAGGCTATGTCAGCAGTAGGTGCATGTTAAGGCTATGTTGGGAGTAGGTGCATGCTACGGTTTTGATAAGTGTAGGTGCATGTGAAGGCTATGCTTGGAATAGGTGCATGTTAAAGCTATGTTGGGAGTAGGTGCATATTAAGGGTATGGCAGAAGTAGCTGCTTGCTAAGACTGTGATAAGAGTAGGTGCATGTTAAGGCAATGTTGGGAGTAGGTGCATGTCAAGGCTATGAATGGAGTAGGTGCTTGTTAAGACTATGTTAGGAGTAGCTGCATGTTAAGGCTATGTTGGGAGTAGGTGCATGTTAAGGCTATGTTGGGAGTAGGTTCATTTAAAGACTATGAAAATAGTAGGTGCACATTAAGGCTATGTTGGGAGTAGGTGCATGTTATGACTATGATTAGAGTAGGTGCACATTAAGGCTGTGTTGGGAGTAGGTGCCTGTTAAGACTATAAGAAGAGTAGGTGAATGTTAAAGCTATGTTAGGACTAGGTGCATGTTAAGGCCATGTTGGGAGTAGGTGCATGTTAAGACTATGATAAGAGTAGATGCATATTAAGGCTATGTTGGGAGTAGGTGTATGTTAAGACTATGATGAGTAGCTGCATGTTAAGGCTATGTTAGGAGTAGGTCCATGTTTAGGCTATGTTGGGAGCAGGTGCATGTTAAGACTAAGATAAGAGTAGGTGCATGTTAAGGCTATGTTAGGTGTAGGTGCATCTTAAGGCTATGTTAGGAGTAGGAGAATGTTAAGACATTGATAAGAGTAGCTGCATGTTAAGGCTATGTTGGGAGTAGGTGCATGTTAAGGCTATGTTAAGAGTAGGTGCATGTTAAGGCAATGCTGGGAGTAGGTGCATGTAAAGTCTATGATAAGAGTAGGTGCATGTTAAGGCTATGTTGGGAGTAACTGCATGTTAAGGCTATGTTGGGAGTAACCGCATGTTAAGGCTATGTTGAGAGTAGGTGCATGTTAAGGCTATGCAGGGAGTAGGTGTTTTTCGACTGTGACAAGAATAGTTGCATGTTAAGGCAATGTTGGGAGTAGGTGCATGTAAAGACTATGATAAGAGTAGGTGCACGTTAAGGCTATGTTGGGAGTAACTGCATGTTAAAGCTATGTTGGGAGTAACCGCATGTTAAGGCTATGTTGGGACTAGGTGCATATTAAGACTATGATAAGAGTAGGTGCATGTTAGGCTATGTTGGGAGTAGGTGCATGTTAAAGCTATGTTGGGAGTAACCGCATGTTAAGTCTATGTTGGGACTAGGTGCATAAGACTATGATACGAGTAGCTGCATGTTAAGGTTATGCTGGTAGTAGGTGCATGTTAAGACTGTTATAAGAGAAGATGCATGTTAAACCTATGTCAGCAGTAGGTGCATGTTAAGGCTATGTTGGGAGTCTGTGCATGTTAAGGCTATGTTAGAAGTAGATGTTTGTTAAGGTAATGTCAGGAGTAGGTGCATTTTTAGGCTATGTGAGCAGTAGGTGCATGTTAAGGCTATGTTGGGAGTAGGTGCATGTTAAGACTATGATGAGTAAGTGCATGTTAAGACTATGTTGGGAGCCGGTTCATGTTAGGCCTATGTCAGCAGTAGTTGTATCTTAAGATTATGTCAGCAGTAGGTGCATGTTAAGTCTATGTTGGGAGTAGGTGTATGTTAAGGCTGTGATAAAAGTAGGTGCATGTTAAGGCTGTGTTGGGAGTAGGTGTATGTTGAGACTGCGATAACAGTAGGTGCATGTTAAGGCTATGTTGGGAGTATGTGCATCTTAACATTATGAAAAGAGTAAGTGCATGTTAAGGGTATTTTGGAAGTAGGTGCATGTTAAGGCTATGTTGGGATTAGGTGCATGTTAAGGCTAAGTCAGGAGTAGGTGCATGTTAAGACTATGATAAGCATAGGTGCATGTTAAGGCTATGTTGGGAGTAGGTGCATGTTAAGGCGATGCTGGGAGTAGGTGCATGTTAAGACTATGATAAGAGTAGGTGCATGTTAAGGCTATGTTGGAAGTGGTTGCATGTTAACACTATGATAATAGTAGGTACATGTTAAGGCTATGTTGGGAATAGGTGCATGTTAAGGGTATGTCAGGAGTACGTGCATGTTAAGACTATGATAAGAGTAGGTGCATGTTAACTCTATGTTGGGAGTAGGTGGATGTTAAGGGTATGTCAGCAGTGGGTGCATGTTAAGACTATGATAAGAGTAAGTGCATGTTAATGATATGTTGGGTGTAGGTGCATCTTAAGGCTATGTTGGGAGTAGATGCATGTTAAGGCGATGCTGGGAGTAGGTGCATGTTAAGACTATGATAAGAGTAGGTGCATGTAAGGCTATGCTGGGAGTAGGTGCCTGTTAAGTCTATGTTGGGAGTAGGTGCATGTTACGACTATGATAAGAGTAGTTGCATGTGAAGTGTTTGATAATACTAGGTGCATGTTCAGACTGTATACATACCTCACAACTGTGCAGATTTTCGCAGAATGTCCATGGTTTTTGCCTCATATTTTTGGTTCATATTCCATAAATTTGTGATTTTCTTGCAAATGATTCAGAAATCATTAAAGATTGTAATTTTAAAATAATGATAGACATTTAAGTTTCAGACTTCATATCCTTCAGAAAATTCATACTAATGCAAAACCTGTTATTCTACCCACTTTCTATGTTTATAAGAACGATATTTAAAACTTTTCCTATTTTTGCGCCTTTGTCCAACTTTTCCATATGGCTTTGTCCAGGCTTCTTGCTCTAACAGGTTGAGAGGTATGGACTGTGATAAGAGTAGATGTATGTTAAGGCTTTGTTGGGAGTAGCTGCCTTTTAAGGTTTGGTTGGGAGTAGGTGCATGTTAACGTTTGGTTGGGAGTAGGTGCATGTTAAGGCTATGTTGGGAGCAGGTCCATGTTAAGACTATGTTAAGAGTAGGTGAGTGTTAAAGCTATGTTGGGAGTAGCTGCATGTTAAGGCTATATCAGCAGTAGGTGCATGTTAACACTATGTTAAGATTAGGTGCATGTTAAGACTGCGATACGAGTAGGTGCATGTTAAGGCTATGTTGGGAGTAGGTGCATGTCAAGACTGTGATAACAGTAGGTACATGTTAACATTATGTTGGGAGTAGGTTCATGTTAAGGCTATGTTTGCAGTAGGGGCATGTTAAGGCCATGTTAGAAGTAGGTGGATGTTAAGACTGTGATATGAGTAGGTGCGTGTTAAGGCTATGTTGGGAGTAGGTGCATGTTAAGACTATGTTGAGAGGAGGTGCATGTTAAGACTATGTCGAGAGTAAGTGCATGTTAAGACTGTGAAAAGACAAGGTGCAAGTTAAGGCTATGATAGGAGTATGTACATGTTAAGGCTCTGCTGGGAGTAGCTGCATGTTAAGACTATGATAAGAGTAGCTGCATGTTAAGTCTATGTTGGGAGTAGGTGCATGTTAAGACTGTGATAGTAGTAGGTGCATGTTAAGGCTATTTTGGGTGTAGGTGCATGTTAAGGCTATGTTGGAAGTAGGTGCATGCTAAGACTAATTTAGGAGTAGGTGCATGTTAAGGCTATGGTGGGAATAGGTGCGTGTTAAGGCTATGTTGGGAGTAGGTTCTTGTTAAGACTACGATAAGAGTAGGTGATTTTAAGGCTATGTTGGGAGTAGGTGCATGTTAAGACTATAATAAGAGTAGGTGCATGTTAAAGCAATGTTAGGAGTAGGTGCATGTTAAGGCGATGTTGGGAGTAGGTGCATGTTAAGACTATGATAAGAGTAGGTGCATGTTAAGGCTATGTTGGGAGTAGGTACATGTTAAGGCTATGTTGGGAGTAGGTGCATGTTAAGACTAAGATAAGAGTAGCTGCATGTTAAGGCTATGTTGGGAGTAGGTGCATGTTAAGACTAAGATAAGAGTAGCTGCATGTTAAAGCTATGTTGGGAGTAGGTGCATGTTAAGACTATGATAAGAGTAGGTGCATGTTAAGGCTATGTTAGGAGTAGGTACATGATAAAGCTATGTTGTGAGTAGGTGAATGTTAAGACTTTGATAAGAGTAGCTGCATGCTAAGGCTATCTTGGGGATAGGTGCATGTTAAGGCAATGTTGGGAGTAGGTGCATGTTAAGGCTATGTTGGGAGTAGGTGCATGTTAAGGCTATGTTAGGAGTAGGTGCATGATAAGGCTATGTTGGGAGTAGGTGAATGTTAAGACTTTGATAAGAGTAGCTGCACGTTAAGGCTATCTTGGGGGTAGGTGCATGTTAAGGCAATGTTGGGAGTAGGTGCATGTTAAGACTATGATAAGAGTAGGGGCATGTTAATGTTATGTTGGGAGTAGGTGCATGTTAAGACTATGTCGGGAGTAGGTGCATGTTAAGGGTATGTCAGGAGTAGGTGCATGTTAAGGGTATGTCAGGGGTAGGTGCATGTTAAGACTGTGATAAGAGTAGGTGTATGTTAACACTGTGTTGGGAGTAGGTGCGTGTTAAGGCTATGTTGGAGTAAGTGCTTGTTAAGGCTACTTTGGCAGTAGGTGCATGTTAAGGGTAAGTTGGGAGTAGGTGCATGTTATGGCAGTGTTTAGAGTATGTGCATTTTAAGGCTATGCAGGGAGTAGGTGTCTGCTTATACTGTGACAAGAATAGATGCATGTTAAGGCTATGTTGGGAGTAGGTGCTTGTTAAGTCTATGTCATCAGAAGGTGCATATTAAGTCTATGATAAGAGTAGGTGCATGTTAGGCTATGTTGGGAGTAGGTGCATGTTAAAGCTATGTTGGGAGTAGGTGAATGTTAAGACTATGATAAGAGTAGGGGCATGTTAATGCTATGTTGGGGTAGGTGCATGTTAAGGTTATGTCAGGAGCAGGTGCATGTTAAGGGTATGTCAGGGGTAGGTGCATGCTACGCCTGTTTTGAGAATAGGTGCATCTTAAGGCTATGCAGGGAGTAGGTGTTTTTCTAGTGTGCCAAGAATAGGTGCATGTTAAGGCTATGTTGGGAGTAGGTGCATGTTAAAGCTATGTTGGGAGTAGGTGAATGTTAAGACTATGATAAGAGTAGGGGCATGTTAATGCTATGTTGGGGTAGGTGCATGTTAAGGTTATGTCAGGAGCAGGTGCATGTTAAGGGTATGTCAGGGGTAGGTGCATGCTACGCCTGTGTTGAGAATAGGTGCATCTTAAGGCTATGCAGGGAGTAGGTGTTTTTCTAGTGTGCCAAGAATAGGTGCATGTTAAAGCTATGCTAGGAGTAGGTGCATGTTAAGACTGTGATAAGAGTAGGCGCATGTTAAGTCTATGTTGGGAGTAGGTACATGTTAAGGCTATGTCAGGAGAAGGTGCATGTTAAGACTATGATAAGAGTAGGTGCATGTTAAGGCTATGTTGGGAGTAGGTGTATGTTAAGACTATGATAAGAGTAGGTGCATGTTAAGGCTATGTTGGCAGTAGGCGCATGTTAAGGGTATAAAAGAAAAGCTAAGACAACCGCTCGTGAAACACACTCATTTATTTAAATGCCAAAATATTAAAAACATTTTTCGTCCGAACAAATTAATCAGACTTCTTCAGATCTCGAACTACAACTATACTAAGATACATCCTCTATTTATAAACTCATTTCTAAAAGACCGCCAAAAGTTAATTGTCACAACAATTAGGAGTAGGTGTATGTTAAGGCTATGTTGGGAGTAGGTGCATAAGACTATGATACGAGTAGGTGCATGTTAGGGTTATGTTGGTAGTAGGTGCATGTTAAGACTGTTATAAGAGAATATGCCTGTTAAACCAATGAGAGCAGTAGGTGCATGTTAAGGCTATGTTGGGAGTAGGTGCATGTTAAGGCTATGTTGGGAGTAGGTGCATGTTAAGGCTATGTTAGAAGTAGGTGTTTGTTAAGGTAGTCAGGAGTAGGTGCATTTTTAGGCTATGTCAGCAGTAGGTGCATGTTAAGGCTATGTTGGGAGTAGGTGCATGTTAAGACTATGATGAGTAAGTGCATGTTAAGACTATGTTGGGAGCAGGTTCTTGTTAGGGCTATGTCAGCAGTAGTTGTATCTTAAGACTATGTCAGCAGTAGGTGCATGTTAAGTCTATGTTGGGAGTAGGTATATGTTAAGACTGTGATAAAAGTAGGTGCATATTAAGGCTGTGTTGGGAGTAGGTGTATGTTAAGACTGTGATAAAAGTAGGTGCATGTTAAGGCTGTGTTGGGAGTAGGTGTATGTTAAGACTGTGCAAAGAGTAGGTGCATGTTAAGGCTATGTTGGGAGTATGTGCATCTTAACACTATGATAAGAGTAGGTGCATGTTAAGGGTATTTTGGAAGTAGGTGCATGTTAAGGCTATGTTGGGAGTAGGTGCATGTTAAGGCTAAGTCAGGAGTAGGTGCATGTTAAGACTATGATAAGTATAGGTGCATGTTAAGGCTATGTTGGGAGTAGGTGCATGTTAAGGCGATGCTGGGAGTAGGTGCATGTTAAGACTATGAAAAGTGTAAGTGCATGTTAAGGCTATGTTGGAATTAGTTGCATGTTAAGACTATGATAATAGTAGGTACATGTTAAGGCTATGTTGGGAATAGGTGCATGTTAAGGGTATGTCAGGAGTAGGTGCATGTTAAGACTATGATAAGAGTAGGTGCATGTTAACTCTATGTTGGGATTAGCTGGATGCTAAGGGTATGTCAGCAGTAGGTGCATGTTAAGACTATGATAAGAGTAAGTGCATCTTTAGGCTATGTTGGGAGTAGATGCATGTTAAGGCGATGCTGGGAGTAGGTGCACGTTAAGACTATGATAAGAATAGGTGCATGTAAGGCTATACTGGGAGTAGGTGCCTATTAAGTCTATGTTGGGAGTAGGTGCATGTAACGACTATGATAAGAATAGTTGCATGTTAAGTGTTTGATAATACTAGGTGCATGTTCAGACTGTATACATACCTCGCAACTGTGCAGATTTTCACAGAATGTCCATGGTTTTTGCCTCATATTTTTGGTCCATATTCCATAAATTTGTGATTTTCTGGCAAATTATTCACAAATCATTAAAGATTGTAATTTTAAAATAATGATAGACATTTAAGTTTCAGACTTCATGCCCTTCAGAAAATTCATACTAATGCAAAACCTGTTATTCTACCCACTTTCTATGTTTATAAGAACAATATTTAAAACTTTTCCTATTTTTGGGCCTTTGTCCAGCTTTTCCATATGGCTTTGTCCAGGCTTCTTGCTCTAACAGGTTGAGAGGTATGGACTGATAAGAGTAGATGTATGTTAAGGCTATGATAAGAGTAGGTGCATGTTAAGGTTATGTTGGGAGTAGGTGCATGTTAAGACTATGATAAGTGTAGCTGCATGTTAAGGCTTTGTTGGGAGTAGCTGCCTATTAAGGTTATGTTGGGAGTAGGTGCATGTTAAGGCTATGTTGGGAGCAGGTCCATGTTAAGACTATGTTAAGAGTAGGTGCGTGTTAAAGCTATGTTGGGAGTAGCTGCTTGTTAAGGCTATATCAGCAGTAGGTGCATGTTAACACTATATGTTTAGAGTAGGTGCATGTTATGACTGCGATACGAGTAGGTGCATGTTAAGGCTATGCTGGGAGTAGTTGCATGTTAAGACTGTGATAACAGTAGGTGCATGTTAACGCTATGTTGGGAGTAGGTTCATGTTAAGGCTATGTTGGGAGTAGGTACATGTTAAAGGGATGTTGGGAGTAGGTGCATGTTAAGACTATGATAAGAGTAGGTGCATCTTTAGGCTATGTTGGGAGTAGGTGCATGTTAAGAGTATGATTAGAGTAGGTGCATGTTAAGGGTATGTAGGGAGTAGGTGCATGTTAAGGCTATGTTGGACGTAGGTGTATGTTAAGACTATGCTAAGAGTAGTTGCATGTTAAGATTATGTTGAGAGGAGGTGCATGTTAAGACTATGTCGAGAGTAAGTGCATGTTAAGACTGTGAAAAGACAAGGTGCAAGTTAAGGCTATGATAAGAGTATGTGCATGCTAAGGCTCTGCTGGGAGTAGCTGCATATTAAGACTATGATAAGAGTAGCTGCATGTTAACGCTATGTTGGGAGTAGGTGCATGTTAAGACTGTGATAGTAGTAGGTGCATGTTAAGGCTATGTTGGGAGTAGGTGCATGTTAAGACTACGATAAGATTAGGTGCACATTAAGGCTATGTTGGGAGTAGATGCATGTTAAGACTATAATAAGAGTAGGTGCATGTTAAAGCTATGTTAGGAGTAGGTGCATGTTAAGGCAATGTTGGGAGTAGGTGCATGTTAATACTATGATAAGAGTAGGTGCATGTTAAGGCTATGTTGGAAGTAGGTGCATGCTAAGACTAATTTAGGAGTAGGTGCATGCTAAGACTAATTTAGGGGTAGGTGCATGTTAAGGCTATGTTGGGAATAGGTGCGTGTTAAGGCTATGTTGGGAGTAGGTTCATGTTAAGACTACGATAAGATTAGGTGCACATTAAGGCTATGTTGGGAGTAGATGCATGTTAAGACTATAATAAGAGTAGGTGCATGTTAAAGCTATGTTAGGAGTAGGTGCATGTTAAGGCAATGTTGGGAGTAGGTGCATGTTAAGACTATGATAAGAGTAGGTGCATGTTAAGGTTATGTTGGGAGTAGGTGTATGTTAAGACTGTGATAAGAGTAGGCGCATGTTAATGCTATGTTGGGAGTAGGTACATGTTAAGGCTATGTCAGGAGAAGGTGCATGTTAAGACTATGATAAGAGTAGGTGCATGTTAAGGCTATGTTAGGAGTAGGTACATGATAAGGCTATGTTGGGAGTAGGTGAATGTTAAGACTTTGCCTGAACATGCAGCTACTCTTATCAGTCTTAACATTCGACTACAGCTAACATGTCTTAACATGCCCTCTGTCATAGTCTTAACATGCACCTACTCCCAACATTGCCTTAACATGCAGCTACTCTTATCAATGTTGGGAGTAGGTGCATGTTAAGACTATGATAACAGGAGGGGTATGTTAACGCTATGTTGGGAGTAGGTGCATGTTAAGACTATGATAAGAGTAGGGACATGTTAACGCTATGTTGGGAGTAGGTGCATGTTAAGGCTATGTTGGGAGTAGGTGCATGTTAAGGCTATTTTAGGAGTAGGTGCATGATAAGGCTATGTTGGGAGTAGGTGAATGTTAAGACTTTGATAAGAGTAGCTGCATGTTAAGGCTATCTTGGGGTAGGTGCATGTTAAGGCAATGTTGGGAGTAGGTGCATGTTAAGACTATGATAAGAGTAGGGGCATGTTAACGCTATGTTGGAAGTAGGTGCATGTTAAGACTATGTCGGGAGGAGGTGCATGTTAAGGGTATGTCAGGAGGAGGTGCATGTTAAGGGTATGTCAGGAGTAGGTGCATGTTAAGGGTATGTCAGGGGTAGGTGCATGTTAAGAGTGTAATAAGAGGAGGAGTAGGTGCATGTTAAGGCTATGTTGGAGGAAGTGCTTGTTAAGGCTACATTGGCAGTAGGTGCATGTTAAGAGTAAGTTGGGAGTAGTTGCATGTTATGGCTGTGTTTAGAGTATATGCATGTTAAGGCTATGCAGGGAGTAGGTGCTTGTTAAGTCTATGTCAACAGAAGGTACATGTTAAGACTATGATAAGAGTAGGTGCATGTTAAGGCAATGTTGGGAGTAGCTGCATGTAAAGACTATGATAAGAGTAGGTGCATGTTAAGGCTATGTTGGGAGTAGGTGCATATTAAGACTATGATAAGAGTAGGTGCATATTAGGCTATGTTGGGAGTAGGTGCATGCTAAAGCTATGTTGGGAGTAGGTGAATGTTAACACATTGATAACAGTAGGTACATGTTAAGGCTATCTTGGGGGTAGGTGCATGTTAAGGCAATGCAGGGAGTAGGTGTTTTTCGACTGTGCCAAGAATAGGTGCATGTTAAGGCTATGTTGGGAGTAGGTGCATGTTAAGGCTATGTTAAGAGTAGGTGTATGTTAAGGCAATGTTGGGATTAGGTGCATGTAAAGACTATGATAAGAGTAGGTGCATGTTAAAGCTATGTTGGGAGTACCGCATGTTAAGGCTGTGTTGGGAGTAGGGGCATATTAAGACTATGATAAGAGTAGATGCACATTAAGGCTATGTTGGGAGTAGGTGCATGTTAAGACTATAATAAGAGTAGGTGCATGTTAAAGCTATGTTAGGAGTAGGTGCATGTTAATGCGATGTTGGGAGTAGGTGTATGTTAAGACTGTGATAAGAGTAGGCGCATGTTAAGGCTATGTTGGGAGTAGGCGCATGTTAAGGCTATGTTGGGAGTAGGTACATGATAAGGCTATGTTGGGAGTAGGTGAATGTTAAGACTTTGATAAGAGTAGCTGCATGTTAAGTCTATCTTGGGGGTAGGTGCATGTTAAGGCAATGTTGGGAGTAGGTGCATGTTAAGACTATGATAAGAGGAGGGGCATGTTAATGCTATGTTGGGAGTAGGTGCATGTTAAGACTATGATAAGAGTAGGGGCATGTTAACGCTATGTTGGGAGTAGGTGCATGTTAAGGCTATGTTGGTAGTAGGTGCATGTTAAGACTGTGATAAGAGTAGATGCATGTTAAACCTATGTCAGCAATAGGTGCATGTTAAGGGTATGTCAGGGGTAGGTGCATGTTAAGACTGTGATAAGAGTAGGTGCATGTTAATGCTATGTTGGGAGTACGTGCATGTTAAGGCTATGTTGGAGTAAGTGCTTGTTAAGGCTACGTTGGCAGTAGGCGCATGTTAAGGGTAAGTTGGGAGTAGGTGCATGTTGCGGCTGTGTTTAGAGTATGTGCATGTTAAGGCTATACAGGGAGTAGGTGTCTGCTTAGACTGTGACAAGAATAGATGCATGTTAAGGCTATGTTGGGAGTAGGTGCATGTGAGGCTATGTTGGGAGTAGGTGCATGTTAAAGCTATGTTGGGAGTAGGTGAATAAGACTATGATATGAGTAGGTGCACGTTAAGGCTATGTTGGTAGTAGGTGCATGTTAAGGCTATGTCAGCAGTAGGTGCATGTTAAGGCTATGTTGGGAGTAGGTGCATGCTACGGTTTTGATAAGTGTAGGTGCATGTTAAGGCTATGCTTGGAATAGCTGCATGTTAAGAGTATGATAAGATTAGCTGCATGTTAAGGCTATGTGGGGAGTAGGTGCATGTTATGACTATGATTAGAGTAGGTGCATGTTAAGGCTATAATGGGAGTAGGTGCATGTTAAGTCTATGTTGGAAGTAGGTGCTTTTTAAGACTATGTTAGAAGTAGCTGCATGTTACGGCTATGTTGGGAGTAGGTGCATGTTAAGGCTATGTTGGGAGTAGGTTCATTTAAAGACTACGAAAAGAGTTGGTGCACATTAAGGCTATGTTGGGAGTAGGTGCATGTTATGACTATGATAAGAGTAGGTGCATGTTAAGGCTATGTTGGGAGTAGGTTCATTTAAAGACTACGAAAAGAGTTGGTGCACATTAAGGCTATGTTGGGAGTAGGTGTATGTTAAGACTGTGATAAGAGTAGGTACATGTTAAGGCTATGTTGGGAGTAGGTGCATGTTAAGGCTATGTCAGGAGAAGGTGCATGTTAAGACTATGATAAGACTAGGTGCATGTTAAGGCTATGTTTGGAGTAGGTGCATGTTAAGACTAAGATAAGAGTAGCTGCATGTTAAGGCTATGTTGGGAGTAGGTGCATGTTAATAGTATAAGAGTAGGTGCATGTTAAGGCGATGTTGGGAGTAGGTGCATGTTAAGACTATAATAAGAGTAGGTGCATGTTAAGGCTATGTTGGGAGTAGGTGCATGTCAAGACTGTGATAAGAGTAGGTGCATATCAAGGCTATGTTGGGAGTAGGTACATGTTAAGGCTATGTCAGGAGAAGGTGCACGTTAAGACTATGATAAGAGTAGGTGCATGTTAAGGCTATGTTTGGAGTAGGTGCATGTTAAGACTAAGATAAGGGTAGCTGCATGTTAAGACTATGTTGGGAGTAGGAGCATGTTTAGACTATGATAAGAATAGGTGCATGTTAAGGCTATGTTAGGAGTAGGTGCATGTTAAAGCTATGTTGGGAGTAGGTGAATGTTAAGACATTGATAAGAGTAGGTGCATGTTAAGGCTATCTTGGGAGTAGGTGCATGTTAAGACTATGATAAGAGTAGGGGCATGTTAAGGCTATGTTGGGAGTAGGTTCATGTTAAGGCTATGTTGGGTGTGGGTGCATATTAAGGCTATGTTGGGAGTAGGTGCATGTTATGACTATGATAAGAGTAGGTGCATGTTAAGGCTATGTTGGGAGTAGGTGCATGTTAAGACTGTGATAAGAGTAGGTGCATCTTAAGGGTATGTTTGGAGTAAGTGCATATTAAGGTTATGTTGGGAGTAGGTGCATGTTAAGACTATGATAAGAGTAGGTGCATGTTAAGGCTATGTTGGGAGTAGGTGCATGTTAAGACTATGATAAGAGTAAGTGCATATTAAGGTTATGTTGGGAGTAGCAGCATGTTAAGACTATGATAAGACTAGGTGCATATTAAGGCTATGATGGGAGTAGGTGCATGTTAATACTATGTTGGGAGTAGGTGCATGTTAAGACTATGATAAGCAGTAGGTGCATGTGAAGGCTATGTCGGAAATAGGTACATGTTAAGACTATGTTAAGAGTAAGTGCATGTTAAGACTATGTTAGGAGTAGGTGCATGTTAGGGCTATGTCAGCAGTAGATGCATGTTAAGAATATATCAGCAGTAGGTGCATGTTAAGGCTATGTTGGGAGTAAGTGTATGTTAAGACTGTGATAAGAGTAGGTGCATGTTAAGGCCACGTTGGGAGTAGGTGCATGTTAAGGCAATGTTGGAAGTAGGTGCATATTAACACTATGATAAGAGTAGGTGCATGTTAAAGCTATGTTGGGAGTACATGCATGTTAAGGCTATGTTGGGGAGTAGGTGTATGTTAAGGCTGCACTGGGAGTAGGTGCATGTTAAGATTATGATAAGAGTAGCTGCATGTTAAAGCCATGTTGAGAGTAGGTGCATGTTAAGACTGTGTTAACAGTCGGTGCATGTTAAGGCTGTTTTGGGAGCAGGTTCATGTTAAAGGTATTTTGGCAGTAGGTGCTTGTTAAGACTATGATAAGAGTAGGTTCATGTTAAAGGTATTTTGGCAGTAGGTGCTTGTTAAGACTATGATAAGAGTAGGAGCATGTTAAGGCCACATTGGGAGTAGGTGCAAGTTAAGGCAATGTTGGGAGTAGGTGCATGTTGAGGCTGTGATAAGAGTAGGTGCATATTAAAACTATGTTGAGATTAGGTGCATGTTAAGGCTATGTTGGGAGTAGGTGCAAGTTAAGGCTATTTCAGCAGTAAGTGTATGTTAAGGCTATGTTAGCAGTGGGTGCATATTGAGACTATGTTGAGAGTAGGTGCATGTTAAGGCTATTTCAGCAGTAAGTGTATGTTAAGGCTATGCTGCGAGTGCATGTTAAGCTGTGCATGTTAAGGAGAAGGTGCATGTTAGAACTATGAAAAGAATAGGTGCATGTTCAGGCTATGTTGGCAGTAGATGCATGTTAAGACTATGATATGAGTAGGTGCATATTAAGGCTATGTCGGGAGTAGGTTCATGTTAAGGCTATGTTGGGTGTGGGTGCATGTTAAATCTATGTTGGGAGTAGGTGCATAAGACTATGATACGAGTAGGTGCACGTTAAGGCTATGTTGGTAGTAGGTTCATGTTAAGACTGTGATAAGAGTAGATGCATGTTAAACCTATGTCAGCAATAGGTGCATGTTAAGTCTATGTTGGGAGTAGGTGCATGTTAAGAATATGTTAGCAGTAGGTGCTTGTTAAGGTTGTGTTGGGAGTAGGTGCATGTTAAGGCTATGTCAGCAGTAGGTGCATGTTAAGGCTATGTTGGGAGTAGGTGAATGTTAAGACTATGCTGTGAGTAGGTGCATGTTTAGTCTATGATAAGAATAGGTGCATGAGAAGGCTAGGTTGGGAGTAGGTGCATATTAAGGCTATGTTGGGAGTAGGTGCATGTTAAGACTATGTTAGGAGTAGGTGCATGTTAAGGTTATGTTGGGTGTAGGTGCATGTTAATGCTGTGTTGGGAGTAGGTGCATGTTAAGGCATTTTTGGAGTAGGTGCATGTTAAGGCTATGTTGGGACTAGTTGCATTTTAAGTCAATGATAAAAGTAGGCGCATGTTAAGGCTATGTTGGGTGTAGGTGTATCTTAAAGCTATGTCAGGAGTAGGTGCATGTTCAGGCTATGTCAGCAGTGGGTGCATGTTAAGACTGTGATAAGAAGAGTAAGTGCATGTTAAGGCTATGTTAGGAGTAGTTGCATGTTAAGGCTTTGTTGGGAGTAGCTGCAAGTTAAGATTATGATAAGAGTGGGTGCATGGTAAGGCTATGTTGGGAGTAGGTGCATGTTAAGACTATGATAAGAGTAGGGGCATGTTAAGGCTATGTTGGGAGTTGCTTAATGTTAAGGCTATTTTGGGAGTAGGTGCATGTTAAGACTATGGTAAGAGTAGTTGCATGTTAAGGCTATGTTGTGAGTAGGTGCATGTTAAGGCTATGATAAGAGTAGGTGCATGTTAAGGCTATGTTGGGAGTAGGTGCATGTTAAGACTATAAGAGTAGGTGCATGTTAAGGCTATGTTGGGAGTAGGTGCATGTTAAGACTATGATAAGAGTAGGTGCATGTTAAGGCTATGTTGGGAGTAGGTGCATGTTAAGGTTATGTTGGGAGTAGGTGCATGTTAAGACTGTGATAAGAGTGGGTGCATGGTAAGGCTATGTTGGGAGTAGGTACACATTAAGGCTATGTTGGGAGTTGCTTAATGTTAAGGCTATTTTGGGAGTAGGTGCATGTTAAGACTATGGTAAGAGTAGTTGCATGTTAAGGCTATGATAAGAGTAGGTGTATGTTAAAGCTATGTTGTGAGCAGGTGCATGTTAAGACTGTGATAAGAAGAGTAAGTGCATGTTAAGGCTATGTTAGGAGTAGGTGCATGTTAAGGCTGTGCTGGGAGTAGTTGCATGTTAAGGCTATGATAAGAGTAGGTGTATGTTAAAGCTATGTTGTGAGCAGGTGCATGTTAAGGCTATGTTGGGAGTAGGTGCATGTTAAGACTATAAGAGTAGGTGCATGTTAAGGCTATGTTGACAGTAGGTGCATGTTAAGGCTGTGATAAGAGTAGGTGCATATTGAGACTATGTTGAGAGTAGGTGCATGTTAAGGCTATGTTGGGAGTAGGTGCACATTAAGGCTATGTTGGGAGTAGGTGCATGTTAAGGCTATGTTGGGAGTAGGTGCATGTTAAGACTATGATAAGAGTAGGTGAATGGTAAGGCTATGTTGGGAGTAGGTGCATGTTTAGTCTATGAAAAGAATAGGTGCATGTTCAGGCTATGTTGGCAGTAGATGCATGTTAAGACTATGATATGAGTAGGTGCATATTAAGGCTATGTCAGCAGTAGGTGCATGTTAAGACTATGTCAGCACTAGGTGCATGTTAATGCTATGATAAGCATAGGTGCATGTTAAGGCTATGTTGGGAGTACGTGCATGTTAAAGCTATGTTGGGAGTAGGTGCATATTAAGGCTACGTTGGGAATAAGTGCATCTTAAGGGTATGTCAGGAGTAGGTGCATGTTAAGTCTATGATAAGAGTAGGTGCATGTTCATAGGTTGGTACTAGGCTATCGGCCCTAGGGCCTATACAAGCCTAGCCATAACAATTCCCTGTATTTTTCTTCCCACAATATTTACTTCCCTGGACCCCTGTCTAGCAAGGTGATTTGATGTGATCCTTGGGGTGAATTTCCTATCTCCCATCCAATCATCAAGGTTCCTTTTGAAGAGGGCTAAGGAGGCACTCTGCTTGACATGTATGGTCAGTCTGTTCCAGAGTATGGGGAGTCTCTGTCAAGAACCTATCGCTCCAGCATATTTTGTTCATTGTGATGACAAGGTTTAGATCCCTGGATCATGTGGCTCTGAGGAATTGGGATTTCTTTAAGTGGAGCATGTCCAACAGCTCAGAGTTTGACACGGCCTTATATGTTAAGCAGAGATTGCCTCTGAGTAGACGATATGTGACAGAATATATCTGGAGTTTTTTTAGATGGTCAGCATAGGGCATCTGCTTTAGGCCTGTGATTCTTTTTGTGAGGTATTTCTGCGGCCTTTCCAGCTGTTGCAGATGTCTTGTGAGGTACATACCAAATGGGGAATTGTACTCTATAATGGGTCTAATAAGGGATGAGTACAGTGGGACAATGACTGCTTTTTTTCTGGATGAAAAGCCTTTAGTGATGAGGTGTGCCACATAGAAGGATTTCCTGACTGTTGTGGCGATGTGGTTATCGAAGGTGAGTCCACTGTCCATCTGTGTCCCTAAGTCTCTCATCACACTTTTGGTATTTAGTGCACTGCCACCTATGTGGTAATTCATGGGTACATGTCTTTTCCCAAAGGAGGTAGCTATCCATTTCTTGGCATTAAGCTTGAGCCGATGGCTCTGGCACCAAGCATCTTTTTCTGTAAGGCCCTTTGTAGAATATCCACATAATTTGGGGATTCAACAATGACTCCCAGTTTGCAGTCATCTACGAAGTTTGTTAGCCAGAGTCCCTTAGTGTTGGTCTGTACTTCAGAGAAGTAGATGCCAAACAAGGGCGGTCCCAGAACTGAACCCTGAGTTACTCCACTTGTCACTTGTCTGGAGCTGGATTTGTTGTCGGCTACTTTTACAGTCTCGGTTCTGTCAGTAAGCCAGTTGGCAACCCATTGAGTGACCTAGGAATTTATGCCCAGCTTAGTAAGTTTATCTATGATTCCAGAGTGAGGGATGGTGTTGAAGGCCTTGGTGAGGTCCAGACAGGCTGTGTGGACTGCCTTACCCTCATCCACAGATCTGGAGACTGATTCAAAGAAGGCAATAGGTTCAGGAAACAAGATCGGCCCTTTACAAACCCAAACTGGGTGGGGTCCAGTGTTTGAAGGTTGCCAAAGTCTTTGTTTAGAAGTTCCATGATAATGCGTTCCATGCCCTTGCAGATCAGGCTCATCAGACTGATGGGATGGTAGTTCCCAGGATCCAAGGTGGATCCCCCCTTGTGGAGTGGGATAACTGTAGCTGTGCATCCCTCAGTGGGCACAAAGCCTGAGGTTAGACTATGATTAAACATGACACTTAGGTTAGGTGCCAGTTCATTTTGTAGTTCATGTAGTACACAGCCTGGGATGTCATCTGGTCCCATGGATGCTATATTCTTAGCTTTGGAGAGTGTGGTTTCTACCTATGTGGACGTGTTTACCAGAATTTAGCAATCTTTTGGTATTGAGATGGGCTCTTTTGGGGGTGAGAGTGGGGTGAAGTTGGCAGTAAATCGATCTGCCAGGATATTGGCAATATCCTTGGGATCAGTATATTTAATGCAATTCTGTTGTAGCTCAGATCAGATCTGAGCATTGCCATTTAGATTCTTGACATAGCTATAGAATGCCTTGTGGTTGTCTTGGGAATCTTTGGTAATTTTATTTTCATAACCAGCTTTGGAGGATTTTATGAGGGATCTCAGCTTCTTACTGAGGCTGGTAAGGGAGTTTTTTGTATCCTGGGATTTTCCTCTTTTCTGCAACAGTTTCTTCCTTCTGTTGTATAGTTTGTTTATGGCAGGGGACCATTAGATTGGCTTCCTTTTTTTGGAGGAGAGCATCTTGGTTCTATTTGGGATGGAGGAATTCATGCACAACTGGATGTGATCGTACAGTACCTTAGTATAGGATTCAGCAGTCGAACTTTCAGTTCTCATCTGCATGGGTGTCATGAAGTTTGTCACTTCTGACTTGAGTAGCATGAAGTTGGCTTTGGAGAAGTTTTTTACAGAGGTTTCCATACTGGGGGGTGGGGGTGGGATGTGGATGTCAAGATTGATTTTCTTATGGTCAGACCTGATCAATGAGGGGGTGACCACTGGTGTGGAGGAGGATCTATCTCCCATGTTGGTAATGACCAGGTCTAGGATATTGGAGCCCCTGGTGGGACAATGGATTAGCTGATCCAGGGCATTGGAATTTATGAATTCCAAGAACCGTTGGGAAAAGGTGTTGGTATCCAAGAAGTTTTCCCAGTTAATGGCAGGGTAGTTGAAATCACCCAGTATTAGGGTGTTTTGTTGTATCTTAATATTTACCAGTATGTTTAGAAAGGTGTAGTGAGAATCTTGGGGCATAGTGGGAGATCTGTAGCAAGCTACGCTATGTTGGTATTAGGTGCATGTTAAGGCTCTTTTAGAAGTAGGTGCATGTTAAGGCTATGTTGGGAGTAGGTGGATGCTAAGACTATTATAAGGGTAGTTGAATGTTAAGAGTATGATAAGAGCAGGTACATGTTAAGACTCTGTAAATACCTCTCAACTGTACATATTTTCATAGAATGTCCAGATTTTTGCCTCATATTTTTGGTCCATTTTTCATAAGTTTGTGATTTTCTGGCAAATTATTCAAAATACACTAAAGATTATACTTTTAAAATAATGACAGACATTTAAGTTTCAGACTTCATACCCATCAGAAAATCCATACAAATGCAAAACCTGTTATTCTAGCCACTTTCTATGTTTATAAGAACAATATTTACACATTTTGCCTATTTTTGGGCCTTTGTCCCACTTTTCTTTATGGTTTTGTCCAGATTTCTTGCTTTAAGAGGTTGAGAGGCATGGACTGTAATAAGAGTAGGTGCATGTTAAGATTATGCTGGGAGTAGTTGCATGTTAATGCGATGTTAGGAATAGGTGCATGTTAAGGTTATGTTGGGAGTAGGTGTGTGTTAAGGTTATGTTGGGAGTTGGTGCATGTTAAGACTATGTTAAGTGTAGGTGCATGCTAAGACTATAATAAGAGAAGGTGCATGTTAAGGCTATGTTGGGAGTATCTGCATGTTAAGACTACGATAAGAGTAGGTGCATGCTAAGGCTATGTTGTGAGTAGGTGCATGTTAAGACTACGATGAGCAAGTGCATGTTAAGACTATGTTGGGAGTAGGTTCATGTTAGGGCTATGTCAGCAGCAGTTGTATCTTAAGACTAGGTCAGTAGTAGGTGCATGTTAAGTCTATGTTGGAGTAGGTGTATGTTAAGGCTATGTTGGGTGTAGGTGCATGTTAAGGCTATGTTGGGAGTAGGTGCATGTTAAGGCTATGTCGGGAGTAGGTGCATGTTAAGACTATGATAAGCATAGGTGCATGTTAAGGCTATTTTAGAAGTAGGTGCATGTTAAGGCTATGTTGGGAGTAGGTGGATGCTAAGACTATTATAAGGGTAGTTGCATGTTAAGAGTATGATAAGAGCAGGTGTATGTTAAGACTGTGTAAATACATCTCAACTGTACATATTTTCGCAGAATGTCCAGATTTTTGCCTCATATTTTTGGTCCATTTTTCATAAGTTTGTGATTTTCTGGCAAATTATTCAAAATTCACTAAAGATTATACTTTTAAAATAATGACAGATATTTAAGTTTCAGACTTCATACCCATCAGAAAATCCATACAAATGCAAAACCTGTTTCTTTCTATGTTTATAATTACAATATTTACAAATTTTGCCTATTTTTGGGCCTTTGTCCCACTTTTCCTTATGGTTTTCTCCAGATTTCATGCTTTAAGAGGTTGAGAGGCATGGACTGTAATAAGAGTAGGTGCATGTTAATTTTATGCTGGGAGTAGTTGCATGTTAATGCGATGTTAGGAATAGGTGCATGTTAAGGTTATGTTGGGAGTAGGTGCATGTTAAGGTTATGTTGGGAGTTGGTGCATGTTAAGGTTATGTTGGGAGTTGGTGCATGTTAAGACTATGATAAGAGTAGGTGCATGCTAAGGCTATGTTGTGAGTAGGTGCATGTTAAGTCTATGATGAGCAAGTGCATGTTAAGACTATGTTGGGAGTAGGTTCATGTTAGGTATATGTCAGCAGTAGTTGTATTTTAAGACTATGTCAGCGGTAGTTAAGTCTATGTTGGGAGTAGGTGTATGTTAAGACTATAATAAGAGTAGGTGCATGTTAAGGCAATGTAGGGAGTATGTGCATCTTAACACTATGATAAGAGTAGGTGCATGTTAAGGCTATGTTGGGAGTAGGTGCATGTTAAGGCTATGTCAGGAGTAGGTGCATGTTAAGACTATGATAAGCATAGGTGCATGTTAAGGCTATGTTGGAAGTAGGTGCATGTTAAGGCTATGTTGGGAGTAGATGCATGTTAAGGGTATGTCAGGAGTAGGTGCATGTTAAGACTATAAGAGTAAGTGCATGTTAATGATATGTTGGGTGTAGGTGCATCTTAAGGCTATGTTGAGAGTAGATGCATGTTAAGGCGATGTTGGGAGTAGGTGCATGTTAAGACTACGATAAGAGTAGGTGCATGTTAAGAAGGGTCTATGTCATATAATCGAACTTCCAAAATTTCAAACACCATATGTTCAAATTTGGAAGTTCGAAATATGACAACGAAACCCCAAAACAGCAAATTTTTTCCCAGGGAAAAAATTTGCTGTTCCGAAAAACACACACACATCACAAGCACATCAAATACCTAATAAACCTACACTACACCTTACATACACAACTATCTATGCATTAACCTTAACCCAAGCCCTAACCCTAAGGTCCGTCACTATCGCGCACTTACCTTACACGCACCCTAACCCTAAAGTCCGTCACTATCGCACACTAACCTTACCTGTGCCCTAACCCTAAAGTCCGTCACTATCACACACTTACCTTACCCGCGCCCTAACCCCAAAGTCCGTCACTATCACACACTTACCTTACCCACACCCTAACCCTAATATCCATCACTTTCGCACACTTACCTTACCCGCATCCTAACCCTAACATCCTTCACACTCACACACTTACCTTAACCCGATCCGAAGCATTTGCACCACAATACAGAAAATGTCAAAGCCACGGAAACAGCCAACCAAATTCTTTTCCTAGGAAAGAATTCGAATTTCTGCAGCTTTGACATTTCTATTTTTCGAACTTCCTCGTTCGATCTTCTAAGACTTGACATTTAGGAAGGTCGATTAAATAACAGGAACACTGCTAAGGCTATGTCAGGAGAAGGTGCACTTTAAGAGTATGATAAGAGTACGTGCCTGTTAAAGCTATGTTGGGAGTAGGTGCGTGTTAAGACTATGATAATAGTAGGTGCATGTTAAGGCTATGTCGGGAGTAGTTGCATGTTAAGGCTATGTTGGGAGTAGGTGCATGTTAAGGTTATGTTGGGAGTAGGTGCATGTTAAGGCTATATTGGGAGTAGGTGCATGTTAAGACTGTGATAAGAGTAGGTGCATGTTAAGACTGTGATAAGAGTAGGTGCATGTTAAGGCTATGATAAGAGTAGGTGCATGTTAAGGCTGTGTTGGGAGTAGGTGCATGTTAAGACTATAAGAGTAGGTGCATGTTAAGGCTATGTTGGGAGTAGGTGCATGTTAAGACTCTGATAAGAGTAGGTGCATGTTAAGGGTATGTTGGGAGTAGCTGCATCTTAAGGCGTTGTTGGGTGTAGCTGCATGTTAAGACTAAGATAAGAGTAGAGTCATGTTTGGGCTATGTTAGCAGTAGGTGCATGTGAAGGCTATGTCGGGAATAGGTGCATGTTAAGGCTATGTTGGGAGTAGATGTATGTTAAGACTGAAAAGAGTAGGTGCATGTTAAGCCTATGTCAGCAGTAGGTGGATGTTAAGACTATGTCAGCACTAGGTGCATGTTAATGCTATGATAAGCATAAGTGCATGTTAAGGCTATGTTGTGAGTAGGTGCATCTTAAGGCTATGTTGGGAGTAGGTGAATGTTAAGGCTATGTTGCGAGTAAGTGCATGTTAAGGGTATATCAGGAGTAGGGGCATGTTAAGACTATGATAAGAGTGGGTGCATTTTAACGCTATGTTGGGAGTACATGCATGTTAAGGCTATGTTGGGAGTAGGTGCATATTAAGGCTACATTGGGAATAGGTGCATCTTAAGGGTATGTCAGGAGTAGGTGCATGTTAAGTCTATGATAAGAGTAGGTGCATGTTTATAGGTTAGTACTAGGCTATCGGCCCTAGGGCCTATACAAGCCTAGCCATAACAATTCCCTGGATATTTCTTCCCACAATATTTACTTCCCTGGACCCCTGTCTAGCAGGGTGACTGACATGATCCTTGGGGTGAATTTCCTATCTCCCATCCAATCGTCAAGGTTCCTTTTGAAGAGGGCCATGGAGGCACTCTGCTTGACATGTATGGTCAGTCTATTCCAGAGTATGGGGAGTCTCTGTGTCAGGAACCTATTGCTCCAGCATATTTTGTTCATTGTGATGACAAGGTTTAGATCCCTGGATCATGTGGCTCTGAGGAATTGGGATTTCTTTAAGTGGAACATGTCCAACAGCTCAGGGTTTGACATGGTCTTATATGTTAAGCAAAGATTGCCTCTGAGTAGACGATATGTGACAGAATATAGCTGGAGTTTTTTTAGATGGTCAGCATAGGGCATCTGCTTTAGGCCTGTGATTCTTTTTGTGAGGTATTTCTGCGGCCTTTCCAGCTGTTGCAGATGTCTTGTGAGGTACATACCAAATGGGGCATTGTACTCTATAATGGGTCTAATAAGGGATGAGTACAGTGGGACAATGACTGCCTTTTTTCTGGATGAAAAGCCTTTAGTGATGAGGTGTGCCACATAGAAGGATTTCCTGACTGTTGTGGCGATGTGGTTATCGAAAGTGAGACCACTGTCCATCTGTGTCCCTAAGTCTCTCATCACACTTTCGGTATTTAGTGTACTGCCACCTATGTGGTAATTCATGGGTACATGTCTTTTCCCAAAGGGGATGGCTATACATTTCTTGGCATTAAGCTTGAGCCCATGGCTCTGGCTCCAAGCATCTTTTTCTGTAAGGCCCTTTGTAGAATATCCACATCATTTGGGGATTCAACAATGACTCTCAGTTTGCAGTCATCTGCGAAGTTTGTTAGCCAGAGTCCCTTAGTGTTGGTCTGTACTTCAGAGAAGTAGATGCCAAACAAGGGCGGTCCCAGGAATGAACCCTGAGTTACTCCACTTGTCACTTGTCTGGAGCTGGATTTGTTGTCGGCTACTTTTACAGTCTCGGTTCTGTCAGTAAGCCAGTTGGCAACCCATTGAGTGACCTAGGAATTTATGCCCAGCTTAGTAAGTTTATCTATGATTCCAGAGTGAGGGATGGTGTCAAAGGCCTTGGTGAAGTCCAGACAGGCTGTGTGGACTGCCTTACCCTCATCCACAGATCTGGAGACTGATTCAAAGAAGTCAATCAGGTTCAGGAAACAAGATCGGCCCTTTACGAACCCAAACTGGGTGGGGTCCAGGGTTTGAAGGTTGCCAAAGTCTTTGTTTATAAGTTCCATGATAATGCGTTCCATGCCCTTGCAGATCAGGCTTGTCAGACTGATGGGATGGTAGTTTCCAGGATCCAAGGTGGATCCCCCCTTGTGGAGTGGGATAACTGTAGCTGTGCATCCCTCAGTGGGCACAAAGCCTGAGGTTAGACTATGATTAAACATGACACTTAGGTTAGGTGCCAGTTCATTTTGTAGTTCATGTAGTACACAGCCTGGGATGTCATCTGGTCCCATGGATGCTGTATTCTTAGCTTTGGAGATTGTGGTTTCTATCTAAGTGGCCGTGTTTACTGGAATTTGGCAATCTTTTGGTATTGAGATGGGCCCTTTTGGGGGTGAGAGTGGGGTGAAGTTGGCACTAAATTGATCTGCCAGGATATTGACAATATCCTTGGGATCAGTATATTTAATGCAATTCTGTTGTAGCTCAGAGCAGATCTGAGCATTGTCATTTAGATTCTTGACATAGCTATAGAATGCCTTGTGGTTGTCTTGGGAATCTTTGGCAATTTTATTTTCATAACCAGCTTTGGAGGATTTTATGAGGGATCTCAGCTTCTTACTGAGGCTGGTAAGGGAGTTTTTTGTATCCTGGGATTTTCCTCTTTTCTGCAACAGTTTCTTCCTTCTGTTGTATAGTTTGTTTATGGCAGGGGACCACCAGATTGGCTTCATTTTTTTGGAGGAGAGCGTCTTGGTTCTATTTGGGATGGCGGAATTCATGCACAACTGGATGTGCTCATACAGTACTTTAGTATAGGATTCAGCAGTCGAACTTTCGGTTCTCATCTGCATGGGTGTCATGAAGTTTGTCACTTCTGACTAGAGTAGCATGAAGTTGGCTTTGGAGAAGTTTTTTACAGAGGTTTCCTTACTGGGGGGTGGGAGTGGGATGTGGATGACAAGGTTGATTTTCTTATGGTCAGACCTGATCAATGAGGGGGTGACCACTGGTGTGGAGGAGGATCTATCTCCCATGTTGGTAATGACCAGGTCTAGGATATTGGAGCCCCTGGTGGGACAATGGATTAGCTGATCCAGGGCATTGGAATTTATGAATTCCAAGAACCGTTGGGAAAAGGTTTTGGTATCCAAGAAGTTTTCCCAGTTAATGGCAGGGTAGTTGAACTCACCCAGTATTAGGGTGTTTGGTTGTATCTTAATATTTACCAGTATGTTTAGAAAGGTGTAGTGAGAATCTTGGGGCATGGTAGGGGATCTGTAGCAAGCTACGCTATGTTGGTATTAGGTGCATGTTAAGGCTATTTTAGAAGCAGGTGCATGTTAAGGCTATGTTGGGAGTAGGTGGATGCTAAGACTATTATAAGGGTAGTTGCATGTTAAGAGTATGATAAGAGCAGGTGTATGTTAAGACTGTGTAAATACATCTCAACTGTACATATTTTCGCAGAATGTCCAGATTTTTGCCTCATATTTTTGGTCCATTTTTCATAAGTTTGTGATTTTCTGGCAAATTATTCAAAATTCACTAAAGATTATACTTTTAAAATAATGACAGACATTTAAGTTTCAGACTTCATACCTGTCAGAAAATCCATACAAATGCAAAACCTGTTCTTCTATCCACTTTTTATGTTTATAAGAACAATATTTACAAATTTTGCCTATTTTTGGGCCTTTATCCCACTTTTCCTTATGGTTTTGTCCAGATTTCTTGCTTTAAGAGGTTGAGAGGCATGGACTGTAATAAGAGTAGGTGCATGTTAAGGTTATGCTGGGAGTAGTTGCATGTTAATGCGATGTTAGGAATAGGTGCATGTTAAGGTTATGTTGGGACTAGGTGCGTGTTAAGGTTATGTTGGGAGTTGGTGCATGTTAAGACTATGTTAAGTGTAGGTGCATGCTAAGACTATAATAAGAGAAGGTGCATGTTAAGGCTATGTTGGGAGTAGCTGCATGTTAAGACTATGATAAGAGTAGGTGCATGTTAAGGCTATGTTGGGAGTAGCTGCATGTTAAGACTATGATAAGACTAGGTGCATGTTAAGGTTATGTTGGGAGTTGGTGCATGTTAAGACTATGTTAAGTGTAGGTGCATGCTAAGACTATAATAAGAGAAGGTGCATGTTAAGGCTATGTTGGGAGTATCTGCATGTTAAGACTACGATAAGAGTAGGTGCATGCTAAGGCTATGTTGTGAGTAGGTGCATGTTAAGACTATGATGAGCAAGTGCATGTTAAGACTATGTTGGGAGTAGGTTCATGTTAGGGCTATGTCAGCAGCAGTTGTATCTTAAGACTATGTCAGCAGTAGTTAAGTCTATGTCGGGAGTAGGTGTATGTTAAGACTATAATAAGAGTAGGTGCATGTTAAGGCTATGTTGGGAGTATGTGCATCTTAACACTATGATAAGAGTAGGTGCATGTTAAGGGTATTTTGGAAGTAGGTGCATGTTAAGACTATGTTGGGAGGAGGTGCATGTTAAGGCTAAGTTGGGAGTAGGTGCATGTTAAGACTATAACAACAGTAGGTACATGTTAAGGCTATGTTGGGAATAGGTGCATGTTAAGAGTATGTCAGGAGTAGGTGCATGTTAAGACTATGATAAGAGTAAGTGCATGTTAATGATATGTCTGGTGTAGGTGCATCTTAAGGCTATGTTGAGATTAGGTGCATGTTAAGGAGATGTTGGGAGTAGGTGCATGTTAAGGCTATGTTGGGAGTAGGTGCATGTTAAGGCGGGTCTATGTCATATAATCGAACTTCCAAAATTTCAAACACCAATATGTTCAAATTTGGAAGTTTGAAATATGACAACGAAACCCCAGAACAGCAATTTTTCTCCCAGGGAAAAAATTTGCTGTTCCGAAAAACACACACACACACACACATCACAAGCACATCAAACACCTAATAAACCTACACTACACCTTACATACACAACTATCTATGCATTAACCTTAACCCAAGCTCTAACCCTAAGGTCCGTCACTATCGCACGCTTACCTTACACGTACCCTAACCCTAAAGTCCATCACTATCACACACTTACCTTACCTGTGCCCTAACCCTAAAGTCCGTCACTATTGCACACTTACCTTACCCGCGCCCTAACCCTAACATCCTTCACACTCACACACTTACTTTAACCCGATCCGAAGCATTCGCACCACAATACAGAAAATGTCGAAGACACGGAAACAGCCAACCAAATTCTTTCCCTAGGAAAGAATTCGAATTTCTGCAGCTTCGACATTTCTATTTTTCGAACTTCCTCGTTCGTTCTTCCAAGACTTGACATTTAGGAAGGTCGATTAAATAACAGGAACCCTGTTAAGGCTATGTCAGGAGATGGTGCACTTTAAGAGTATGATAAGAGTATGTGCCTGTTAAAGCTATGTTGGGAGTAGGTGCGTGTTAAGACTATGATAATAGTAGGTGCATGTTAAGGCTATGTTGGGTGTAGTTGCATGTTAAGGGTATGCTGGGAGTAGGTACATGTTAAGACTATGATAATAGTAGGTGCATGTTAAGGCTATGCCGGGAGTAGTTGCATGTTAAGGCTATGTTGGTATTAGGTGCATGTTAAGGTTATGTTGGAAGTAGGTGCATGTTAAGGCTACTTTCGGAGAAAGTGCATGTTAAGCTTATGTTGGACTAGGTGCATGTTAAGACTATGTTAAGAGTAGGTGCATGTTAAGACTGTGATAAGAGTAGGTGCATGTTAAGGTCATGTTGCGAGTAGGTGCATGTTAAGATTATGATAAGAGTAGCTGCATGTTAAGGCTATGTTGGGAGTATGTGCATGTTAGAACTGTGTTGGGAGTAGGTGTATGTTAAGACTATGTTTGGAGTAGGTGCATGTTAGGACTATGTTGGGAGTAGGTGTATGTTAAGACTATGATAAGAGTAGGTGCATGTAAGGCTATGCTGGGAGTAGGTGCCTGTTAAGGCTATGTTGGGAGTAGGTGCATATATATCAAGCCATATTACGTTATGGCTATGACAAAGACATAAGTAAAATTCAATATGAAAGTAAGGACCAGATACCCCTATATATTTCTGTATTTGATGATTGTACCCCAATAATTAAGAACATTATTATCAGAAATTGGAATTTGTTTATCAGTGAACATATGATAGCACCAATATTTCAAGGACCCATCAAGTTCGTATATAAAAAGGATGCATCTTTCAAGGAATATTTTGAACATAATATGGAAGTACAGCAATATAAAACCAATAGACCAATAGGAAATTTCAGATGTGGAAGATGTACAACATGCAAATATATACATGATACACAGGACAAAATTAAAATTAATTTTAATAATATCAAAATTAAAGGACATTTCAACTGCCATACTTCAAATGTGATTTATGTAGCACTTTGTCAACAATGTAGAGCCTTTTATATAGGCAAAACAAGTAGGAAGTTCAGGAGTAGAATAAAAGAACATGTTTTGGATATAAAGCACATGAAAACCACAAATGCCCTAGTGAGACATATTCAATTACATGCTGATCATAGATTTAAATTTTGTATAATTGATCATTTACTATATGATGTACAGGGAAGAAACACAAAATATGATTTAGACATACAGGAGTTAAAATGGCAGATCCTGTTGAATGCCCATAATTGCCCGGATCTTAATGAATATTGTACAATCAAACCTATCCTTATGAAAAATCATATTAAGGGTAAGTGTTGACTTTGTCTCTGTACACTACCGATTTTAGGTAAATTTAAGCCTAATATATAGTTTTTCAATAATAATTAATATTTCTTATAAATAGTTTCAAAAATAATTTCTACTATAAGGGAAGTGTAATATATTTATGAGCCAATTATGTTCATTTATGTACAATAGTTTGTATAATAAGTATATTCATATATACTCCAGGAGTTACCCATACACCCTTATAATTCATTATATAATCAAATAAGGAAGTATATACACATTATATAATATTACATGTATACATTAGGGTGGAGAGTTTATGGGAGATACTGTATATCAATTTATGAGGCTATATATATATAAACACACATTGCATCATTAAGTATACAATTCTCACATATATATACACATATATATTTTTTTATATATATATAATTTTATTTTATATATTATTTTAGGGTTTTCATATATTATTATACATACATTTACATGGGAACTGGAATAGAATAATTATTTATGTATTCTGTCGTTTTTTGTATAAGTATGCTGTAACTAATTTTTATAATGTGGTTTTTAATAATGTTTTAATAATGTTTATGTTTGTTTCATGGATATACAACACACGATTAATGTTAATATATATATAAAACATGAATTTATTAAAATCATTTGAAGTTTAATTATATTTATGGTATAAATTGTTTAAATAGTATATTTTAAGTATCAATTAATTAGGTAATTGATTGAACCTGTTGTGTATATAAAGGGGAGGTAGTGAGTGGTATAGTTATTCTGAAGAAGTTCGTCTTGGCGGACGAAACCCGGGTAAATTCTGTTGGATGTGTTCATTGCACGGCGTTGTGTTGGCTGTACCAGTTTGTATGTTTTTAAGAATAAATTCCATTATTGCTGTAGATTCGTTGGTGAACATTCTTCAGCGTGGAACTTTTTTGTAACAGTGAAAACATTTAATTTTGACAAGGAGGTACGTGCTATTGCTGTGGTTTACCCAGACCGTGGAACTTCCTGGTCATCATTTACCAGTTTGTGCCTTATATACGTTTTTTTGGGTCAGTATGGAAGACGAGGCGGTTCCGGCGGACACCGGAGTTATACTTCAGCAAATTAATGCACAACTGAAGGAGCATTCGGCTCTAATTCAAAAACTGTTGGGCAAGAACAGTCATGATAATTACTCTAATGTCGATGATTCTCTTGGACTGCCATTGACACAAGCTACGCCGCATTCTCCTATTATGGCAAAGCAAGGTGAGCCAAATAAACTTTTTAGTGGCGAAAATATAAGCAATATGAACAACTCTAATTTTAACATTTGGCGTGAAAACTCCTTTTTGTTCAATATGGTTCAGAATACTGTTCAACCATCACAAATGAAACATCACGATGCAATGTGTGACATGCTTAAAACCTTTGAAATGAAATTATTTAAATACAAGCGAGTACAACTAGAAAACAGTTATTTGCAGAAAAACATAGATTTACACATGGTCCCTAAGGGACTAAGACTTTGGAAATATCCACACGGAAGTGAAAATAATGATAATATGTTAGAAGAGCTGCATGAACTGTTTAACAACACCGGAGTACGCATGATGGAAATCATGATCAAATACAATAATTTAAGAATAGATAATATGCTTAAGGAACTTGATATACTTAACCAAAATATTAGTCAAGATTCCACCTTTGACAGTCATTATACAAAATATACCACCATCATAAAGGACATTGACTTTAACTGCGGAATAATATTTAACAAAAAATGTAATAAGATTACAAGGGACATTAAAAGGTATGAGAGTGGTGAAATCTATCCTAAATCAAAAAACAAATACAAAAACCATGGTGATGAGATACAAACAGAACGTATACGGCAAGGACAGGAAGTGTATGACATCACTTCCGACAATGAGGAACAGCAACAACATGGTCCCCATGAACAGAATGTATACAACGCAGAAGGAATAAGGCGTTCGGAAAGGCTTCTCAATCGTGGAAATAATCGTGGTGAGGATGACTACAGAAATACGGGGGCGAGACCAAAAAGAGTTTTTTTAGCGGTAAACAACGCGAAAGCCGGATGGAAGAGTCGGAAATGAGGAATCCATCCGTACATCGTATTGATACCAACGCTTATTTCTGTGGATATGGACAATGTTATCGCTGTACCAACTGCGGACTTATACCAACATATTACGGTACAAGATTCGTTACAGTGCAGCCAGGGCACTTGTGAACAAGGTTTGGGACATATTCATGCTATAAATGTATTACAGCCCCATATACAACAAGTACTAAGTATGAATGATACTGCTGGGGAAAGTCAATTGTATCATGGCAATGTTAAGCAACTTGATAATAGAGTAAATCATACATATAAACACAAGGATGATATAGCATCCATGATACGTGATATGGTACCTAGTTCACATAGACAGATGGGGCATGTTTGTATCCGAAATTGTATGAAAAATAATGATAATACTAGTGATGCAAAAGAGTACAACCATACTATAGATATGTGTGATTTTGTAATTGAGAAAATAACTGAAGAATCACTAACTGTTAATAATTTTCAGGGTGATACACAATTAGAATCAAGTACAATACGACAAGATGATCGAGTATTATTAGACTTGACTATATATGATTACCCTGAAATTATTCACCTTTCTCCTAATATACCGAATAGTTATACAGAAAAAACAACTGATACTATGACCAATGATGGTGTGAATTGCAATAATATCAACTTTGTAAATGATGAAATGTTGGATAATCATGAAATTAATATTCCTATTAATTTTAATATTGATTTAAATATTGACAATTATTTGGATAAAGAAAATATATGTATATCAGATAACAACTTTGAATTAATTGACAGAGAACCTTTAAGCAACCCAAACATAATTACCAACACTCATGGAGATTATAAAATATTTAACTATTCTAAACATGTATTGCATAGTAAACATGCTAACTTATTATCGCGAGGATATAATTTTGTACCCTGTCGCAAGGGGAGATTAGTTAATTCAATTGTCAACTTGAAAGTATTCAGTAGAAAATTAAATCTGAAATTATTTTTTGACGGTAGTGTACAGGACAATAGGAAGAACAATATAGGAATTGATTTGAAGAAACCCAGTATTTTTAATCCCCCCATGAATGATAAAATAATTACTTTTGAAAAACGGGCTGAAATGGACATCAGGGATTTTTTTAAACAATATAAAACTCCCATACATAGTAATATGACTGAAAGTGATGAAGAAATACTTAAACATATATTAAATACAAAAGATATTAGAATAATGAGGCCTGATAAAGGTAGTGGAGTTGTTATAACTGATAAAGGGGATTATATTTCTTATATGACTACCATGTTGTTAGGCACATCTTATTCTGAAATAAGTTTAAATGAAATTAATATTGCACATAAAAGAATTGACAACCTATTGGAAGACATGTTAATGCAGGGTGAAATAACAGAGGACGAATATAAATATTTAGCTAATGACTATCCGGTCATTAGCGGAATATTTGGTATACCAAAAATCCACAAGGGTCTGGATAATTTACAATTTAGACCTATAGTGGATGGGAAGAGAAATAAAACATGTTTCATCAGTCAATACTTAGATAGTTATTTCAAATTGAGTATGTCCAAATTTCCATACATTACAAGAGACTCCTGGGACTTCCTTAATATGATGAATCAAGTTAAAATGAAGGATGGAGATATCATGGTAACTATAGATGTATGTAATCTTTTTACATCTATACCACATGACATAGGTTTAATTTGGTTAGAAGAACAGCTTTTTGAGTCCAAAATGTTTGACCAAACCAAAATTAACACCCTGATTAGTCTAATGGAAATTGTACTTCATAACAATTATTTGTATTATGAAGGAATTATTATAAACAAATTGATGGAGTTGCAATGGGGCAGCATGTGCCCCATGTATGCTAACTTAATCATGACATACTGGGAGTATAATTATATTTTCAACAGTCCATTCAAAAAATACATCAAAATATACACTAGATATTTGGACGATATCTTTATAATATGGGACAACGATGAGACAGCATTAAAATATTCCTTGAATATATTAATCAAAATGTTCGATTCTTGAAATTCACACATCATATTGGTTATGAAAGTATATCATACCTGGATGTGGAATTAACCTTTGATAAACATAGGGGACAATTAAAATCAAACATTCACAGAAAATCGACATTTTCCAACTCCTATCTTCACTATGATAGCTGGCACCCTGACCATCAAAAGAAGGGAGTTGTAAAGGGTCAGATGGTCAGGGCAGCCAGGATGATTAGTGAAGAAGGGGAATTTTATGATGAGTTGGAGTTTATGCAAAGTATGTTTTTAAATAGGGGTTATCCAAAAATCTTATGTGAAACAAGTAAACAAGAAGTTAAAGTTAAGAGACAGGTAGGAATATATCAAGCCATATTACGTTATGGCTATGACAAAGACATAAGTAAAATTCAATATGAAAGTAAGGACCAGATACCCCTATATATTTCTGTATTTGATGATTGTACCCCAATAATTAAGAACATTATTATCAGAAATTGGAATTTGTTTATCAGTGAACATATGATAGCACCAATATTTCAAGGACCCATCAAGTTCATATATAAAAAGGATGCATCTTTCAAGGAATATTTTGAACATAATATGGAAGTACAGCAATATAAAACCAATAGACCAATAGGAAATTTCAGATGTGGAAGATGTACAACATGCAAATATATACATGATACACAGGACAAAATTAAAATTAATTTTAATAATATCAAAATTAAAGGACATTTCAACTGCCATACTTCAAATGTGATTTATGTAGCACTTTGTCAACAATGTAGAGCCTTTTATATAGGCAAAACAAGTAGGAAGTTCAGGAGTAGAATAAAAGAACATGTTTTGGATATAAAGCACATGAAAACCACAAATGCCCTAGTGAGACATATTCAATTACATGCTGATCATAGATTTAAATTTTGTATAATTGATCATTTACTATATGATGTACAGGGAAGAAACACAAAATATGATTTAGACATACAGGAGTTAAAATGGCAGATCCTGTTGAATGCCCATAATTGGCCGGGACTTAATGAATATTGTACAATCAAACCTATCCTTATGAAAAATCATATTAAGGGTAAGTGTTGACTTTGTCTCTGTACACTACCGATTTTAGGTAAATTTAAGCCTAATATATAGTTTTTCAATAATAATTAATATTTCTTATAAATAGTTTCAAAAATAATTTCTACTATAAGGGAAGTGTAATATATTTATGAGCAAATTATGTTCATTTATGTACAATAGTTTGTATAATAAGTATATTCATATATACTCCAGGAGTTACCCATACACCCTTATAATTCATTATATAATCAAATAAGGAAGTATATACACATTATATAATATTACATGTATACATTAGGGTGGAGAGTTTATGGGAGATACTGTATATCAATTTATGAGGCTATATATATATATATAAACACACATTGCATCATTAAGTATACAATTCTCACATATATATACACATATATATTTTTTTATATATATATAATTTTATTTTATATATTATTTTAGGGTTTTCATATATTATTATACATACATTTACATGGGAACTGGAATAGAATAATTATTTATGTATTCTGTCGTTTTTTGTATAAGTATGCTGTAACTAATTTTTATAATGTGGTTTTTAATAATGTTTATGTTTGTTTCATGGATATACAACACACGATTAATGTTAATATATATATAAAACATGAATTTATTAAAATCATTTGAAGTTTAATTATATTTCATAGGTTCATAGGTTCATAGGTTTATACTAGGCTATCTGCCCTAAGGCATTTATAAGCCTAGCCCAAATTATTGTGGCTTACGCCACCCCTTATATGAAAAAATACTGTGCCCATTAATTTGTTGTGCCTCTGTCCAGCAGTGACCCAGAGATGATTCCCGGGGTAAACCTACGATCTCCCATCCAGAGGTCTAGATTTCTCTTGAACAGAGTCAGCGAGGTGCTCTGCCTCACATGGACCGGGATTTTATTCCACAGCATAGGGAGTCTCTGAGTGATAAATCTATCCCTCCAGCACGTCCTATTTATATCCGTGCTAAGGTTTAAGTCGCTTGCTCTAGTGGTTTTGGTGGATTTGGATTTTTTGAGGTGGAGCATGTCCATTAATTCCGGGTTGGACATGGCCTTGTATGTCAGGCACATGTCACCTCTGAGCAGATGGTATGCGACTGAATAGAGCTGGAGTTTCTTCAATCTGGCAGCATATGACAGATTTTGGAGTCCCTTTATCCTTTTGGTGAGGAACTTTTGGGGTCTCTCCAATTGCTGCAGATGTCGGGTGAGATACATCCCGAATGGGGCATTGTACTCGATCATTGGTCTGATAAGTGAAGAGTACAGGGAACAATGACCTCACTAGATCTGGATGTGAATCCCTTCATGATCAGGTGGGCAATGTAGAAGGTCTTTCTAACCACTTTAGCAATGTGAGTGTCAAAAGAAAGGCCACTGTCAACCTGGGTCCCCAGGTCCCTGATAACCTCTTCTGTGCTTAGTGGATTGCCACCTATATGGTAGCTTGGGGTTACCTTGTTTTTCCCGAAGGGTATGACTATACATTTTTGGCGTTTAACTTCAGGCCATGGCTCTGGCACCAGCTATCTGTTTCCGTGAGTCCCTTCTGAAGGATATCCGTGTCCGATGCACTTTCCACTATGGCCCAGTTTGCAGTCGCCTGCAAACTTTGTCAGCCAAAGTCCTCCCATGTTGGCCTGTACTTCTGAGAAGTAGATGCCAAACAATAGGGGCCAAGGACCGAGCCCTGTGGGACACCACTTGTGACTGGCTTGGAGTCTGACACAGCGCCAGCAACTCTAACCCTGTGGGTTCTGTCCTTAAGCCAGTTTGCAACCCATCTTGTGACATATGGGTTTACATTTAAGCTGGTAAGTTTTTCTACAATACCCGAGTGGGGTATTGTGTCGAAGCCTTTGCAAGGTCAAGGTAGGCTGTATGGACTGCCTTTCCTCATCAATGGCCTTGGTGACTATTTCAAGAAGTCGACCAAGTTCAAAAGGCATGATCTTCCCTTGACAAAGCCAAACTGGGTCGGGTCCAATGTCTGCAAGTCCCCTATATCTTTGTTTATGAGCTCCATTATGATCCTCTCCATAGCTTTGCAGACTAGACTTGTTAAGCTTATGGGGTAATTACCAGGGTCCGTGAGGCGCCACCTTTGTGGAGTGGGACCACAGTTGCCGTACACCACTCCTTGGGCACGTATCCTGTGGTAAGGCTGAGATTAAACAGCTGCCTTATGTGCGGGTTTAATTCCTCATTTAGCTCGTGTAGCACACAGCCGGGGACACCATCCGGTCCCATTGATGCTGTGTTTTTAGCTTTAGAGAGAGCAGCTTTCACCTGCGCATTTGAGATGTCCGGGATGCTACACTCGGCTGGGATAGTTATCTCTCCTTTAGGGGAGGGGGGTGAAGTTTGCACTGAACCTGTCTGCCAGTATGTTGGCAATGTCTGTGGGTTCAGTGATTTTTGTATCATTTTGGACTAATTCTGAGCATATCTGTGAGTTTCCACCCAGGTTCCTAACATAGCTGAAAAAGGCCTTATGATTGTCCTTTGAATCCATGGCAATTTTTCTCTCAAAATTGGCCTTAGTTGATTTTATGAGTGCTCGTATTTTTTTACTAATAATGATCAGGGTGACTTCCCTTTTATGGATTTTGTTCTATCATGTAATAGCTTTCTCCTCTTATTGTAAAGTTTGTTAATGGCTGGGGTCCACCAGACTGGAAGTTTGCCCTTTGTGGAAAGAGTCTTGGTTTTATTTGGGATTGCCTGATCCATGCAGTCCTGGAGGTGTTCATAGAAGGCATTTGTAAGGGCTTCCGCAGTTTGGGTTGTGGTTTCCTCTGACTCAGGGGCCTTGAAGGATACCACACCAGTCTTGAGTAGTGTGAAGTTTGCTTTAGAGAAGTTCTTCACTATGGTCTTTTTTGTTTGTATTTATGGTATAAATTGTTTAAATAGTATATTTTAAGTATCAATTAATTAGGTAATTGATTGAACCTGTTGTGTATATAAAGGGGAGGTAGTGAGTGGTATAGTTATTCTGAAGAAGTTCGTCTTGGCGGACGAAACCCGGGTAAATTCTGTTGGATGTGTTCATTGCACGGCGTTGTGTTGGCTGTACCAGTTTGTATGTTTTTAAGAATAAATTCCATTATTGCTGTAGATTTGTTGGTGAACATTCTTCAGCGTGGAACTTTTTTGTAACAGTGAAAACATTTAATTTTGACAAGGAGGTACGTGCTATTGCTGTGGTTTACCCAGACCGTGGAACTTCCTGGTCGTCATTTACCAGTTTGTGCCTTATATACGTTTTTTTTTTTTTTGCATGTTAGGACTATGTTGGGAGTAGGTGTATGTTAAGACTATGATAAGAGTAGGTGCATGTAAGGCTATGCTGGGAGTAGGTGCCTGTTAAGGCTATGTTGGGAGTAGGTGCATGTTACGACTATGATAAGAGTAGTTGCATGTTAATAGTATGATAACAGTAGGTGCATGTTCAGACTGTATACATACCTCGCAACTGTGCAGATTTACGCAGAATGTCCATGGTTTGTGCCTCATATTTTTGGTCCATATTCCATAAATTTGTGATTTTCTGGCAAATTATTCAAAATAAAAGGGAACTTCCTGCGCGGAGGCAACTGCACGGCTTAAGATAAATAATCAAACAATTCAAAGACAGCCAGCAGACAGAATCCTGGTGAATAAATCCATTTATTGGAGAATGAAATCCATCCAGTAAAGACAGCAAAAACACACAGACCGGTTTCGGCTGGTTAATACACACAGCCTTCTTCAATGTAAAACAAATAAATCCAAAACTGTCATTTAAATACCCATCAAAAGAATGTGATTGGTTACGCTTAAAACTGCTCATTTAGTCCTGGTGGAAATAAACCACCTAATTTAATGATCCATTTTTTCTCTTTGGAACTAAGTAGAGAATGCCAGCCAGTTTTGTTTTGTTTATTACCCTTAATAGTGTCAATTATGGAAAATAAAAAGTTAGCAGTTGGATGAACTACCTGATGTTTGAATAGAGCATTATGTACTCTGCCCTTCTTAATATTACTGATGTGTTCTGAGATCCTAAGTCTTAATGGTCTGGACGTTTGTCCCACATAAAATGCCCCACATGTGCATGTAGCCAGGTAAATAACCCAATCTGTACTGCAATTAGCAAAAAACCTAATATCATACACTGTAGGAGAATTTTTGCTAGAAAATTGCTTTGTTTTGCATATTTTGTTACAGTTAACACAATGCCCACAGGGGTAACAGCCTAAAGGAATACTACCTGAAAGTGTAGTCTGAATCGGTTCCAAATTGCCATGCTCATGCGTATGTTTATAGTGATTAAAGCAACTACTTAAATTCCTGCCTTTTCTAAAGGAAAAAAGGCATTTGTAGGGAATAATGTCAGATATTTCATGATCATATTGCAAGATGTTCCAATGCCTGTATATACTCTGTGTGAGGTTGTCAGAATTCGTACCATAAGTTGTGGTGAATCTGATTGGTTGTGAAACCATGTTATCCTGTTCCTTGTAGGACAATAACTCATCCCTGCTCATTTTACCAACCTTATTACTGGCATCGAAAACATGGCCCATTTTGTAACCCCTACTTCTGAATCTATTGGTGAGATCTCTACTTTGTTCCTGATATGAGGACTCATTGGAACAAATCCTTTTCATTCTGATAAATTGTGATTTGGGTATATTCTTGGCAATATGTGGTGGGTGGAAACTTGAAGCATGTAGGATCGTATTATATTCTGGATGTTTTCTATAAACTTTAGTCCCTAAGGTATTATCAGGTAATCTGGTAACTAAAACATCCAAGAAAGTAATAACACTGATGTCATAATGTAATGTGAACTGAAGACCCCATTTATTATTGTTTAAATATGCCAAAAATTCAAACAATTCATCAAGTTCCCCTGTCCATACTGACCAACAGTCATCAAGATAGCGTCTCCAGATATCCAATTGATTCAGATAAATATTATTGTGGTTGTTGTAAATAAGATCTTCTTCAACATAAGCCATAAATAAATCGGCATAAATGGGGGCAAATGATGACCCCATAGCCGTTCCTTTGGTCTGCCAATAACAAGTTTCTTGGCAAAAAAAGACATTGTTTGTTAATACCTGAGCAGCCATATCAAGCAAAAATTCATTGTATTCAATTGAATATAAACCTGAAATATTCAACCAGTAGGACAATGCCTCAAGACCACCAGAATGAGGAATATTGGTATAAAGGGCACTAACATGAAAGGTACACATACGCCATTCTGGTTCAAGTTGTGATTCCGAAATAATTTGTAAAAAATTAGTTGTGTCACTTAAATGTGCACGTATCAAAGACAGCAAAGGTTTGATTTGTTTGGTGAGAAAAAGGGATAGAGGTTTGGTAATGTAGCCCCTACCTGACACAATGGGCCTACCTGGGGGATGAATGGGATCTTTGTGAATCTTAGGCAAAAAGTAGATATATTGGTTCATAGGATCATGAACCAAAAGTTGATGCATCACCTCATTGTCAATGATAGACGCTTCCCTGGCATGCAACAAAAACTCCTCAATTTCTTTTTTAAACTTCATGGTGGGATTAATAACCATCTCAGCATAATATTTCCTGTCTGATAGTTGTCTTTTGGCTTCTTGGTCATAGTAGAGCCAATTCAAGATCACAACAGCACCACCTTTGTCAGCTGAAATAATGACAATATTGTGATTATTCTGTAAATCTTGTATAGCATATTTTTCTTGAGTAGAAATATCATTAGATTTCAAACGAGAATCTGACCTGACATAATGTAGATCTTTGAGAATGTTGTTCTGAAATTGCAAAACAACAGGATGCATAGGAGGTGAGAATTGTGATTTGTGATAAACAAATTTATCAAAAGCATGATTATTATCATTTGAACCAAAGAATAATCTTAAATTAAGCAGTCTGCAAAAGGACACAACATGTTGTGCAAAAGAATCTTCAGGAACAAAAAAAACCTGGCACAAATGTTAGTCCTTTATTGAGAACACTCAGTTCAGTTGGTGTTAAAACATGGTCTGATAAATTTAAGACATTTTGATTAGATGAGACCCCTAATTCTGCATTGCCAATTTGAGCAGACCCTGGATACTGTTTATTTGCTTTGTGCTTCCTACCCCCTCTTTGATATTTGTGCCTAAAGGGACACTTGATAAAGTTCTTTTTGGAGAGGGTGACCCTGATGCAGTCTGTGAGTCATTCTCAAGACAGGATGAAAATTCATCCGTAGATGAACCTGTATCAGAGGTACGGTTTCTCAATATTGATTTGGGTCTCTTCCTTTTGGAAGGACGACTAGGTTGTGAACGAAATTTAACATGTTTTATTGTACTAAAGGGGTTGCTCCCCTGATAATCGGATTGGTCTCTGTTGAATTTTTTAATTTTCTTTGATTTCAGTTGTACTTCTAAATTACTGAGGTCAGAAGCAACTTTGTTAAGATTTTTAACAAAAAAAGGTTCAGCCTCAAATGGTTTAACTTCATTGACCAACCCATTCATAATATTTAGTTAAAGCTTTTACAAATGACATGCTGGCTTGATGTTGAATGCCAGCCCATTCATTAGAGAACTCTCTAATGAATGGGCTGGCATTCAACATCAAGCCAGCATGTCATTTGTAAAAGCTTTAACTAAATATTATGAACGGGTAATTGACAAAGAGGTGAATATAGTTTTGGGGTTGGTCAATGAAGTACTAAAGGGTCCCTTTAGGCAAAAATATCAAAGAGGGGGTAGGAAGCACAAAGCAAATAAACAGTATCCAGGGTCTGCTCAAATTGGCAATGCAGAATTAGGGGTCTCATCTAATCAAAATGTCTTAAATTTATCAGACCATGTTTTAACACCAACTGAACTGAGTGTTCTCAATAAAGGACTAACATTTGTACCAGGTTCTTTTGTTCCTGAAGATTCTTTTGCACAACATGTTGTGTCCTTTTGCAGACTGCTTAATTTAAGATTATTCTTTGGTTCAAATGATAATAATCATGCTTTTGATAAATTTGTTTATCACAAATCACAATTCTCACCTCCTATGCATCCTGTTGTTTTGCAATTTCAGAACAACATTCTCAAAGATCTACATTATGTCAGGTCAGATTCTCGTTTGAAATCTAATAATATTTCTACTCAAGAAAAATATGCTATACAAGATTTACAGAATAATCACAATATTGTCATTATTTCAGCTGACAACGGTGGAGCTGTTGTGATCTTGAATTGGCTCTACTATGACCAAGAAGCCAAAAGACAACTATCAGACAGGAAATATTATGCCGAGATGGTTATTAATCCCACCATGAAGTTTAAAAAAGAAATTGAGGAGTTTTCGTTGCATGCCAGGGAAGCATCTATCATTGACAATGAGGTGATGCATCAACTTTTGGTTCATGATCCTATGAACCAATATATCTACTTTTTGCCTAAGATTCACAAAGATCCCATTCATCCCCCGGGTAGGCCCATTATGTCAGGTAGGGGCTACATTACTGAACCTCTGTCCCTATTTCTCACCAAACAAATCAAACCTTTGCTGTCTTTGATACTTTCACGTTTACGTGACACAACTAATTTTTTACAAATTATTTCGGAATCACAACTTGAATCAGAATGGCGTATGTGTACCTTTGATGTTAGTGCTCTTTATACCAATATTCCTCATTCTGGTGGTCTTGAGGCATTGTCCTACTGGTTGAATATTTCAGGTTTATATACAATTGAATACAATGAATTTTTGCTTGATATGCCTGCTCATGTATTAACAAACAATGTCTTTTTTTACCAAGAAACTTGTTATTGGCAGACCAAAGGAACGGCTATGGGGTCATCATTTTCCCCCATTTATGCTGATTTATTTATGGCTTATGTTGAAGAAGATCTTATTTACAACAACCACAATAATATTTATCTGAATCAATTGGATATCTGGAGACGCTACCTTGATGACTGTTGGTCAGTATGGACAGGGGAACTTGATGAATTGTTTGAATTTTTGGCATATTTAAACAATAATAAATGGGGTCTTCAGTTCACATTACATTATGATATCAATGTTATTACTTTCTTGGATGTTTTAGTTACCAGATTACCTGATAATACCTTAGGGACTAAAGTTTATAGAAAACATCCAGAATATAATACGATCCTACATGCTTCAAGTTTCCACCCACCACATATTGCCAAGAATATACCCAAGTCACAGTTTGTCAGAATGAAAAGGATTTGTTCTGATGAGTCCTCATATCAGGAACAAAGTAGAGATCTCACCAATAGATTCAGAAGTAGGGGTTACAAAATGGGCCATGTTTTCGATGCCAGTAATAAGGTTGGTAAAATGAGCAGGGATGAGTTATTGTCCTACAAGGAACAGGATAACATGGTTTCACAACCAATCAGGTTCACCACAACTTATGGTAGGAATTCTGACAACCTCACACAGAGTATATACAGGCATTGGAACATCTTGCAATATGATCATGAAATATCTGACATTATTCCCAACAAATGCCTTTTTTCCTTTAGAAAAGGCAGGAATTTAAGTAGTTGCTTTAATCACTATAAACATACGCATGAGCATGGCAATTTGGAACCGATTCAGACTACACTTACAGGTAGTATTCCTTTAGGCTGTTACCCCTGTGGTCATTGTGTTAATTGTAACAAAATATGCAAAACAAAGCAATTTTCTAGCAAAAATTCTCCTATAGTGTATGATATTAGGTTTTTGCTAATTGCAGTACAGATTGGGTTATTTACCTGGCTACATGCACATGTGGGGCATTTTATGTGGGACAAACGTCCAGACCATTAAGACTTAGGATCTCAGAACACATCAGTAATATTAAGAAGGGCAGAGTACATAATGCTCTATTCAAACATCAGGTAGTTCATCCAACTGCTAACTTTTTATTTACCATAATTGACACTATTAAGGGTAATAAACAAAACAAAACTGGCTGGCATTCTCTACTTAGTTCCAAAGAGAAAAAATGGATCACTAAATTAGGTGGTTTATTTCCACCAGGACTAAATGAGCAGTTTTAAGCGTAACCAATCACATTCTTTTGTTGGTATTTAAATGACAGTTTTGGATTTATTTGTTTTACATTGAAGAAGGCTGTGTGTATTAACCAGCCGAAACCGGTCTGTGTGTTTTTGCTGTCTTTACTGGATGGATTTCATTCTCCAATAAATGGATTTATTCACCTGGATTCTGTCTGCTGGCTGTCTTTGAATTTTTTAAATTATTCACAAATCATTTAAGACTGTAATTTTAAAATAATGATAGACATTTAAGTTTCAGACTTCATACCCTTCAGAAAATTCATCCTAATGCAAAACCTGTTATTTTACCCACTTTCTATGTTTATAAGAACAATATTTAAAACTTTTCCTATTTTTGGGCCTTTGTCCAACTTTTCCCTATGGCTTTCTCCAGACTTCTTGCTCTAACAGGTTGAGAGGTATGGACTGTGATAAGAGTAGGTGCATGTTAAGGCTATGTTGGGAGTAGCTGCCTATTAAGGTTATGTTGGGAGTAGGTGCATGTTAAGTCTATGTTGGGAGCAGGTCCATGTTAAGACTATGTTAATAGTAGGTGCGTGTTAAAGCTATGTTGGGAGTAGGTGTATGTTAAGACTGTGATAAGAGTAGATGCATGTTAAGGCTATGTTGGGAGTAGGTGTATGTTAAGAGTATGATTAGAGTAGGTGCATGTTAAGACTATGTTAAGAGTAGGTGCATGTTAAAGCTGTCATAACAGTAGGTGCATGTTAAGGCTATGTTGGGAGTAGGTGCATGTTAAGGGGATGTTGGGAGTAGGTGCATGTTAAGACTGTGATAAGAGTAGATGCATGTTAAGGCTATGTTGGGAGTAGGTGTATGTTAAGAGTATGATTAGAGTAGGTGCATGTTAAGGGTATGTAGGGAGTAGGTGCATGTTAATGCTGTCATAAGAGTAGGTGCATGTTAAGGCTATGTTGGTAGTAGCTGCATGTTAAGGCTATGTTGGGAGAAGGTGCATGTTATGACTACAATGCTCGCATCCTCTCCAACCTGCAATCCTCCCTAAAAAGCAAACTCGACTCCTGGCTACAATAAAAATCACCAAATTTGCTACAAATACGAAATACTCTAGCCATCACTGCTCCTCACTGCATCAACTCAATTGGCTTGAATCTCCCCATCATCTTACTTACACACAATTAACCACAGCCCATAAGATAATCTTCCAACCAGAAAGCTGGTCTTTCCTCTCTTCCATACTAACCACGTACCACCCCATTCACCATCTTAAGTCAGAAAACAAAATGTTTTCTATATGGAAACCCAAACTCTCAGCTGGCAAAATGCTGTATTCCTATGCTGTCTCCAAATTATGGAACAATCTGCCTCAGTCTCTCAGAACTATCAGTAATCCTGCATCCTTTAAAAAATCCCTAAAAGAGCATCTTCTCTCTCATTGGCTATGTTCCTGTACCCCACCAAAAAAAAACAAACACTTGACTTCCCACTCTAGACCCCTATTTCTATCATTATTTATAAAACTCAACACCTTTCTTCTCTTCCACCTCCTGCCTCTTTCTGCCACCTGCTTCATATCTCTAACTTATTTTTTCACTTGCTTTGCACCCTGATATCTATACTTCTCAGCTTCTAACTCTACACTTGAATATACCTATACTAATGCTCTCAGCTCATACACTTCTGCATCCTTCCTTCCTATTCACAATTGATTTTCTATACACTTTGCCATTTCTACTATCATGGTGATACACTCTTCTGCTATCATGCTCTTCCTACTGATAATAACCTCCCACATTATTTCATCCTATGTATTAACCTTTTTCTCTCAAACAGGCTAAGACATTTGTTTGTAATTAATGTATGATATCACTGTTATATTTCTGTATTTTTACATTTCAACTTTGTATTCAATTTTTCAGTGGATCTACTTTGTTTTTAATTGTTTTGTATGCAATATTGTGGAGCTTTTGTCCCCGGGCCTCCACTGGAAATGGGATCTTCCTAGGCACGGTGGAATTTTCCGGTCAACAAATGCAATAAATAAATAAATAAGAGTAGGTGCATGTTAAGGCTATGATGGGAGTAGGTGCATGTTAAGGGAATGTCAGAAGTAGGTGCATGTTAGGACGATGGTGGGGGTAGGTGCATGTTAAGACTATGATAATAGTAGGTGCATGTTAAGGCTATGTTGGTAGCAGTTGCATGTTAAGGCTATGTTGGGAGTAGGTGCATGTTATGACTATGATTAGAGTAGCTGCATGTTAATTCTATGTTGGGAGTAGGTGCATGTTAAGGCTATGTTGGGAGTAGGTGCTTGTTAAGACTATGTTAGGAGTAGCTGCATGTTAAGGCTATGTTGGGAGTAGGTGCATGTTAAGGCTATGTAGGGAGTAGGTTCATTTAAAGACTACGAAAAGAGTAGGTGCACATTAAGGCTCTGTTGGGAGTAGGTGCATGTTATGACTATGATTAGAGTAGGTGCACATTAAGGCTGTGTTGGGAGTAGGTGCCTGTTAAGTCTATAAGAAGAGTAGGTGAATGTTAAAGCTATGTTAGGAGTAGGTGCATGTTAAGGCCATGTTGGGAGTAGGTGCATGTTAAGACTATGATAAGAGTAGGTGCATGTTATGGCTATGCTGGGAGTAGGTGGATGTTAAGTTTATATTGGGAGTAAGTGCATTTTCAGACTGTGTTAAGAGCAGGTGCATGTTGAGGCTATGTTGGGAGTAGGTGTATGTTAAGACTGTGATTAGTAGGTGCATGTTAAGGCTATGTTGGGAGTAGTTGCATGTTAAGGCTATGATAAGAGTAGGGGCATGTTAAGGGCATGGCGGAAGTAGGTGCATGTTAAGGCTATGTTGGGAGTAGCTGCATGTTAAGGCTATTTTGGGAGTAGGTACATGTTAAGGCTATGATAAGAGTAGGTGCATGTTAAGGGCATGTTGGGAGTAGGTGCATGTTAACGCGATGTTATGAGTAGGTGCATGTTAAGACTATGATAAGAGTAGGTGCATGTTAAGGCTATTTTGGGAATAGGTGCAAGTTAAGGGTATGTCAGGGGTAGGTGCATTTTAAAACTATGATAAGAGTAAGTACATGTTAACGATATGTTGGGAGTAGGTGCATGTTAAGGCTATGTTGGGAGTAGGTGCATGTTAAAACTATGATAAGAGTAAGTACATGTTAACGATATGTTGGGAGTAGGTGCATGTTAAGGCTATGATAAGAGTAAGTGCATGTTAAGGCTACGTTGGAAGTAGGGGCATGTTAAGACTATGATAAGAGTAAGTGCATATTAAGGGCATGTTGGGAGTAGGTGCATGTTAAGGCTATGATAAGAGTAGGTGCATGTTAACGCTATGTTGGGAGTAGGTGCATGTTAAGGCTATGTTGGGAGTAGGTGAATATTAAGACTATGATAAGAGTAGGTGCATGTTAAGGCTATGTTGGGAGTAGGTGCATGTTAAGGCTATGTTGGGAGTAGGTGCATGTTAAGAGTATGATTGGAGTAGGTATATGTTATGGGTATGTCGGGAGTAGGTGCATGTTAAGGCTATGTTGAGAGTAGGTGCATGTTAAGACTATGTTAAGAGTAGGTGTTTGTTAAAACTGTCATAAGAGTAGGTGGATGTTCATAGGTTCATAGGTTCATAGGTTTATACTAGGCTATCTGCCCTAAGGCATTTATAAGCCTAGCCCAAATTATTGTGGCTTATGCCACCCCTTATATGAAAAAATACTGTGCCCATTAGTTTGTTGTGCCTCTGTCCAGCAGTGACACAGACATGATTCCTGGGGTAAACCTACGATCTCCCATCCACAGGTCTAGATTTCTCTTGAACAGAGTCAGCGAGGTGCTCTGCCTCACATGGACCGGGATTTTATTCCACAGCATAGGGAGTCTCTGAGTGATAAATCTATCCCTCCAGCATGTCCTATTTATATCCGTGCTAAGGTTTAAGTCGCTTGCTCTAGTGGTTTTGGTGGATTTGGATTTTTTGAGGTGGAGCATGTCCATTAATTCGGGGTTGGACATGGCCTTGTATGTCAGGCACATGTCACCTCTGAGCAGACGGTATGCGACTGAATAGAGCTGGAGTTTCTTCAATCTGGCAGCATATGACAGATTTTGGAGTCCCTTTATCCTTTTGGTGAGGAACTTTTGGGGTCTCTCCAATTGCTGCAGATGTCGGGTGAGATACATCCCGAATGGGGCATTGTACTCGATCATTGGTCTGATAAGTGAAGAGTACAGGGGAACAATGACCTCACTAGATCTGGATGTGAATCTTTCATGATCAGGTGGGCAATGTAGAAGGTCTTTCTAACCACTTTAGCAATGTGAGTGTCAAAAGAAAGGCCACTGTCAACCTGGGTCCCCAGGTCCCTGATAACCTCTTCTGTGCTTAGTGGATTGCCAACTATATGGTAGCTTGGGGTTACCTTGTTTTTCCCGAAGGTATGACTATACATTTTTGGCGTTTAACTTCAGGCCATGGCTCTGGCACCAGCTATCTGTTTCCGTGAGTCCCTTCTGAAGGATATCCGTGTCCGATGCACTTTCCACTATGGCCCAGTTTGCAGTCGCCTGCAAACTTTGTCAGCCAAAGTCCTCCCATGTTAGCCTGTACTTCTGAGAAGTAGATGCCAAACAATAGGGGCCAAGGACCGAGCCCTGTGGGACACCACTTGTGACCGGCTTGGAGTCTGACACAGCGCCAGCAACTCTAACCCTGTGGGTTCTGTCCTTAAGCCAGTTTGCAACCCATCTTGTGACATATGGGTTTACATTTAAGCTGGTAAGTTTTTCTACAATACCCGAGTGGGGTATTGTGTCGAAAGCCTTTGCAAGGTCAAGGTAGGCTGTATGGACTGCCTTTCCCTCATCAATGGCCTTGGTGACTGTTTCGAAGAAGTCAACCAAGTTCAAAAGGCATGATCTTCCCTTGACAAAGCCAAACTGGGTCGGGTCCAATGTCTGCAAGTCCCCTGTATCTTTGTTTATGAGCTCCATTATGATCCTCTCCATAGCTTTGCAGACTAGACTTGTTAAGCTTATGGGGCGGTAATTACCAGGGTCCGTAGAGGCACCGCCTTTGTGGAGTGGGACCACAGTTGCCGTACGATGTTAAGGCTATGTTGGGAGTAACTGCATGTTAAGGCTATGTTGGGAGAAGGTGCATGTTATGACTACAATGCTCGCATCCTCTCCAACTTGCAATCTTCCCTAAAAAACAAACTCGACTCCTGGCTACAATAAAATCACCAAATTTGCTACAAATACAAAATACTCTAGCAACTTCTGCTCCTCACTGCATCAGCTTAACTGTCTTGAATCTCCCAACCAACTTACTTACACACAATTAACCACAGCCCATAAGATTATCTTCCAACCAGAAAGCTGCCCTTTCCTCTCTTCCATACTAACCGTGTACCACCCCATTCGCCATCTTAGGTCAGAAAACAAAATGTTTTCTATATGGAAACCCAAACTCTCAGCTGGCAAAATGTTGTATTCCTATGCTGTCTCCAAATTATGGAACAATCTGCCTCCATCTCTCAGAACTATCAGTAATCCTGCATCCTTTAAAAAATCCCTAAAAGAGCATCTTCTCTCTCATTGGCTATGTTCATGTACCCCACCAAAAAAAAACAAACACTTGACTTCCCACTCTAGACCCCTATTTCTATCATTATTTATAAAATGCAACACCTTTCTTCTCTTCCACCTCCTGCCTCTTTCTGCCACCTGCTTCATATCTCTAACTCATTTTTTCACTTGCTTTGCACCCTGATATCTATACTTCTCAGCTTCTAACTCTACACTTGAATATACCTATACTAATGCTCTCAGCTCATACACTTCTGCATCCTTCCTTCCTGTTCACAATTGATTTTCTATACACTTTGCCATTACTACTATCACGGTGATACACTCTTCTACTATCACGCTCTTCCTACTGATAATAACCTCCCACATTATTTCATCCTATGTATTAACCTTTTTCTCTCAAACAGGCTAAGACATTTGTTTGTAATTAATGTATGATATCACTGTTATATTTCTGTATTTTTACATTTCAATTTTTCAGTGGATCCACTTTGTTTTTAATTGTTTTGTATGCAATATTGTGGAGCTTTTCTCTCCAGGCCTCCACGGAAAATGGGCTCTTCCTAAGCCCAGTGGAATTTTCCGGTCAACAAATGCAATAAATAAATAAATAAGAGTAGGTGCATGTTAAGGGAATGTCAGGAGTAGGTGCGTGTTAGGGCGATGGTGGGAGTAGGTGCATGTTAGGGCGATGGTGGGAGTAGGTGCATGTTAAGGGAATGTCAGGAGTAGGTGCATGTTAGGGCGATGGTGGGAGTAGGTGCATGTTAAGGGAATGTCAGGAGTAGGTGCATGTTAGGGCGATGGTGGGAGTAGGTGCATGTTAAGACTATTATAATAGTAGGTGCATGTTAAGGCTATGCTGGGAGTAGGTGCATGTTAAGGCTATATTGGGAGTAGGTGTATGTTAAGACTGTGATGAGTAGGTGCATGTTAAGGCTATATTGGGAGTAAGTGCATGTTCAGACTGTGTTAAGAGCAGGTGCATGTTGAGGCTATGTTGGGAGTAGGTGTATGTTAAGACTGTGATGAGTAGCTGCATGTTAAGGCTATGTTGGGAGTAGGTGCATGTTAAGACTATGATAAAAGTAGATGCATGTTAAGGCTATGCCAGCAGTAGGTGCATGTTGGGAGTAGGTGCATGTTAAGACTATGATAACAGGAACCGCATGTTAAGGCTAAGTTGGGAGTAGGTGCATGTTAAGACTATGATAAGAGTAGGTGCATGTTAAGGTCATGTTGGGAGTAGGTGCATGTTTAGGCTATGTTGGGAGTAAGTGCATGTTAAGACTATGATAAGAGTTGGTGCATGTTAACGCTATGTTGGGATTAGGTGCATGTTAAGGCGATGTTCGGCATAGGTGCATGTTAAGACTATGATAAGAGTAGGTGCATGTTAAGGCTATTTTGGGAATAGATGCAAGTTAAGGGTATGTCAGGGGTAGGTACATTTTAAAACTATAATAAGAGTAAGTACATGTTAACGATATGATGGGAGTAGGTGCATGTTAAGGCTATGTTGGGAGTAAGTGCATGTTAAGACTATGATAAGAGTAGGTGCATGTTAAGGCTATTTTGGGAATAGATGCAGTTAAGGGTATGTCAGGAGTAGATACATTTTAAAACTATGATAAGAGTAAGTACATGTTAACGATATGTTGGGAGTAGGTGCATGTTAAGGCTATGTTGGGAGTAGGTGCATGTTAAGACTATGATAAGAGTAGGTGCGTGTTAAGGCTATGTTGGGAGTAGGTGCATGTTAAGTCTATGATAAGAGTAGGTGCATGTTAAGGCTATGTTGGGAGTAGGTGCATGTTAAGGCTATGTTGGGAGTAATTGCATGCTAAGAGTATGATTAGAGTAGGTGCATGTTATGAGTATGTAGGGAGTAGGTGCATGTTAAGGCTATGTTGGGAGTAGGTGCATGTTAAGACTATGTTAAGAGTAGGTGCATGTTAAAACTGTCATAAGAGTAGATGCATGTTAAGGCTATGTTGGGAGTAACTGCATGTTAAGGCTATGTTGGGAGACGGTGCATGTTATGACTATGATGCTTGTATCCTCTCCAGCCTGCAATCCTCCCTAAAAAGCAAACTTGACTCCTGGCTACAATAAAATCATCAAATTTGCACAAATACAAAATACTCTAGCCACCACTGCTCCTCACTGCATCAACTCAATTGGCTTGAATCTCACCACCATCTTACTTGCACACAATTAACCACAGCCCATAAGATAATCTTCCAACCAGAAAACTGCCCTTCCCACTCTTCCATACTAACCGCATACCACCCCAGTCGCCATCTTAGGTCAGAAAACAAAATATTGTTGTCTATGTGGAAACCCAAGCTCTCAGCTGGCAAAATACTGTATTCCTATGTGGTCTCCAAATTATGGAACAATCTGCCTCAGTCTCTCAGAACTATCAGTAATCCTGCATCCTTTAAAAAATCCCTAAAAGAGCATCTTCTCTCTCATTGGCTATGTTCCTGTACCCCACCAAAAAAAACAAACACTTGACTTCCCATTCTAAACCCCTATCTCTATCATTATTTATAAAACTCAACAACTTTCTTCTCTTCCACCTCCCGTCTCTTTCTGCCACCTGCTTCATATCTCTAACTCATTTTTTCACTTGCTTTGCACCCTGATATCTATACTTCTCAGCTTCTAACTCTACACTTGAATATACCTATACTAATGCTCTCAGCTCATACACTTCTGCATCCTTCCTTCCTGTTCACAACTGATTTTCTATACACTTTGCCATTACTACTATCATGGTGATACACTCTTCTACTATCACACTCTTCCTACTAATAATAACCTCCCACATTATTTCATCCTATGTATTAACCTTTTTCTCTCTAATAGACTAAGGCACTTGTTTGTAATTAATGTATGATATCACTGTTATATTTCTGTATTTTTACATTTTGACTTTGTATTCAATTTTTCAGTGGATCTACTTTGTTTTTAATTGTTTTGCATGCAATATTGTGGAGCTTTTCTCCCTGGGCCACTACTGGAAATGGACTCTTCCTAGGCCCAGTGGACTTTCCCGGTCAACAAATGCAATAAATAAATAAATAAATGTAGGTGCATGTTAAGGTTATGATGGGAGTAGATGCATGTTAAGGCTATGCTGAGAGTAGATGCATGTTAAGGCTATGTCAGCAGTAGATGCATGTTACAGCTATGTTGCTAGTAGGTGTATGTTAAGTCTATGATAAAAGTAAATGCATGTTAAGGTTATGCTGAGAGTAGGTGGATGTTACGACTATGTCAGGAGTAGGTGCATGTTAAGACTATGATAAGAGTAGGTGCATGTTAAGGCTATGTTGGCATTAGTTGCATGTTAAGACTATGTCAGGAGAAGGTGCATGTTAAGGCTATGTTGGAGTAGGTGCATGCTAAGGCTATGTTGGGAGTAGGTGAATGTTAAGGCTTTGTTGGGAGTAGGTGCATGTTACGGCTATGTTAGGAGTAGGTGCATATTAAGACTATTTTGGGAGTAGGTGCGTGTTAAGACTATGATAAGAGTAGGTGCATGTTTAGGCTATGTTGGGAGTAGGTGCATGTTAAGGGTATGATAATAGTAGGTGCATGTTAAGGCTATGTTGCGAGTAGGTGCATGTTAAGACTATGATAAGAGTAGGTGCATGTTTAGGCTAAGTTGGGAGTAGGTGCATTTTAAGACTATGTTAAGAGTAGGTGCATGTTAAGACTGTGATAAGAGTAGGTGCATGTTAAGGCTATGTTGGGAGTAGGTGCATGTTAAGGGTATGATAATAGTAGGTGCATGTTAAGGCTATGTTGCGAGTAGGTGCATGTTAAAACTATGGTAAGATTAGGTGCATGTTAAGACTATGTTGGGAGTAGGTGCATGCTAAGGCTCTGTCAGGAGAAGGTGCATGTTAAGACTATGATAAGAGTAGGTGCATGCTAACGTTATGTTGGGAGTAGGTGCATGTTAAGGCTATGTTGGGAATAGGTGCATGTTAAGGCTATGTTGGAGTAGGTGCATGTTAAGGCTATGTTGGGAGTAGGTGCATGCTAAGGCAATGTTGGGAGTAGGTGAATTTTAAAGCTACATTGGGAGTAGGTGCATGTTAATGCTTTGTTAGGTGTAGGTGCATATTAAGACTATTTTGGGAGTAGGTGCATGTTAAGACTATGATTAGAGTAGGTGCATGTTAAGGTTATGTTGGGAGTAGGTGCATGTTACAACTATTATAAGAGTAGGTGCATGTTAAGACTATGTTGGGAGTAGGTGCATGTTAAAACTATGGTAAGAGTACGTGCATGTTAAGGGTATGATAAGAGTATGTGCATGGTAAGGCTATGTTGGGAGTAGGTGCATGTTAAGCCTATGATAACAGTAGGTGCATGTTAAGTCTATGTTGGGAGTAGGTGCATGTTAAGATTATAAGAGTAGGTGCATGTTAAGTCTATGTTGGGAGTAGGTGCATGTTAAGCATATGTTAAGAGTAGGTGCATGTTAAGACTATGTTAAGAGTAAGTGCATGTTAAGACTGTGAGAAGAGTGGGTGCTTGTTAAGGTTATGTTGGGATTAGGTGCATGTTAAGGGTATGATAATAGTAGGTGCATGTTAAGGCTATGTTGGGAGCAAGTGCATGTTAAGACTGTGATAAGAGTAGGTGCATGTTAAGGCTATGATAAGAGTAGGTGCATGTTAAGGCTATGTTTGGAGTAGGAGCATGTTAAGTGTATGTTGGGAGTAAGTGCATGTTAATACTATGATAACAGTAGGTGCATGTTAAGGCTATGCTGGGAGTAGGTGCATGTTAAGACTATGATAATAGTAGGTGCATGTTAAGACTGTGATAAGACCATACCTCTCAACCGTACTGAATTCCTTGGCAAATACTGGTCGTGATGGCAAAATATTGGGGTGCCACAAATTTCTGAGTGGACCTTTTAATTTCCGAATTTCTCTGTCTTTTTTTTTTCTTTTTTTCTTTTTTAATTTTTTGGTCCTGACGTCATTGCATGCAGACGTTCATTAATTTAACTTGCTGCAAAGTCAGGAAGTGCACAGCAGTGAAGCACATCTTTCTTCTTTCAGGTAAGGGCCAAAGGAAGGCCAAAAACAAATAAACAAAAGACTGTAAGTGTAACTGGCTGCAATATTAATTGTCTTTGTGACTTGCCTTATCTGCAACAAGAGAAATGGCAGAATCTGCAGCTGTTTAAATGGCAGTCAATCATTCTATTAGGAAACCAGTAACTGTTGTCTGCAGTACTGAAACGGCAGTCTTCTAGCATAGCAAGTTCTTGTTTGCAGTGCGCTAGTTTGTGTGATAGTTTGTATGAATGTAGTGTGCAAGGTGGTGTGTGATTTTGTTTTGTTGGGGAAAACAATAGTAGTTATTTTGTGTGAACTTCATCCAGTCCGATTGTTGATCTCGCACATAAAGGACCTATTTTTAGGCACTGGATTCACTTTATTAAAAGAGGAGGAAAGGTACTCCTCAGACGCCTTGGAGAAAAAGAATACGTTTCGTGTGTAGCACTGTTTAGAGGTTTTGGTCCTGGAAAAACTTATCAGAAGAATTCCATGCGATGTGCTGCATTTTGCCTCCACTTAGCCTTGTGATATAAGGGGTTGTATCCTGTATGTAAACTTGGAAATTGGGAACATGTGCAAGAAAGCTTGAGAAATTGTTCATGATTCTAGTGTAGTCCCTACTTTTGAGTTATCGCTCGTCTTCAAGCGGGATGAGGATGCTTGGCCCAGTCTCAGGGATTTCTTCTTCATTCGAACATGTTTCGCATCTTCTTTCAGGCATGCACTTCGATTAAGTCCAGGTTTTCGACTTGTTAAAAAAAAGTTGTATTCTTCTCTGGCATCAACTGTTATTAAAGAGTGCTGAGGTATTTTTACACCTCAGAAGTGTTGAACGGCAGCTTTAATAAGTAGTTAATATAACACTCAGTATTTTTAGGTGTAAGTTGTACTTTATAGTGATGGAATGTTTCGTGTTTAAGTGCTGTTTTACTTTCAAGTTAAATTCCATTTTAATTTGGTGGCATTCCAACTTAAGCCTTCATCCTTGACAGCTGTTATTTGTAAGTCTTGTTTTGTTAATGTGCAATGCTAGGTTTGGGGCACATCATGGAAGTGATTGCAGATTGAAAAAAATATGTAAACTTACTGTTGTGGTGTTAAAGTCTGCAATAGTTTTTATCATGTTGTAGTTCTGGTGGTGCTGCAGACCGCACTTTATGCCAAAGTAGTAATACTATTAAAATCTCACCCAAGAGCAAAACTTTATTGTATAAAAACGTGGAAGTACATTTGTAACACAGCACTTAATAGACTACTGGTGCCATCCGTGTTTGAAACGGTGCATCTCACTGTTCATATGGCTGTGCTGTGATTTATTTGGAATGATGCAGTTTCAGATCCTACCTTGCTACTATGCTACAAGACGTACTTGTTTGTATTTTAATTGGTGGTGCACGTGGACTTCTAATTAAATGAAAAAAAGTTATATTGTGGAAATAAGTTCTCTTTACTCATTGTCACTGTGTGTGAAGTGGTGGACATGTGGATAGGGCCATATGAGGAGAAAGCCCTGGTTATAGAGGGTGGATATCTGTGGTGATGTTGTCCCACTCCCAACACTATGATCACTGTTTGGCATTCTGTGATTATATGAAAGCTTGGTGAGGTATTAGCCCATCTGTGCATGTTGCATCTTTGTGTGCCTAGGGTCTGGGTGGCCTATATTTACAGAAATGTTTGTAATAAGGACACATCACGTACAGTTTGTTAATAGCAAGGGAATGCATTTATATCAACCCTTTGCACTAGATTAGGATGAATAGTCCACTTATTTGGTACCATGTAGTTCAGGGGATGGTGTCATAATAGCCCAAAATTTTTTGAGTTGTGATAAATGCTGACTTGAAATGAGGTGAACTTCACCTCTTGAGAGGAGTGGAGTTGAGTAACTGTGGTACTTGTGCAACTTGTTAGTGACCTGTACATCTAATGATTTTAGTGTGGGAAGTAGTTCCAACTACACATGAGCTAATGCATGCTTGGTTGACATGAGTGGCATTGATAATTGTGATATTTAGGTGGAAAGAACACTAAATTCCAGACCCCCCCCCCATTCATTTTGTCCATGTGCCTTGCTTGGTGTTTGGGTCTTCCACCATCTGCACTTTTCAGTATTTTGTTTAGCAAAGCATATTGCAATAACTTTTTTTCAGTCCCGCCATGTTTTTATTTTTGTACATAAGGAATTTGTAACATTGTGCTACAGTAGTTTCAATATTGAGTACTGATGTGGTGATTTTTAAAACTGCGTGCTAACTTTGTTTTTTGTTAAAATTAATTCTGTTAAGCCTGTTTTACTTTGCTTGCTTGCTGAAACCTGAAACATGGCAGTCTGGCAGTAATTCTGAAGCTAATGCTAAGGGCAGTCAATTTGCTTAAACTGAAACTGCTCTGGCTGTGTGCTGAGAATTGAAGGTATGTGTGAGAGTGAGAGAAACCAGCAGAGAGTCTCTGCAACTGTTTGACTTTGCCTGCAAATGCATTCTCTGTTCAGCTAATGGCAGCCCTTCTCTAAAGCTAAAACGGCAGCCAGTCTATTTTCATTGTAAGACAGTATTGCTTTGTTTAGCACATGTCTATTAGTGTTTGTGCATTGTGCTATAAAATGTAAATATAAAATCCAAATAATCATTGTAGAAGTAAAGCAGTATGCACATTAGTGTTTATGGTAACTGGGGCAAACTAGCCAGGTAATGGGACATTAGAATGGCTGCAGTGGGACTCTGATGCCATATTTTGGTTGTCTGTTTTTCAGTTTGCATTTGAAAGCTGTTATCCCACAATTCCATTGGAGTGGGCAAGGTTACACAATTATGTATTCAAATTTTATGCTGATCAGTGTACAGATTTGTACCTATTTTTCATGGTTCTTGTCTAGATTTTTGATGTTTCCGAGTTGAGAGATATGATTAAGACTGTTAAAAATAGGTGCTTGGTAAGACTATGTTAAGAGTAGGTGCATATTAAGACCATGGTTTATCTTACACAAAGTCTTGTTCAGAACTGATATGTAATGTACATTCCATTATTCTTATAACAATAAAGACACATTTTCATTAATGCCATAATTGGAGGCCATAACCAACAAAACAATTGATATTATGAGCCAAGGAATGGGTGAAGCTTAAATAATTTAACCATTATTTCCCTTAAACTCCAAATACAACAGTCCTTTATTTTCCTGTTTATCTATAACCCCTTCCAAAATGCTTGTTCTGTTTGATTAATAATTTTTTCTTAATACCAGTGAATGTATAGTTTATTCACCATATTTATGACTTGTTGATTGGGGTAATGTTCTGATCAAGAGGGGCTTGTGTGCATAACACAGTTAGGATGCAAGGATACAAACATCAATGATTTGTTATCTTTAAAAAATATGTCTGTAATGAAATTTGTAATTGCCACACTGGCCCAGGTCTTGGCTGAAAATGGTCTGTGGACCAGCCCACCTGACCAAGTTCACAAAATAAAATAAATAAATGATCAGAATACAAAGAATAATTTTCAGAAACAGTATGGTGTGAAACGAACTGTACATGAATGGCTTCATTTTGGTCTCCGCACTAATAACATATAGTTATAATACCCTCCCAAGGACTTATCTAATAGCTTCAAACTCTTTCAAGCAGTGCATGATACCTTTTACTGCCAGCTGCTCTCTGGCTGCTTTTACGAGCAGTCATGTTCCTTAGAGCAGTGGAATACAAATGGAATGAGGGGGAGAGATAGTTTAAATTTTCAGAGATGGTCCTCAGAGGTTATGAATATCATATTACAGAAATAATATCCAACTAACTCTGCTGGAACATAAATGCAGTATGCATATGCAGCTCAGTGTCTTCTACCATCCTCACCACTGGCAGCAAAAGAAAATGTACCTCCGTGAGACACAGTGCACATACAGACTACAGATGAGGTAGAAAGTGAATAATGCACATGGGTCTTAATATACAAATGTCATGTTTTCCATGTCTTTTTCTATCTCCCAATCCTTGATTTTGGTAGAATCCAGATAAGGTGTCATCTTACTAAGCCATAATACCACATAATATATGTCATAATTCAAATTTATGGAAGCACCTGGACAGCGCCACAAGAGACTACCATATCAGTCCCACCAAACAATGCGAACTAATGTACTTCTGCCAAAAAAAAAACAACCCCATAATGTCGAATACAATAGCAGGGGAAGGGAGAGAACTCGGACTGCAGAGACAAAAGTGTTGTTATACATATGCTGCCATGGCTGGCTGTCTCATAACTGCACTGTATAATTTTCTTTATGTTTATGTCTACAGTCATAACATTTGGATAGATGGCAAGCTATATGTTATGGGAGGAGAACTCAGCTAACACAGCTTGAAGAACTACTATCATGAAAAGCCTTTGATCCTTAGAATGACAATCTAACTTGTCATTTTGGGTTTAAGCACATACAGAGGTCACCGTTGTACAAACTCACTCGCTGACTACATGCCCCCAAAAATCAGCAAAGCTGACATCCTCCTAGTAAAGTGGGTACTAATAGTGTCTTACATGACTTTGTTGTCAGAACCTTTCAAAGTCCAGTACAGCTGGTTAGCAAACTGGAAATGGTCTTCTTACACAAGGTAATCCATATTTAATATGGGCAAATTAAACAGAGATTCATTTATAAATCCTGCTATCTAGGATCCTAAAAGCATAGATGCCTACAAATATCTCCTTGTAGCCATTAAAAGTTACAACCTGTCCTTTGGTTAGAGATCAGCCACCCTATTTTTATGAAAGGTAGCCTAAGAGGAAAACACATGAAAACCTACATTTTGGGCACACTTTTGGCTGTAAGGTAACTCCTAACAAGAGCAGTGGCTTCTAAGTGAAGACTGTGAAGGGATAGCTACGGACAATACCTGTTTTGTAAGAATAAATCCTTTCTGACAGGTGAGCACAACAACCAAATCATACACTCTAAAGAAAGGAAAACAGTAGATGTCTTGGCCGAAAATAGGTAAAACAAAACCAGTTTCTTTTTTCCTTCTTAATTCTGCTGAAATTCAGTGAATGAGATAGTATGACAGAATATGAAAAGCAATTTCCTGACCATAGTCATGCAAAGCATCCCGGAGTCATGAACAGACATTTAGGATATGGTCATTCTTTATACTAAAATGAAGTGGGATCTGCAGAGTTGAAAAGACTCCTTGGACTATTCAGGACTCCAGATATGCACCATCCCCACCTTACCCGCAGATCCAGCTAATCAGTCTTCTGGAGCTGGACCACAGGGATGGATACAGAAAGTCTGCCAGCATACATTTGGGCAGTTGATGTCTATCACTGGACTTCCCTCACCAAGCAGAGTACCAGGTGAAATTAAAAGTTCAGGGGGGTCTCTGTCTGTATAGACCTTGGAAAAATGCTATAACTTTCTCATTTACAGCCTGATAAAAGAGTCCTAAAAGTTCCAAAGATATTGCTCAGCATGCAGATAACTGAGATGAAGCCTACCACATTGCATACCCCAGGACTGCACCCTGTTCTACTAATGGCCAGGTGCAGCTCTTAAATTCTTTATCCCATGTATGGGTCTCCTCAAATTATCTATGGTATGATCCCAGTTTATTCTCATTAGGGGTAAGATATAATTATCGACCATGTGATGGATAAGACCAATCTATAACCAAATTTGATAGGTTATTTTGATCTCAAAAAGGGAAACTGGCAGGCCCAAAATGGCCTGCAATGGCAGCTAGCCAAATACTTACCTATGAACCTAGAAAAAACAGCTTTGTGGTCATGGATGTATCTTAAACACCTTTCTTAGTACTCAGCCAGACCTGGACACTTTCAATCTGCTGGGCCAGTTGTTTTGGTCAATCCCCCCAATCTTCCTCATTGCCATGGCTACAGAGTATTACGAAGTTTCTATTGCTACTCCAAGGAAGACGTGTTTCTTCACAGAATGGAATAACAGCAATGGTGGGTAGGTGAACAAGCCAGCACTGACTAAAGTGTCATGATTCACCTCAGCACTACAACTACTACTTTATGTAAATCTCTCACCATCACATCTCTCACTCCTCTTCTCATGATTGGCTGTAATGTGCCTTTTGTGTCCTGTGACCTTTTGCTGGGGGGGCAGCTTATGCAAAGTTTCTAAAATCATGTTTTAAAAGGGGCAATAAGTAAATCATGTCAGCCTCTCAAACAAGACCGAAAACTGAAATTTACTTTACAAAACCTGTACAGCTGAGAGGTATGTCACATCATAAATCTAACTTTGTAATTCTTTCTGGTAAAAGAAAAAAAATCATCTGAACAGATGCCACCAGGACTTAAAGAAATAATTTCTCTATAGAAGCTCATAATGCAGATGTCTTCCTGTTGATTGTCAGGTCTACAGAACATAAGAAAGAATACATTTATGACAATGTAAAAACCCAGGCCTCAAAATGAGGCTTAATAAAATGATCTGGTACAAAGTACAAGACTTTCAAGTGGACCTTTTCTTCCAATAAAGCTTGTGATGCAAAACACCTTCGAGAAAAAGATTAACTGTAAGTCATTATCTATACTTCTTGTAATTTTATTACATCACAAGTGGGTATCAAGCTATTTATGCAAAAATAAATAGTAAAGCATTGCAAGTGAGAAAAAATATAACTTAAATGTAAAATGCAAAATACTAACTAGTATCTGCAATAAACAGATTTCTATCGATACATATATATAGATAAATATAGATATATAACACACACACACACACACACACACACACACACACACACACACACACACACACACACACACACACACACACACAAATAAAATGTAACATGTTGGTTCTGCTAAAGGGATAATGCAACCTTATGTATTTTGCAATGAGTGGGAACTTTCTCACAAAGTGATAGCAAGGCAACACTCTGTATTATCTAAACAGCAATTAGGTGATTATTGCTCATTGCTGCTGTGTAAAGGGAAATTGCTTGGAGGGTTGAATCAGGCAATTTGTGCCTCATTTGGAGGATCATCTGAAGGAATACCCTACAAGTGTCACTTGAAGGATCATCTGAAGGAATACCCTACAAGTGTCACCTGGAGGTTCATCTGAAGGAATACCCTACAGGTGTCACTTGGAGGATCAACTGAAGGAATGCCCTACAAGTATCACTTGGAGGATCATCTGAGGGAATACCCCTCAAGTATGGAGTGTGACAGCCTAGGTAGGGATAGCCTGTACAGTGTTCTTTGTGGAAGTAACTGTTTTACTGAGTTGGAATTTGGGCCTAAGGCAAGCCTGACGTCTTGGACTTTCTTTTCTTCAAAAGACTACCTGTGTGCTGGTGGAGGTGGATGAATTCAACACTGTGGGTGAGAACATGAAGTAATTAATGGTACTGTCTATGTTTTGAACTGAAAGACAACAGAGCAGCTATTTTATTTTCTTGGACTATGTGGAATGCTGAATGTACCTGTGTTTATATATGTACTGTCTCAGTGTCTACGTTAACTTACAAGATATATAGGGGTACCTAGGATGAGTGAATGAATGGAATGTCCACTGCTAAATATTGACCACAGAAGGCGGCAACACAGACATTGTAGTGCGCATGCACTGAGAAACAACCTGGGTGCATGCAAAACGTAACATAAAACAGCAACAAAAACATACATTTTTTGTAGTCTGCTAATTATATATACGAACTGTAAGATCACACAAGATCAAGGAAAGGGCAGAGTCCTCATCTCCAAGAATTGTGCCATCTTGTGCACCTGTCTACCATATATTTAGTCGACCAAATGCAGTTGACTAAACTGCTTTCAGCCGAACACACAATCAACCATCTTGAGTATGTTTACATAAAAAATCAATTTTGATAATCACACTAGAGGTAGACATATGAAATAAACACAAGTGTATTTAAAAGATGTAACATAAAATAGCTCAAATAGCTAAGTTCAAAGGAATTTACACATTTTAAATTACAGGGCTTTCAGTCCACAGAGGTAACTCCAACAATTCTGTTACACAAACTGACTCCCACGCAGGTCTTCCAGCATTATGCTGTATAACTTAGGCTATAGCTGTATGGCATCCTTCCTGCTCCAAACAATCCTTTTTGCCTGATCTTCCTTCAGGCCACAGCCACAGCATACCCAGAATGGACCTTCTAGGAATCATGACTTTTCAGGCAGTGCACATGCTATACCCCTGATTGGCCTCCCAGCTGAGGAACTAACTTCTGATCTACAGATACTAGGCTACAACCTTTTGTATACTAAAAATAGGCAATTATTTTCTCATTAATCTTACTAATGCACCTCATTACCTGACTAATTGTTGTGAAAACTTAATGATGCAAAACACATTAAATGTTGTACTCCCCAGTTTCCTCACATGAGATGTCACAGCTAACCCATCCCAGCATACAAACATTTATTTTTGGATTCATATAGATGAGTTTTAAGTCCTAGACTACCCATCAGCATTACTGTTAACATACAAGTGTTGGAGCGATAGTGCCCAGTGTCACAACTTTGGATTGCCATCCTGGTATTTGTACAGCCATTGTAACCAGGCATGATCTATCACTAGATTAGAGTGTCTGCTAATAAATAATACTTTAGCAAATAAAAGACCCGTTTCAAATACAGGCATTCCCTTTCAATGGCTGAGTATATTTCTTAACATTATATAATTTTTGTCTAACGTAGCACACTTGTTGCCCTTCTCCTTAAATATCATGGCATAACACAGCTCCCAAACCTACTTCTGATGCATCTGTATACAAAATACATTCCTTATTAAAATCACAAGTCTCTAATACTGGTGCTGAACATAATAGTGTCATCAGTTCACTAAATGGTCTATATGCCTCAAGATATCAGTGCACTTTGCTAGCTTTTCCTTTTGTGAAGGTTGTCAAATGACGGGTAATAGTTGCAAAATTAGATATACATTTTTGTATAACTCATCTTTCCAAGGAAAGCCTGCACTTTTCTTTTAGTACAGAGTTTAGGACAATTTTGTAAATTATTTTATTTTTTTCTAATTGCAGTTTTAATACCCTCTTCTACATGGTATCACAGGCATTTGCATTCCACCAAACTGAATTTACCCTTTTTAGTATTCACAGTCAAGCTTGCATGTCATATAGATTCTAATACAGCCTGCATTTTTGGTACGTGAGACTCAAAGTCTTGTGAATGGATGATCACATGCTTTATATATAAATGCAGCAACATTATCATGAATAGAGCTGCAACGCTATATCCATTAATCTCAGAAGGGTGGTTGGAAGTCCATGTAGGTCAAATAGTAACACTGTGTAATGGAATAAACCTTCGGGGATAATAAAATATGTTTTCCTTTAGCAGAGGGAGAAAGACGTACTTGCTAATGCCCCTTTGTCTAGCTTAAATTTGTTAGGTAACTTGTTTTTCTTAGGTTCTGTATCAGCTTAATTCTAGGTATGGGATCGCTATCAAACTTTGAATTTTTAGTCTTTACAGAACCTGATACTTCATTTCAGGTTAGTAGTTAGTACCACTGAGCTTCTCTATTCACTTTGTCATCCTTCTGTCCTAATTTGAACAGCTTTTGAACTTCTTTTACTAGTTGCTTCTATGAGTCTAGTACTTTGCAAGGCCTCAGTCTAACCTTCCCTTCAGGTATTGCCTCTACGCTATGTTTTAGCATTTCAGTTCTCCCATGCATTTCAGAGAATACTCCTTGTATATGTTAATAGAAGTTCTCTTTTTACTTGCTTTTGTAATTCTGACAAGGATACGTCTAGATCTATGGCAGGTAGAGTGTTCCTGGTGTCTGCTGCATGAATTTCATTTTGATTCTTTCTATGGTTTTGATAACATTAATGTGATGTCCTTGATCTATAGCTCTCCTTCCTGGTTGTCTAATTCTGTAGTCCATGGCATTTAAGGGCCCCTTTCCACATTTTCTCCATGGAAGTTATTACTAATACTTGATCTCCTGGGTTAAATTCCCTAATTCATACATTCATATAGCAGGCTCACTGTTGAACTCCTGGGTTTTCTGAATGTGTAGCTTTACTATGGGCATAATAAGCTTTGGTCTAGTCTACAAAGTAACTTAATATTATGTAGCACTTTGGAATGCTCTCTTTTCTTCATTCCAAGTCTATTGAACAAAACCAAACAGTGCTCTGGGTGGCTGCTGCACAAACATTCTAATCTGATGAATCCAGGTCATGCTAATTACTTTTCTAATAAGGATTTCAGTGATTTATTGAACATCTCTGCTAAAGCTAATTATTTTTCTAATAAGGAACATCTCTGCTAACCCGCGGTGGTGGTGCTGCGGTAGCGTTGTCACCTCACAGTAAGACGCTGTCCGGTTCGATTCTCAGCTACAGTGTCTTCTGCGTGGAGACATGTGTGAATGGGTGTACCTTTGTTGAAGGTTGTGCGTCAGGGCTGGTAACTCGGCACATAAAAGTCAACTACCAATCATTAATTAGCGGACCGGATGTGGCGACCCCTAACCGGGAAAAGCCGAAAGATGCAAAATTGAACATCTCTGCTATACCATTAGACTGGGAGTATACCGATGTTTATACCTGCCTGATTTAAATGAAGGCCCTGGTCAGTAGTATTTCTTTAGGGATACCCATTCTAGGAAACAGCAGTGCCAGTTCTCAGGCAGCAGTTATCATTAGCCACATGTAATGGTACAGTTGTAGAATTATATACATATTTATAATAAAAGTAAAAACACACACACACACACACACACACACACACACACACACACACACACACACACACACACACACACACACACACACGGGGCATTATACAGCCCTCACCTCTCTTTCATTTACAAAATCAAAATTGTAATTCTACATCCTATACAGGGAATTTCCAGTATCAGTTGAGTTTTGAGCTAAGTACAAATTACATGTATAAAATGTATGGATTTGCAGGAGCACAACCCCTAAAGCTCTAATGATGTGTGGTCTGTTCCTTATCACCCCACCACCTCCCACTGTTCTCAATTTGAGATTGCAGAACTTCAGAGAAGGGTGTAGTTTTCAGGTTTATATGAATGTAAGTTTTGCATTCATCTAACAAGTAGTAGGGATTATGAGAGTGTAGCCAGCATTGCCTGCTGCTAAATAACCATTACTAACCGTATTTAAGTTTAATTTTATTGCAGTCAAACATTATACCTTAATAATCAGATGATGCAGCATGCTATTAGCATTTCTATTTCAGAGAAACTACTACTTAACTCAAAATCTTATTCCTTGATCATTTCCATATGATGTCATATTCACATAACTGGGCTGTGGAAATATGTACAATTTAACTCCTAAAGTACTGCATGTTACTGATCCTATTGCTGCTGCTTTAGCTACACTTCTTGACACAAGCAAGTTGAATAGTGCCTTTTTACTTAATGTTACAGTTATTGTTTTGTTAGTTCAAGCTAATTAACTGAGTCGTAAGAGTAAAGTGTGTATTTATTCTTATACATTCTGATGTAATATCCCAGTACTATACTGACCGAGAAACATCTTCACACTGTGTAGTATGATTGCAAGTAATTTGGGTTTTCTGCAGCAAAGCTGTAGGCATTTGTTCACTTCCATTATTCAGAGTTATAGACAGCATTTCAGGAAGTGTATGAAGCTTTTTTATGGTGTCTTATTAGGTTTGCTACCCAGCAGAACATGTGACATGCACTGTTCCATATTTGAGGCTTTTCTTTCCTACATTTAGCTACTGGGCTTGTCTCTTTAGATTGTGTATTTCTTAGAAAACAGTGAGCTGAAAGGTTCAGAAGTATTGTATAACAGTTTTATTTTGTTGAGTTCCTTGTTTCCCTGGGAGGAACTGAAAACTGAAGTTTTACTGCTCTTTCTTGTAAACAGTAAGGAGTGATACATTGTGGTAACCTATGTTCCACAGTGTATTTTCTTTCCTAACAGTGCATTACTTGTCTTGCAAGTGGACCATGTGACTATAACTGTTTAATTTGACTTCAGCATTATAAACATATTGTGCAGACTTCAGTGCATGTCACACTTCTATACTGTCATACATTTGAGCAGTTCATACTTAAAGAGTTATAAATAATCTTTACAAGAATTAATTTCTGTAAAGCACTCACTACAATGTAGTACACGAGTGTTTAGTACAGTAGCCCTCATTGCCGTGTGTATGTACACCACCGTATGTCTAGTGCATGTGACACTGCTTCCTAGTGTGCTTGGCAGAGGTCACATGTACTTCTGAGGGAACAATAATCAGGGTACCAGGCTCAACTTCCTAAGGGCGATGCACTTACAGCAGTCAGGACACCAGGCTTGGCATCCTAAGGGCGATGCACTGACAGCAGTCAGGACACCAGGCTTGGCATCCTAAGAGTGATGCACTGACAGCAGTCAGGACACCAGGCTTGGCTTCCTAAGAGTGATGCACTGACAGCAGTCAGGACACCAGGCTTGGCTTCCTAAGGGCGATGCACTGACAGCAGTCAGGACACCAGGCTTGGCTTCCTAAGGGTGATGCACTGACAGCAGTCAGGACACCAGGCTTGGCATCCTAAGAGTGATGCACTGACAGCAGTCAGGACACCAGGCTTGGCATCCTAAGAGTGATGCACTGACAGCAGTCAGGACACCAGGCTTGGCTTCCTAAGAGTGATGCACTGACAGCAGTCAGGACACCAGGCTTGGCATCCTAAGAGTGATGCACTGACAGCAGTCAGGACACCAGGCTTGGCATCCTAAGAGTGATGCACTGACAGCAGTCAGGACACCAGGCTTGGCATCCTAAGAGTGATGCACTGACAGCAGTCAGGACACCAGGCTTGGCTTCCTAAGAGTGATGCACTGACAGCAGTCAGGACACCAGGCTTGGCATCCTAAGAGTGATGCACTGACAGCAGTCAGGACACCAGGCTTGGCTTCCTAAGAGTGATGCACTGACAGCAGTCAGGACACCAGGCTTGGCATCCTAAGAGTGATGCACTGACAGCAGTCAGGACACCAGGCTTGGCTTCCTAAGAGTGATGCACTGACAGCAGTCAGGACACCAGGCTTGGCATCCTAAGAGTGATGCACTGACAGCAGTCAGGACACCAGGCTTGGCATCCTAAGAGTGATGCACTGACAGCAGTCAGGACACCAGGCTTGGCATCCTAAGGGCGATGCACTGACAGCAGTCAGGACACCAGGCTTGGCTTCCTAAGAGTGATGCACTGACAGCAGTCAGGACACCAGGCTTGGCTTCCTTAGGGAGATGCACTGACAGCAGTCAGGACACCAGGCTTGGCTTCCTAAGGGTGATGCACTGACAGAAGTCAGGACACCAAGCTTGGCTTCCTAAGGGCGATGCACTGACAGCAGTCAGGACACCAAGCTTGGCTTCCTAAGGGAGATGCACTGACAGCAGTCAGGACACCGGGCTTGGCTTCCTAAGAGTGATGCACTGACAGCAGTCAGGACACCATGCTTGGCTTCCTAAGAGTGATGCACTGACAGAAGTCAGGACACCAAGCTTGGCTTCCTAAGGGCGATGCACTGACAGCAGCCAGGACACCAGGCTTGGCATCCTAAGAGTGATGCACTGACAGCAGTCAGGACACCAGGCTTGGCTTCCTAAGAGTGATGCACTGACAGCAGTCAGGACACTAAGCTTGGCTTCCTAAGGGAGATGCACTGACAGCAGTCAGGACACCAAGCTTGGCTTCCTAAGGGAGATGCACTGACAGCAGTCAGGACACCAAGCTTGGCTTCCTAAGGGAGATGCACTGAACAATAAGAAAGACGTTAAATTAACAAGTAGCTAAAATAAAACAAAGGTATGTCCACCTGTCAGGAAAGCCATATAGAAAAATATGTTCTCTCATTGGCCAATAAAAATATCAGAGTACTGTTAGGTGTCATGTTTAGTTGAGCAACTATTAAACAATCAGCCAGATAAAGAGTAAAGTAGATGCTTAGCAGCTGGTGGAGTAAAAAGGTTTCTACTGTTAGTTTGGGAAATAGCTTTTTTAACAAATTAACTTCAATACGAGTTCATAAACATTATATACATTTCAAAAACCTTTTTCATTGTCATCTCCTTGAATTATACATTTTCCTGATAACTTCAGCATGCTTTCATACTTTGTAATACCCACCAACTCTCCCCATCACACACCTTGACCAGTATGTTGTATGTATTGATCCCACATATAGAATTTATTTTCATACACTTTATTTTCCCCTCCTTTAAAGATCCCATCTCCATTTAGTTAATTACTTTTAGAATGCTTGGAACATCATCTAAAGTTGGTTTAGTCTGTGATTTCCAGTTTCTTTTTATTGTTTATTTTGGCTGCCAGCAACATTAAACCTACCAAGACTTTTCTATGTCCTCGTACTTGTAACCTTAAACACCAACCAATAAAATGTCCCTATTTACTACCGTTTATTTCCCAAGATTTGTATAAAAGCATTCTGTAGGGGTTAAATCACTCATTTCTGTACATTTCTAAAACATGTCCCCAGTTTCCTCCCTTCTCCTTCACATCTCCAGCACCTACTCCCCATATGGAGGAAGATCCTTTGAAGTCTACTTGATGTATATCAGCAATACCTGTGCAAACATTTCCATGCAGATATCTTGAACTGTCTAGACTTTGTCCAATATGTATGTGCCCTACAAAGTTCTTCCCTTTGTTCCTTCATAATTTTCCTAATCCTTTCTAAAGTCCTCTGATTCTTAAAACTGTGATGCAAAATCATATAAGTCCTGCTTATTACCATTTATTGATAACAGCATCTGTTCTTGGCTTCAATGGAAATGCAATTAGTTCTGGGCTTTCTGTTGTCTCTCTCTTCTGTTCTGTTTTATCTGTACTCTACTATCAGTCCTTCTAGTAAATATTCTTGATATGATGACCTTAACCAAAGTGGGGAAAGCTGAATCTGAAAATGCTGTTCACCTACTCAGATCCTAAATAATAATAATAATAATAATAATAATAATAATAATAAAAACAAAAAAAGAAATAAAATGAAAAAGTAGTCAGAATTTGTAACACATTAGTGGGTATGTATGAGAAAATGAGCAACCAATTTCTCTGATTACTTTTTTTCACTTTTTTCAGATTGGGGACTGATCATGCGAAAAAAGGGACTGGCAGAAGTTTAAAAAAAATGATGAGTCTTGACTGAAAGTTTTAACTTACTTTCAAGACAACTGCCAGATGCAGGTTTAAATAATTATTTAACAGTTCAGGAATAACTTCACAAATCTTCTCTGACTATGGTTATCTTCTCTATAAGGGAAGAGAAACGAGAGGCCACAACAGTGTGGAAGGAGACCCTTTGGTCCTGGAAAATAAGAGAGCCCAAGGGTTCATTTAGTGACATTGTTTCTATCCATGGACAAGGCTCTGCAATGAGATATTCTCTGACACCAAGAGTACAGTTTTTGGATTAGTGCATAATTTTTAAATGTGAAGTACGTGGCACCAGTAAATCATTATGAATACCAAATGGAATTTGATGTCTTTACTGCTGATTAAAAACCTGAGAAGTTGCTTAAGTAGTTTGTATGCATGTGGTTAAAGTTTAGGCAAAATGTTGAAACCCAAAGCACATCCTGGATTCCTGCACTTGCCAACTGTAAAGTGGGTGAGTTTAAACTCAACAGTTTCTGTTCCCCCAGTCCAAACTACTTAAATCATTTTTGCAATGAAATCACTGCTGTTGTGCTTTCTGTTTGCATTCTGACACTGCTGGTGTGGTTTCTGTTTGCCTGTTTGCATTCTGGCACTGCTGCTGTGGATTCTGTTTCCATACTGGCACTGCTGCTGTGGTTTCTGTTTGCATTCTGGCAGTGATTCCAAGTGTTTGAGATTATTTTTTCCCACTGTGCATCTATGGAATTAATATGTATGTTCCCCAATGTGGTCATACATAGGAAAATCATTTTTGTGTATTTCATCATGCTGAAGTTTCAGCTGGTTTGTTTCATCCATTCATTCATAATGAAATGTGTGTGTGTGTGTGTGTGTGTGTGTGTGTGTGTGTGTGTGTGTGTGTGTGTGTGTGTGTGCGCGTGTGTGTGTCTCTGTGTGCATGTGTATTTTGGAGGAGGAGCATGTGTCCTCTTCATAAACCTAGTATAGTGAACCAAAGAGGTTTACCATAAAAAACAGTGCATTTAAATCCCTAGCACTGCTGAACCCAACAGAATGTATTTTTATGCCTCAGATTACTAGATCCCACAAGTCTGTATCTAGACATACAGCAGCATCACATCAGGTGCTTGGGGGACAGTTTTTATTTCCTCAGAACTGTGGAAAGCACTGTTTGAAGGGGTCTCCTCAGTCATTTGAAAATGTTTTTTGTTTTTTTTTTAGACCAAAAATGAACAAAATGTCATAAAAGCAGCAGAACTCAAGAGCCATAGCCATGAGCAACTTCCTATCCAATGAGATCCAAAGGTCTCTAAACATTTTCAGCTGTAGCACCTTCAAATACAATTATCCCGGAGTGAGGCAGAGAGTACAACTTTTTTTACCACGTGGCTTTTATAAAACAAATCAGCAAATCAAGATGCATTTTAAGCAATGTGACCAACTTTAGAAAATCAAATCCAGTAGAAGAAGTATACTTTTCCCCTAAATAACCACTATTAACTGTATTAGAAAGACTGCAACCATTATGTGATAGATCACAGGCTGCAGCAGTCTAAATATTCAGAAACAGAGCAGTTTGAAACATATCTTCCTTGTCCATTGTTCATTTTCTTAGTTTACAATTCAGTTTCTTAAATTTCTGTGATTCATACATCCAAAACTGAAAAAAACTCACTCACAAATCATTCAGTTTGAGGATGACATCAGACACAAATCAGCAGTATTCAGAATTCTCAACTGTCCCCATTTTGGGGTAACGTTCCTATTTTCAGGCTTGATTTAGTATGTTCCTACTTTTGGGGGTATTTCCTATTCTTGGTCTTGATTTGCTCCTTCACACAAATTTCTGAATTCCCCCTCATCACATGAGTATTTGAAGCTGTCTAGAACATAGAAAATCACACTACATGACCAATAAACTAGTGACAACAATAATTTAAAGAAAGATGTGTCTTAAAACTCACTTTTTTTTTCTAAAGCAAAAATAAATGACCTTGTGTGGTAAAATGTTGCAAAAAGTTCATTAAAGTTTACAGATTTTACTCTTCCTTTTTGATAATGTGCTTATATTTTTCCATCATTTTTCTCACTCTGTTTTTTACACATGTATTTCTAAGATGTACCCCGCATTCCTACTGATAGCAGGAAGAGTTATGTGCTGTTTGTCATTTAAATGTTATGCTAATTTGATGTCCAGAATTTTAGCTGGGTATTCTATTTTCCAATGGGGCCTTTTGTTCCTGTTTTCAATGTCTGCAGGCTGACAGGTATGACAGTACTTTATTTAGTGGAATGCTTTCAGATTACACACAACAGCAGAAAATGGTCTCCCAACTACTTCCAAAATATTCTAAATAAACATAACACGCAGAAAATATTTTAAAGACAAGTCACCTCCAACCAATCAAACAGAATCGTTTTGCACAAAATGTCTTTGCTCCCCTCTTGTTTGCATGCAGGCATAGACACTAAGAACCAGAGTAAGATAAATTTGTTATATCTGAGGCAAGCAATAACTCAGATCAATAAAATGAGTTTAAAATCTGAGAAGTGTGTAGCCAGGATTTTGTTCCTCTATTCACCTTCATGACAGTTAGGAGCACTTTCATACTGCATCATACATAAGCAATGAAGCATGCTGGCAACTCAAGAAATATAAATCTCCAAGTCATAGTTGTTTTTCCCCTGTTGAGAGTGAAGAAACCTTTACTTTCTCTACAGTGGATGAAAAAAAATTCTAATTGTTTACCTTATAGCAAGCCTTGAAAATCTAAGTTGATAATCCTACCATATGGACTAATTTGTTGAGATATAGCTCTCCTGGGACATGTAACTATCAGCTTAGGCATATAGGAAATGGCTTTCTAGAAACGTATGCAGACATGGTAACCAGCAGGTTAGTAATATCCAGAAATGAAGCACTCTATCACAGCACCTAATATTCTACTGTTGCAGCTATGAGATGTCAACAGATATATTCTAATGTCTAAGAACTGTTCTGTAATTCACATTATTGGTATGCTACTTATCTTCCTTTTATAAAAAGCTGAGCAATCGCACTCGGCTAAATGTATCACATTTTATGTACTGCAAGTAATGTGACCACTCATTACCACATTTTAGATTAGCGAACAGATTAGGAAGAATTGCATTGCACATTAAGATGGTAGCACAGATGAAACATTGTTATGAAATCCTAGATCAGTTGTTCATCTGTAGACCAAATGGGCAGGAACTGCAGGTCACAGAACTCCACTAGTTGTGCCAGAAGGTGCTCAGCATGGCCAAAGCAGGCAACCAATTGCAGGCAACTTCAGCAGTGACCAGTCTTCACACCTGGACACCCCTCCAGATCAGGAGTCCACTGCCCCCCTTCTGAGAGGGAGGCATGATGGGCTTAAGTGACCCAAGGTAAAAACTGTCTCGCACATATGCTACAAACACAGTTGCAGTTGTACATTGGATTGGCACAGACAGCATACACACACTTCTGACAGGCATACTGATCCTGACTTCTGCCATACTCAGCCATGTTCATCTGATGCGTCTCTGCAGCTGCACAACAAACCATGTACTGTTAAGTAGACATGTGCAACTCTGTATATAATACAACATAATGGTAGTAAAAAAAAACTAAATGCTTGCAATACATTCCTGGTTCACTTTCCTGAACTGCTACCTTCCTTTCATGGAGCAAGTTAGGGTGGCACTGCCTCAGGTCATCATAGTAATGATAGCGCAGCTCTCAAGTATAGGTAATGCCAGTGTCATCACTCAATATCTGGCCCAGTTCATACAGGCATCCATCTTCAGAGGACAACTATATGGCTCAGCAGGCCAGGAAGAACAAGAAAATCCTGCTCTCCCTGGCACAGCAAACAGGAGGCCTGCTTTTCCCACCGGCTGATGCAACCATGTCCACTTGGTAGGTCCACACAATTTGCAACATAGTAGACACGTGCCCACAAATGCAACTTTATGAATCACATTGCATTGCTGCAACATGGTGTTATGTCTGTACACATGTTTTATATACAGACAGACAGGTCCTATGATTCATGTTAAACTACTGCATTGTACATGGGCAGTGACTCACAGGCAATAATGTTGTCCAGTTTTGTTAGTATAGCCAGTATACTAATTGCCTGTTGGTGATATATAAAGCACTGACATAATTTTGTGCAACACCACTCACAAATGCATGACTAAGACCTAGACAAATTGGAAAGCTCTGTATGCGTACAGCATTAGAGTTAGGAAGGAGTCCTGTCTTTTAAACTGCCTCATCCACAACCCAAAACTCTGCATTTAGTGACAGGGAGAGTGAGGCACATGTCATGACACTATATTGTCTGACTGTTACAGGGGGCTTGGATGTAGCTGTAAATATAGAATACTGTGGGTTTACATGTTGCCAGGGTTGTGGAATTTCCACAGGCATGTGTAGTATAGCTAAAGGGATGGCAAAGCAATGCATAATGGTGACTGCACCAGTTAACCATGCCCATTAAGAGGGGAGTGCCACACTCCAATTCCTCTGCATGCCACAGCATCACATATATACCCACTAACTTGCATGTTTTGCTTAGAGGTGTGCGTGTACTGATATGGCCACCAGAGAGAAACAATGCCTAGAAAAGCTCATTAATCAGGAGAATGAACTTCTATTTTAGATCACACACACACACACACACACACACACACACACACACACACACACACACACACACACACATGACATGTGCCTCCTGGGCAGATGTGATTCAGAAAAACATTATCAGAAGCATAGGTCCCTACAACAGGATAGTGATGGGCTATCGATATTGTATTGCATGTAAAGGAAAATGCATGGAGCATTGTGATACAGACAGGTCCTCCACAAGGAGTGGGATATCAATACAGAAGTGGCTAGCGGATGTCAAGGAGATTTTAGTGTCCTTCGCTGGACAGGTGGAAAAAGCCATCACATTTGAAGCTAGCACAAAAGTTGGAGCTGGCCTGTCACCAATCACCCATGTGACAGTAATGGAACCACCAGGTTAATAATGTCAAGCATAGTAGACTGGTACACCTACCACTCCATGAGTGAGGTGAGGGATTGATCAAGCCTTCCTGTGTATATATCCTTCTTGGTACCTCGGGTCTGCAAATGCAGCATCCAGCATGACAAGGTGTTTATTCCATCATCTTCTATACATGCCAAAGGGGAATACAGGAGAATATGTGTGGGCTGACAGTGGTGTCATGCATGCTAATGCTTTCACAGGTTCTACTGGTAGATGGTCCAGAATAATAGGCCAGCATCTGGAGAGTACCCTCATCTGAAGATGACTAAAACATGCAAGTGGTACTGTACAATGAAATAATGTTACTGTCTGTGATATTACTGGCGGAGGGGTCATAAACATCCTCATTACAGAAGCCCCTTTAGAGTAATTGGCTGAAAACACAACCTTACAGTAGCAGGACAGACATCCTGTATCTGACAGTCCCACAGGGACTCCACCTGTATACTCAGTTCACTCGACGTCTAACATACCATGATATCTGTAAAAATGTCTCCTGTAAGTCACAAGAAGGTGCCTGTAGTAAAGATGACTCTGTAGCCACAGTAATTAACATGCCCTGCATCTCCCTCATTTCTAAATCTGAAGTGGATATTCCCACCACCAAATGCACAGATGGCTTATCCAGCACCTGCAGCCATCTCCCAATCTGGAACCTCTTATTGATTTAAGAGGAAAAAAAGGTCCCCAATTTTACTTGGTGCTTCTGAAATGCAGTAGTTAATCAAGTCATGTTTCTGCTCCTTACCCGTCCCTTCTTCCTCAGGTGAAGGTAGAAAAAAAAAAAAAAAAAAAAATATATATATATATATATGTATATATATATATATATATATATATATGTGTGTGTGTGTGTGTGTGTGTGTGTGTGTGTATATATATATATATATATATATATATATATATATTTATATATATGTGTGTGTGCGTGCTCGTGTGTGTGTGTATGTATGCATGTATGTATATGTATATGTATATATATATATATATATATATATATATATATATATATATATATATATATATATGTGTGTGTGTGTGTGTGTGTGTGTGTGTGTGTGTGTGTGTGTGTGTGTGTGTGTGTGTATTGTGTACAGAATCACAAACTTGAAATCCAAACAAAGTCAAGAAGCACAATAGCAAAACGGCACCAGAGCAATATTTTAAAATTCTTTACTGAAAATTGTAACCAAAAAGGTAAGCGCTTTCGGCTGCATAACATCAGCCTTCATCAGACAAATTTTAAAATCACTGTGCTAGTTTATAAATACCATTCTATTAAGTCATGTTAATCATTATTAATTATTCAATTAAATCCTATACTAATATAACATTTTTAAAAAACAGTGTATACAACTCAAAAAATACATATGTGCATAAATATATGAACACATGCATCTGACTGAATTAATATTGAAATACATAACTTATATTATAAGTAATGAATATAAATGCTTTTGTTAATAAATTTATATACATTATATAAATAATACAATAGTTATGTACTTGAAATTACAACAGATGTATACTATTAAAATAGATGTATACCATTGAATTATATATATTACCTATTTATGCTCCTTAATTTTAAAATACTGGAAATAGAAATAGAATCATTTAATCCTGGAGATTGTGTGGCATTGAGAAAAACTTGCCACCAGTACTCTTTTGATTCCAAAATTATCTTCCAAGGACCTTTCCTAGGTGATTGAAGCAATTGTTCAAGCACTACAAATTTAAATTTATGAGTTGAATACTGAGCAATATGCAGAATACTGTACGCGTAGAGGATAATGGCATGCAAATGCAAGATAATGATACCAGTGAAAATAATCAACAGTTCCCTTTAGAGAATGGAACCCTTCGACATTCGGAGCGGCTCCGGAACAAGGAAGGCTACAAGCCCAGGAACAACAGCATGAGAACATGGAGAAGGCAGAGAACAGGCTCACGAAGCAATTGCAATGGCAATTAGAGCATGACAGGTCTGATCTATTTAATGGTGAGAGTAATTACCAACTTATTTCCAATGTTACTGGTGATTATCATATTTACAACTATAGTCAACTAAATTTGAACACCGAGCACGCCAATATATTCTGTAAAGGCTTTACTTATGTACCAGTGAAAAGGGCACATATCACAAACTTAATAACTGAATTGAAACTTTTTACCAGGAAAATGAATCTGGCGGTTATCCATCAGCAAACGCCAAGTAATGAGTACAATCCTATAAGTGGTCCCAGCTTAATAAATCCACCGCTACATCCAAAAATAAAACTGTTCGAGGAGTTATGTGAACTTGATTTTAGACAACATTTAAAACATGAAAAGCAAGAGTACCAACGCTATAACAATAAAAACAGTAATTTTTCTGTTTTTGAACAAAAAATGTTAAATGAATTAAAAGCTAATAATAACATTCGTATTATGCAGCCTGATAAGGGAGGTGGATTGGTCATCATGAATGCCTTTGATTATAATCAGCAGTTGTTGAATGTTTTATATGATGATGCTTATGTTGAAGCCTCTATAAATGAAATTAATATTTCTTATTCTAGAATAGATTATATTCTTGATGATATGTATTGGCAGGGGCAAATCACCAATGAAGCACTGGCATATATGCAAGTCAAAGATCCCAAGATTCCGGTAATGTTTGGAACACCTAAATTGCATAAAAATTTGCAAAATCCACCAATGCGCCCCATAGTAGATGCTGGTGGTTCCAAGACTTACTATATAGCAAAATACATCGATTGGAAACTTAAGGATAAAATGAAAAATTTAGAGTACATTTCACGTGATTCTTGGGATTTTCTCACAAAAGTTAACAGTTCAGTCATCAACAAGGTTGATGGCATTATATTTGTCACAGTGGATGTGAAGGATTTGTTTACTTGCATTCCACAGGAATTGGGTATTACTTGGTTTAATGAGTTCTTTTTTGAAATCATACCCATTCCACAATATGAACTCAATGCGTTAGCAGATTTATTAGAATTAGTTCTGTCTCATAATTACATATATCATGATGGGCATTATTTCAAACAAATAAAAGGGGTTGCGATGGGTTCCCCCATAGGCACTTTATATGCTAATGTAATTATGGCAGTATGGGAGCACAGATTTTTATTTCCATCTGAATACATGCAACATATAAAATTGTATAGACGTTTTCTTGATGATTTATTTTTCATTTGGCAAGGTACCTTGGAATCTATTGAGAATTTTTTGGTTTATATAAATACTACTACAGAATTTTTGGTATTCACACATGAAGTAAGCAGCAATAGTGTTGCATATTTGGATGTTTTTTTTACAGAAAGATTTTAGATGTAACAAATTAAAAGCTACTATCCATTGTAAAAAAACCTATTCTAATAAATTTTTGCATTTTAAAAGTCATCATCCGTAACATATAAAAAAAGCAGTTTTAAAAGGGCAATTGGTGCGAGCGGCCCATATGGTTTCTGTCTTTGATGAATTTTTAGAGGAATGCCATTTCATAGGCAATATGTTTTTAAATAGACAATATCCAAAACAGTTTGTTGATGGGTTAATGAATGAGGTAGTAGTGAAAAGAAAAAATGGATTTTATAAGCCCTTGTTAGGAGATTTTGATATTATAACTATCCAAGTGCAGGAGGAAGGCACCATTGAGCAATATATTTCAACGATAGTGGATATTAATGATAATGTTAATAAAACCATCGGAGTGCATAATAATAGTATATGTTCTAACAATAAAGGTAATGTGGCATTCATCACGACTTATACACAGGATTCGGAATATGTTAAGAATATTATAAATAAAAATTGAACCTTTATTAAGGGAGATGTTCAATTGTCAAAACTATTAGGGGCACAACCATCTATCACATATAAAAGAGATAAAAATTTAAAAGATTTGTGTAATATTAGTACAGGCAGACACATTGTGGACAAGGCATCTATGAAAAAATGTAATATGTGTAAATATTGTTCATATATATTGGAATGTGAGCAGGTCCACATAAATGGCAGTTTCATATCAATAAAAGGTAGATATAAGTATAATACCTTTGGTATAGTTTATGCAGCCTTATGTATGGAATGTTCAACTTATTACATCAGAAAAACCGAGCGAAATTAAGACAACGAATATATGAATATGTCTATGATATAAATAGGCAATCGGATAATAATGCTTTATATAGACATATTGCTCAGTATTCAACTCATAAATTTAAATTTGTAGTGCTTGAACAATTGCTTCAATCACCTAGGAAAGGTCCTTGGAAGATAATTTTGGAATCAAAAGAGTACTGGTGGCAAGTTTTCTCAATGCCACACAATCTCCAGGATTAAATGATTCTATTTCTATTTCCAGTATTTTAAAATTAAGGAGCATAAATAGGTAATATATATAATTCAATGGTATACATCTATTTTAATAGTATACATCTGTTGTAATTTCAAGTACATAACTATTGTATTATTTACATAATGTATATATTATTAACAAAAGCATTTATATTCATTACTTATAATATAAGTTATGTATATCAATATTAATTCAGTCAGATGCACGTGTTCATATATTTATGCACATATGTATTTTTTGAGTTGTATACACTGTTTTTTAAAAATGTTATTCAATTAAATCCTATACTAATATAATTAATAATGATTAACATGACTTAATAGAATGGTATTTATAAACTACCACAGTGATTTTAAAATTTGTCTGATGAAGGCTGATGTTATACAGCCGAAAGCGCTTACCTTTTTAGTTACAATTTTCAGTAAAGAATTTTAAAATATTGCTCTGGTGCCGTTTTTGCTATTGTGCTTCTTGACTTTGTTTGGATATATATATATATATATATATATATATATATATATATATATATATATATATATATATATAAAGCTGTTTTTTTCTTTAAAATTGTAGCAAACTGCTATAAACATGTGTGGCAAGTAGATGCTGGAGTTTATACCACACTTACATCTGGAGCACTACAGCTCTTGGATTTAACTTAGAAAAAATCTTTTTTTAAAACTGTAGCAAATGCAAGCAGATGCTACAGTTTATACACCACACATGGTGTGCTACAGCACTCAGATTTAACTTAATATAAAATAAACAACTGTTCATCTCAGCGCTACAGTGCTCTGATAGATTTAACTTGAAAAAAAGACCATTTTTTAGTTTAAACTGCTACATTTGTAGCAAGCAGTTAACTACAATTAGACCACAGACAAAGTGTTAACACTCAGCTTTGACTGCAGGTGTAATATCTGCATTTAAAAGATGGTATTCACTATTACTAAAGAGGGATTAGGATCACCCAGTTGTGCCCTGTAACACTTTTTGCCCAGGGGCAGCTGCCCCCTTCGCCCCACCATGAGTCCTGAACAGTGCCTGATGTAGTTATGGCACTCAGAATGAATCAGACATTTTGTAGGATGGTTACACAGACAGTTGTTAAACACAGTATTGTGTAGCTTAAGAGTGTTACTACCAACACAAGACTTACTCTGCAGGTCATACAATCTATGGCCATAGTTGGCTGTAGATGTGGGGTAGTTGGGCACTGGCTGCCCCAACTCAGAACACTTAGGGTATTGCTGAGATGACACATTGTCAGTTGTGGTTATTTTGCCTTTCATATCAGGAGACTGGAATTGTCCCATTCATTGGCAATGTCACTCTCAGGTTCAGCACGTATGATACCATGTCAGTGTACAGGCAAATGGTCCTGCACTTTTGTACTTTCCTTACCAAGGACTGGATTGAGCCCAGACACTGTAAGCCAGCAGAGTGAACAATAACAACAGTTACATCACGTCAGCATGACCCCATTACTGGAGGATGTGATCCCTTTCTCCCCATAACCTCACAGAATATGTGGATGCTGTATTCACCTGCTGTGACCATACCTTAAAGTACAGTTGTTGCAGTCACCTGCTACTGTCTTCCCTCAACCTCTGCAAGTGGTGAATACCGTGACCTGCTCATCCCTGTCCTGTATGGTTATGGTCATGTCTGATGCACATCATGGCCAGTCCACACCCTTCCCTGCATTGCTTGAATGTGATACTACATGCATCACTTTATTCTGTGCTGACTCTGTTATGGCCCATAGTTGTGGACCTCTTTGCCAGTACTGTGATGTATTCCACCCACCTCTGCCTTGGCTGGGGTTCTGATACTGCATGTTCCTCCCTTGACTCTCCAACCTACCCCTCTGCTGCTGCTGCTGTGACTGGTATTCAGATTCTACCATGATGACCATTTGCTGCTCCATTTATTTGCACAGTACCATCACCAGTAGCATGGCACACACAAGCATCTTAATACATATGTCCAGGCCATATTAAAGTGTCCCTCCAGAGGCGTCTAAACATCAGAAGCATCCCTTCTGTAGTCTGGGTTCTTGCTCTACTGTGTTTTAAGTTTCCCTGTGTGCTGTATTGTAGGCCATTTCCTACATAATCTGAGGTTGCATACCGGGGTCATCAGTCATGGTATTAAATCACATCTGGTATCACTTGCAGCACAACAAACAATATATTATATGTAGATTTCTCCCTACATGCATGACACCTGTATTGGCCTGTCTATCTGGCATTTATGTGTGCACCTACAAATCAGGTAACACTGTGGAAAGTCTTGTCACAGGAACTGTTGGTATAGGTCAGACGTGTGCCTATTTAGTACACAGATGCAATATAAATTCTCCCATATCTGACTCCCAGAACCTTAGTGTTTCATGCAATGTCATGAAATACCCACATGATGCTGGTTCTTTCCTCTGCTGTCCTTAGGAAATAGATGTGCTCTTCCACATGTTGAAGTACAATGTCAAGAAACTATTTTAGGATTTGCAAGGCTAATGCCTGTAATATCTGTAACACCCCTGTAAGTCTCAGGAAGGTCTCTGTAAGTATGGCATTATATCCGCTGGAACTGACATGCCACACATTTCCCTTTCTATTCTGCTTGTTGTTGACACAGCTTAGCTTGGTCATGTGCAGTATCCCTGTCTACCTGAAAATTGTCCACAATTTGTTGATCGGACAGGTGCTGGCATGTCAGGTGTTATCTGTATCTTCTTTAGTGGCACAAGTCACCATGATACCCAACATGGCAGGCCTTGATGCTAATGGCAGCTCCCAATATATGCTGCTGCTGTTGATTAGCATGGCTCTCATTATGTACACAATGAATCTTTGCATTCAAAATAAGTATGCACTGCTATGCAGTACCACTGTTTTATGTGTTTCTGAATCATTTTGCTGTTTTGGGTTCCTTTATTTACATAAACCGTGTGGCTCATTTGCATGATGTCCCTAATGTTCTATAGCATTATAAACTCATTAATATGCTCTACATGCTACACTATTTTGACCATTATGTGACCATGCTATCTGCATCTTACAATTGCTTACATTCTCTACATGACTACTACTCACACTATTTTATATCGCACAATGCACTAACTGTCTGTAAATCCCACCCTGTGGTTTGGTTTAATGATCGCTGTTCTGTAAAGCTTTTACTGTTTAGAGATTCCAGCAGACAGTTGGAAATACAATGTACCAGTGAAGCAGACATAGAGAATCAAGCCTTTGTTGGACATTCATTTTAGTTGTGAAAACCCAAACAATATAAAATGCAGCAATGGAAAGATTCTGGCCTAGATACTTAAATATCATAACCAATTTGCATGTGAACATTATCTAGCCATTTAAGTGACTGCAATAACCCCTTTACAGTTTGGAAATCTATACATTTGTAAACCAAAACAATAGTATTAGGAACCTAAAACAATTGCCACTAGATGGCAATGGATTGAGATAAATCAAGCCACAATGCCTGAAAGAGTGTGAGTTTTCGGGGAAATAATGGGCCACCCAGGGGTGTTGTAATGTCTGATGCTGCAGGTAGAAAGCCTCTCCACTCCTGGGGAAGGTCCATTAATTCCCCCTATAATGCCCACTATGGAGGGCATTATTGCACTGAGATAATGAGTTACCTGTTAACTTGCTTCAGTATTTGTTTTTTATTAGCCTATACATTTTGATTATATTTTTGATGTAAAATAGTTCCTCTGCCTAATGTTCCAAAGCTGCTGCAGCATATGTAATTGTTTTTGAAGGAACTATTTTACATCCAAAATGTAAATATCTAATACACACACACACACACACACACACACACACACACACACACACACACACACACACACACACACACACACACACACACACACATACACACACACACAGCAATTACAACCACTTTCCTAACTGGATGCACCTTAGATGTCTCATTGTGCTCAAATGAATAAAAAAAGAATAATATAGTGCAAGGCATTGCAACCTTCTCGTGCTTTTCGGTCTCAGATTACTTGATTTTGCGTCTTATTTTTGCTCTGTCCCCAAAACAATGTTTGATTTCCTGGGAAATGATTATGATCAGTCAATAATACCAAACACTGTTGTTGAAAATTCTTATTGTTTAGACAATGCTTTTTGGCGAAAAGCCTCTTGCCATGCAAAGAAATTAAGAAGTATCTCTCTCTCTCTCTCTCTCTCTCTCTCTCTCTCTCTCTCTCTCTCTCTCTCTCTCTCTCTCTCTCTCTCTCTCTCTCTCACTTGCCCACTCATTACCTGGTGATATCTGTACATTAATACCCTTTTGGAGAACATTTGTCTTCCAATAGGGTACTGATATACATTTTAGCTTTGCCTAAATGCCATTAATAGGAACTGCCTCAAAACCACATAACGCCAGATACTGATCTCTGCACCATTGTAATGATATATTCCTGGATATATTAGAAGTATATCACAACACAGAGGATTATGATCATTACTCCGATCAGAACCTACGTATTATGCCTTTGAGACATGGATGCTAAGAAATTTATCTCGACAGCAAAAGCATCTTGACATTCATGTTGAGAACACATAATTGCAGGTTACGATTGGCATTCTTTGTAGTGCATGGAGCTTTAAGTGCTCCATGCACTACTAGTTGCAAGGAAAGAAAATTCACTAAGTGTTTTTCCAGCCTTTCAAAGCCATAAATCACTGAGCCAGAGCTGTCAGAGAGGTAGTGTGAGGTATTCCATTACATTTACACTTACCATTCATACCTCTGACTTGTCTAGGTTTTCACAGGATGTCCACATTATTGCTTCATATTTTTGGTCTGTTCCTCTTAAAAATCTGTGGTTTTCAGACAAACCACTGAGGAATTAAATCTCTAATGACATCCATTTGAGTTTGAGTTCATATCCTTCTGGAAATGGACATGAATACATTCTGGTTTACTAGCAGCTGAGTTCATATCCTTCTGGAAATGGACATGAATACATTCTGGTTTACTAGCAGCTGAGTTTGTTTAAGAAGTTGGGGACATGTTACCAGTACAGAGAGCAGGCAAAAACAAATCTTTTATTTCTGACACTGTCATTTGCAGTACAGGCACATTTTACTGCCTGGCACTAGACCCAACCTTAACAACATAAACAGGGTGTGCTTAACATTTATGAATGTTGGGTTGCACACCACTCTTGCGCTTAACTGGTTTGTCTTTTTCCGAATATCAGAGCATAATCAGCAGGCTCCATACACTAAAAGGTTATTCAAGAGCCTTGATACAATTCTCTGGATAAATAAATACATCAGTAAGGTAGTACATTTCAAAAAAGGTCACCACTTGGAAGAAGCACAAGAAGTTGTGACTTGAACTGCTTAAAAAGGTATAAATCACAATGCAGTAAATGCCAAAAGCTACTGTATTACTGTAGTGCATGAGGAGAGTGTTCAGAACCTAGCAAGAGTTTGCAATACAACGAGCTAGACAAAAAGAGGGATGAGACACTGGGCCTTAGCTCAACACAAGATATTGCCAACAAATTTGAGGACAACTTTTGATCAATAACCCAGACATTTTCACCTGTTCAAGCTAGTATACAACTATCATCTCTAAATGGTACCTCAGTAGACCACATTCCAAATTCAACTTTATACTCAGCTTAGTCAACAATATGAACAAACTACTTTCAGAAATAAAAGAATATGACTCACCTTCTGTGACCAATGTAGTCCTGTAGTATACAAGGAAAATGTCACTGTATACTGCTACCCCTGTAACCTTCCTTACTACTAGAAGCCTGTGTGAGTGCTGTGTCCCAGATTTAGTTCACAGGTGTTTACTATTTGTGGAAATATGCCAAAATAATACCACTGTTTAAAACCAGATGAGTGAAAAAACATAGACCCATTAATATTCCAAGCCATGCAGCACAGATCCTAGAACATGTGGTTTATCTACAGCTTAGTAACTACACACCTGACAGTAACTGACATACCAGTAATCAACACAAGTTTAGAGCTAGCCATAACATGAATACCATTCTGATTAAATTAGTAGAGTTTGTGGCTAAAAGGCTTGATAACAGTCTTCAGACTGCAGCCATGTATACTAATTTTTCAAATGTCTTTGACGTGAATACATTAGATGTAATCAACCTTGTACAAAATGGTTTAGAAGCTATCTCAGAGACAGGACTCAAACTGTAGCCCCTAAAATAAATTGTTGCCTCCATACAAGGAAACCTGTTAGGAGATTATCAGGTGTCAGACCAGAAGCCATTGCTATTTCTTTAACTTTAATTTTTTTATGTGGCATTTGCTTAAGCTAAGTCAAACAGTTATAACATGCTGATGGCTTCACTTTTCAACACAGCTCAGACAACATCATGTCAGTTCTAAATAAACATGCAGGACTCAACAACCTTATTGTCTGTCTATAACAATGTAAATTCATTTTAAGTGAGAAAAAAATTTAAATCATTAAAACTATTCTGCCTGGAAACCAAATGAAAGAAAATCAAATACTTGCCAACAAAATAATCCTATGTGCTTTTGGCATTACTTATGTTCTTAAAAGCTGGAAACCTCCTGAAACTACTTGACTTTACAGTAAAGGAAGCAACCAAAAAACCTGAGCCAATTGCATGATTAAATCTTATCTATTTCCAATTGACAGACAAGTTGTCGAATGCGAAAAGAAGCCAAAACACTGACAGAAAATCAGTTTTTCAAATGTGCCTGTTTTGTTCTTGTGTGAGATGGCAGTATAGTGGGGAAAAAGGGAAGTTACCCTTTCGCCACTGTACTGTGACCTTGGAGTTGGTATATATAATAAGCAGGGGGTGTGGAGAGGTGCAATGAAGTCCTGCCACTCCACCCCGCAAAAAAAAAGTTAAGGGTTTACTGATATTTTTCTCCCTAATAATGTGAATTGTGAGCAGTTGTACTCAGTATGTTGCTTGTTTGATAAAGCAACATAGACCCTAATTCCTGTATTCTAAACATGTCCTCACCAAAGCATTCCGACTGCCTTAATTAATGTGTGACATAGTATTTATTGGTTTCCAAAAAAAGCATATACTAAGCAAGATTACTTGTATTTAACACTGAATATCCAAAGCTATAGCTAAGCAGTCAGTTTCTTCTCATCTCTGTGTTGTTCTATACCATTTAAGTTAGTTCTCTGTAGAAGCTATTGTGCAATCTCCCTGACTAATCTTCAGGTACTATTCATAAACTATTGCATGTTCTGGAATACTGCTGGTACATGGTTTGTTTGTATATCAAATCCTTTTCTGATTTCTAGAGCATGGTACACAATGGTGTAAGACACTGTACATAATCTTACCCCATTGATAGGCACATTACCCCTTGTCATCATCATCATCATCATCTTCTTTCGGCTGTTCCCGTTAGGGGTCTCCACAGCGGATCATCTGTTTCCATTTCTTCCTGTCCTCTGCATCATGCTCTTTCACACCAACCGCCTGCATGTCCTCTCTCACCACATCCATAAACCTCATCTTAGGCCTTCCTCTTTTCCTCTTACCTGGCAGCTCCATCCTTAGCATCTTTTTCCCAATATACCCAGCATCCCTCCTCAGCACATGTCCAAACCAACGCAATCTCGCCTCTCTTGCTTTGTCTCCAAACTGTCCAACCTAAGCTGACCCTCTAATATACTGATTCCTAATCCTGTCCATCCTAGTCACACCCAGTGCAAATCATAACATCTTTAACTCTGCCACATCCAGCTCTGACTCCTGCCTTTTCGACAATGCTAACGTCTCCAACCCATATAACATAGCTGGTCTCACTACCCTCTTGTAGAACTTCCCTTTCACTCTTATTGGTACCCGTCTGTCACAAATCACTCCTGACACACTTCTCCACCCATTTCACCCTGCCTGTACTCTCTTCTTCACCTCTCTTCCACACATGCCATTACTCTGAACTGTTGATCCCAAGTACTTAAACTCATCCACCTTTACCAACTCTACTCCCCGCATCCTCACCATTCCTCTACCCTCCCCCTCATTTACACACATATATTCTGTTTTAGCCCTGCTGACCTTCATTCCTCTCCTCTCTAAAGCATATCTCCACCTCTCCAGGGTCTCCTCAACCTGGTCCCTACTCTCACTACATATCACAATGTCATCTGCAAACATCATAGTCCACGGGGCCTCCGGTCTAATCTCATCTGTCAACCTGTCCATCACCACTGCAAATAAGAAAGGGCTCAGAGCTGATCCTTGATGTAATCCCACCTCCACCTTAAACGTATCTGTCACTCCCACCGCAGTCCTCACCAATGTCACACTACCCTTGTACATATCCTGTACCACTCTTACATACTTCTCTACCACTCCCGACTTCCTCATACAATACCACAACTCCTCTCTAGGCACCCTGTCATATGCTTTCTCTAAGTCCACAAAGACACAATGCAACTCCTTCTGACCTTCTCTGTATTTCTCCAACAACACTCTCAGAGCAAATATTGCATCTGTAGTGCTCTTTCCTGGCATCAAACCATACTGCTGATCACTAATCATCACCTCCTTCTTAACCTAGCTTCCACTACTCTTTCCCATAACTTCAAGCTGTGACTGATCAATTTTATCCCCCTGTAGTTACTGCAGCTCATTACCCCTTATACGGAGTACAAATCCAAACGTCTTCCTTCCCCCATCACACAGGATTGAAGAACACAGCACTGTCAGTTTATCAGCTTGTCCCAACAGGGTAACCTATAGGACTTCAGCCATGTAGAGTAGCATGGTGTCGTATTACAGCAATTCCCTTTACAGATAATATGTTGCTCAGCGTACAGAGCTGAGCAAAATATTACTGCTTCAAAAAAAGTAAAATCTCCTTTGTACAGTTGGTAAAAACCTCACCAGCAATGGCATTCCATGTGATAAAGGCAACCTTACTCCCTCCACCATACTTTAACATACCACCCTTAGTGATGCTGATGACTTCCCAAGCTCACATAGAACCAGATCCTAACATACAGTTCATGGTAAAGATTCTAACTCTGTTGTCATGCCTAAAGATTAATTCATTTTTATGAATCACTCACAGGGATAATAGTAGAGAACAATACATCAAGACAAAACTATTTATTAAGCTATATAAAGCATTCCTTACAAAGTAGCTTTTTCCTCCTGTGTCACATTGTGATGTCATGAAGCACTGCAGTGTACAGCAGCTGTTTGGCTGATACAGTATTGGGATAAATTGGGCACAAGAGTGTCTAGTACATTACAGGGAATGATGCACTCCTCTGTGCAGTTCATAAAGAGTAGAGATGTGCTGTACACCCCCATTGTGAAATGCAATTCAGAGACATGAAATGTGATGCTGAATGACAACATACTAAGCATAATGCACAGTGTGTGTTTGCATTCTCTTCATACATAGTTTGTAAATACCATGGTCTATCCATAAAACGAGGTACAAACCCTCGCCCCTGACTTAGAAAGCACCATACTATCACTGATAAAGCCTTGATCGATTTGCTACCATGGAACTAGAGGACTTGACAAGTTTAAGTACAGATGAATATCTAATTCTGTCTAACCTATCCTGGTGTAAGAGAGATTGTTCAGCCTACTACAGTGATAATGTGCTAGTATCTGCTATTGAAAAAGAGTTTTTTTTTTTTTTTTTTTTACAAAAACACCAAAACAGTCTAAAAACTGCAAAACCAAAGAGAGAGATATGGATAAAGATGTTTATTCAAGTATACAGTTGATGCTTAAGTGCTTTTGTCCCAAAATTAACTTTGTAGTGGAACTTCATCAGACAAGCTCAAGTGAGTGAAAAATCATTTAAATAATAAAATACATGATACGTCATTTCCTCATGCATGTTTAAAGGGAAATGGTACCTAAGAACAAATAATTTATAAAATTAGAACAATGAAGCATAATAAAAAACTATAAAAAATAGTAGAACATGTCACCCTTTTTCACAAGCAGCATCCTCTAAAAAGCATCCTAGAAATGACATCCTAATAAGAATACCCTATAAAAATATATATATCCTATAGAAAAATATCATATAAAAAATAAAGCATATAAGAAATAAAGGTCAGTGGGTCAAATCTAAAAGGTGGTAACAGTATGCTACACAATAATATATAAATTCATGATTTTAAACAATTTAAGGTCTATCTGTTTAAGGCCTTCAGTTTCAGAAGGCTGGTAATGGATAAACATTCATTCAAACCTGACCAGCTCTCGCCTCAGTGACGGTAATGAATAACCATGGTCAGTACAAGGGCTTGATGATCAGCAGGCATAAAGACACACACATGCGTGCACACACACACACACACACACACACACACACACACACACACACACACACACACACACACACACACACACACACACACACAAAACTGTCCAGTACATAATCCTGGCATTACTGGAAAACACAAAGCTTCTTCCAAACTAGGACATACAATAGCTGGTAATATCCATTAATACAAAAATCTCTGACTACTTATATAAGAAAGAACAGTAGTTAAGTAAACTTACCATTGCAGTATATGTTTGAATGATCAGTGCTGCAGTACCTTAGTCTTGCAGGCTTCCAAAGCTTCTGTGGACTTTCCACGCAGCCAAGCTGTCAGAAAACTTAAGCTGAGCTGAATAAAAATGAAGTTTAGAGGCCAAGCCCTTCAGAGCTTTCCTGTCAACAGAGAAGGGGAAGGCTGAGCCCTGAAAGGACAATGCTAGGAACAACGAAAAAAATAAATGCCCCCTCCCGGGCATAAAAATACAACAAAAAACAAGTGAGGGAGGAGGGAGGGAGTGGCTACTGCAGTGGTGATCATTAGAACTTCTACTGTTACGGTAAGTTTACTTACACAACTGTGCTATGTTCATCATATTGATCATTGTTATAGTAGCCTAAGCTATATGGGTAGCGTACCATAACCTACTACATTTGAGATGTGGAAGGATTGTCCAGAAGCCCCTGGAGAATGGTCCTAGCAAAGCTTATCTGGACCTAGAGAAGGAATCTAGTTCATAGTGCTTTGTAAAAATATGTACAAAGGACCAAGTAGAAGCTTCTAGAGTACTTCTAGAATCCAACCTTTTCCAAAAAGCCACAGATGAAGCCCTGCCAGAGTGGGCCTTGACCCTGACTGGAATAGTTCTATTATGATTTCTATTCTGACAAACTCCAGCCATACACAACTATTTGGAAATAGTTTGTTTTGTCACAAGGTGCCCCTTCTTACCTTCACTAAAAATGAACAATTGATCCAAAGATCTGAAAAAATTTAGTTCTGTGAAGACAGTACCTGAGTTCTCTGTGGACATCCAAAGTATGGAGTCATTTTTAGGTTCACAAAGGGGAAAAGGGAGATGGATAGTTTGTCTTAAAGTAAATGTGGATACCACTTTAGACATAAAAGGAGGATTCGTTCTCAAAGAAACCCTGTCCCTGTGGAAAATGACATAATTCTGACTCACCATTCTTGTAGAGGTCAGAGCAATCAGTAAAACTGTTTTCCATGTTAAGAGCCTCAAGTCAGTCAGGTTAACTGGTTCAAATAGAGCAAGTGTTTACTTTTCTAAAATAAAATTAAGATCCCAAGGAGAGGCCACTGGTTTGCTTGGAGGCCTCTTGATCAACCCCCCTTTCAAAATAATTTTGACATGAGACTGCATTGAAAGAGGGGGGGGGGTCCAAGGACAGACAATGCTGAAATGGCCGTTAAATGAACTTTGATAGGAAAGATTGTAAAACCAGAAAACATTTAGCCAGGAGTGAATGCTGGTTACATTGTTGGCACCAACTAAAAAACCTTTTCCATTTGCCAATATATGACTTTATAGTAGCAGTCTTTCTTGCCTCCATTAGTACCTGCTGGACATCTTCAGTAAACTTGTGAATAAAAGGAATTAAGACCCTCTCATCCAGGAAGTCAACAGAAGTTGACTGATGTCTGGTGTATCACTCACTCCTGTTCTTGTGTGATTAAATAGTCATTAAGGAAGCTTGTGGTAATTGTCCCTGGCCATTTCCGAAAGAAGGGAGAAATAAAGAAGGGAGGTCTTCTAGACCTTCTTGCATGGAGTCCTTGAACAGAAACTTGCCAGTTGATTGTTCAGAGAGGAGGCAAAGCAGTCTACTTTAGGAACTACCACAGATGGATCAAATCTTGTAGGATCTAGTTTTCATTCATGAGTGTTTGCACTGGTCCTGCTCAGCTTGTCCAATGCAAAGGTTTGCTCTGACAGAATATAAAATACCTGTAGAGTGAGATTACAGTAAACCTATATCCCAAGCTAATAAGTCTGCAAAGAGAATATGACTGGCTTCCCCCTGCTTATTGATGTACTACATGACACTGGTACTGTCTGTAAATTGAAGAGGTCCTGAGGCCCAAAGATGATTCAGACATTTGAGTGCCTTGATCAGCCCAACCTTCTCTTTGATGGTTATGTGTTTGCATCTATCCTTGGTGGCCCACACACTCCGCACGTTTATTCCTCATGAAACTGCACCCCAAACAATGCCCAAGGCACCTGTGGTGACTGACTGCTTTGTAACAGGGCAGGAGAAGGAGTGACCTGTATGTATTTAGGGATATTTGTTGCCTCCACCAAATGATTTCTATTCTGACGAACCCCAGCACAGGGATTTCAAAGGAATGAGGGTATTGGTGCTGGAACCAAAGAGACTTCAGATATCATTGTATCTTTCTCATGTGGAGTCTTGCCAGGAGTATCATGAGAATCATAAAAGCTGTGAAATCAAGAATTCTGAGGTATTCCATTGCAGTGACCAAAGTTTGAACGGAAAACCTAAGAAACAGATCTAGATATAGATGTGTTTTTCATTTGGAAGTAAAGCTCTCTGAACTGCGGTGTCTAGTTTACATCTCAGGAACACAATCCTGTGTGAAGGGGTCAAGAAAGACTTTTGAAAGTTCTCTTGGAATCCCAGCTTGTGTAAGAGATCTCTCACCTAAGAGATTGATTCCTGACACGTTGATAAAGACTCTGCAAAGATAAGCAAGTCATCTTAATGTAAATACCCTGTAGCATGCAGAGACATAACTGGATTTAGACACTACGTGAACACTATTGGAGAGATGGTAAGTCAGCAAGCAGGTTTCTGAATGGAGAGATAAGTCAGCAAGCAGGGATCCGAATGGAGACATGATAAGTCAGCAAGCAGGGATCCGAATGGAGACATGATAAGTCAGCAAGCAGGGATCCGAATGGAGACATGATAAGTCAGCAAGCAGGGATCCGAATGGAGACATGATAAGTCAGCAAGCAAAGGAGAATAGTATAACTGGAATCCGATTCATCCTCAAGTCTTGGTGAGTACCTTCACTTGGTGGACCCTGTTTTTCACCAAATCTCAATAAGATGACACTGATATAAAAGATGTATTTTATATAGCATATATCATGGACAGACGTGGGTTAACAATAAAGATAGCTGGGTGCACAAGACCCAGGATAAAAAAGTGCCCAATCCTGGTAGGAGCATTGGTGTCAGGACTGGAAAAAAATGACAATGTAGAATCCTCTAAACATGGAAACATTCCTACAGTGGGGCTAGGCCAGGCCCAGGGCGAGGATAGCTTCCCTGTTGCAGAAGGAAGTAGCAAAAATCACAAAAACTGATAGGTGAAAAAAGAGCCATAAAGACGATATGCAGATAAGAAAGAAATTATGCATTGCTACTGTTATGCAAGAAGCCCAGAATTTCCAGACAGAAGATATACAAAAACATTGAGAGAGAAATTAAAGGAAAGAAAAATACTTCCACAAGAAAAACTGTCAGAAGCTTCAGATAAATATTTGTGTTCATTAATAGAACAGATTTATGAAAAACATTATATAGACCAAGAAACCTTGGGCTGTTTGGAAAAAGAAGTGACTGAGGAAGAGCAAAAATATAAAGAACAAAATCTAGAGACTTTTGAAAGGTATAAAAAAGAAATATGGACATGGGGAAAAAAGAGAGAACTGATATGGTGCAATGGATATGCAAAGGAGAAAGCTAAACTAATCAACATGAAAAAGGCAGCCTCAAAGATATTCAAAGAGAAATACAGACAAGGGCATCCAGATATGGAAAATTTAACAATAAAAAATAAGATTGCAAACAGGGAATGTAGAACAGAAGATTAGTACAACAGAAGTTAAAAAAATAGAAGATGAAGTTATGGAATACTTGCGAAGTGAAGGATTTATTGCAGAGAGTCTAACAAAGGTTACATCGCTGCATGATGGAACAATGAGTCCCCAAAGTAAGGAGAAACAGGAAGCACAGGAAGCACCTGAAGAAGAAATATGGACTTGGGAAAGAAAGAGACTTAATATGGTGCAATATTTATGCAAAAGAGAAATCAAAATTAATCTATAGAAAAACCGGCCATGGTAAATTTTACAATACAAAAAATAAGAAAACAAAGAGGCAAAATAGAAAAGAGGATTAGTAATGGAGAAGTTAAAAAAATAGAAACTGATGTTATATATTACCTGAGAAGTGAAGAATTTAGTGTAGAAAATCTAACTCAGATAACATCACAGCAGGATAGAGCAATGGATCCCCAAATTAAGGAGAAACCAGTGAAGTGGGAAACATCTAATCAGTTGCCATATGAATATACTGTGGAGCCTTCCACAGGAAAGCAGTACAAACATGCAGTTGGAGTTACACAGCAAGGGAAGGAATAGGAAACTGTGGCAACTGATAGACTCACTGTTGTAGAGTGATACACCAGTAAGTTTCCATATGAAAGAGCAATGGATGACACAGGATGAAAGTGAAGAGGATGTGACACAGGAAGATCCACTGGAACTTTCCACAGAATGTCTGCAGGAAATGGAGAACAAATAATGTGCACCCAGTTTAGAAGAGTTGCTTGATTTAACAGAAATGGACAGACATATTAAAATAAATGAAAGAAATAGACTGCAGAAAGTCAATAAACCCCCAAAAGTTAGAAGTCTGATAAAACAAATGAACACAGTAATTAGGACTGTCCAAAGAGATTCATGTGATATAACAGAAGTAAACAGGATATACTACTTCTTCTTCTTCTTTCGGCTTTTCCCGGTTAGGGATCGCCACAGTGGATCACCTGTCCGCTCATGATTGGCAGTGGAGTTTTACAGTGTCGAGTTGCCAGCCCGGCGCCCAACCTTCCACAGAAGGTACACACACACACACACACACACACACACACACACACACACACACACACACACACACACACACACACACACACGCACACCTTGGGCCAATTTATAGTGTCCAATCCACTTGCAGCATGTCTTTGGGATGTGGGAGGAAACCCACGCAACCACAGGGAGGACATGCAGACTCCGCACAGAAGGCACCCGAGCCGAGGATCGAACCGGAGAACCTCTTGCTGTGAGGTGACAATGCTAACCATTGCACCACCGTGGCCACCCAAATAGGATGTACTACTGTGCAGCTAAATTGATAACAGATAAATTCTTTCCACAAAAACACATGGTAGTAAGGGAAAGGAAGGAGAGAAATCAAATATCTGCTGTGGCTCAGTGGTAATTCATGCAGTCTAGTGTTTCCAAGGTCCTGGGTTCGAGACTGACAGGGGTATTTGTATATCTGTTGTGGCTTAGTGGTAATTCATGCAGTCTATTGTGTCAATGGTCTGGGGTTCGAGACTGGCAGGGGGTTTTTAGTTGGGAGGGTGGCCTAATGGTTAAGGTGTTTGCCTTACAAACACAAGGTGCAGGGTTAGAGTCTCACAAGGGATAATTGTCTAGGCTTAAAATGGCTTGCAAGGGCAGTTAGCCTAGTACTAATCTATGAACCTATGAACCTAAATGCCATCATGTAAGTATCAAATAGAGAAAACTATGAAGTAATTAAAACAAAAGTGTCACTGTTAGAAGAGTACAGAAGAGGGAACAAACCGAGTACATGCAGCAGTTGGAGAGACCAGAGAGGTTCCTGACCAGGAAAATCCAGGATCTCAAACACCTATCCTATACAGATTGGCTAAATGCCCTGTCCCTCTACTCAGTCTTGTACAGACTGCTCAGAGATGACCTGTGTCTGGCATACAAAGCTGTCTCAGACTCAGCCTTGATGGAGTTGCTGCATATCCATAAGTCAAACTCCACTCACGCAACCCACATGCAAGGTCTCAACCTGGTCTGTGACATTAATAGAACTTGTTGGCGGGATACATTTGTGTCCCAATGACTCCCCCATCTGTGGAATAGACTTCCTCTCCATGTCAGAGTACCTCACTAGCCCTCTTTAAGAGGAACCTGGACGATTGGATGGGAAACAGAAAATATACCCCTGTGATCCCACCTGTGTCCCTGCTGGACAGGGAAAACAGGTGCTGACTTTGTGGGAACATGGGTGAAAGTCTTGCCTAGGTTTTTAAGGACCACTGGGCCAATAGCCTAGTATTGTCCTATGAACCTATGAACCTATAAAAATACTCAGAAAGATAGATGTGATGAAAGTGATGTGCAGTATCAGAACAGATCAGGATCTATTGAGCACTATCGTAAATAATACACAGAAAATATCAAAAAGATCAAAAGATATGAAAATAAATATAAAGGACAAGTACAAAATAAGCAATTTATTGATGAAACAAAAAATGGTTTATAGAGAATTGGGAAACAAGGCAAAAGGAATTGAAACATCACCAATAAAAGAAGAAATAGATACATTTTGGAGAAGTATCTATGAAGATAATGTAGAACTTAAAGATGCTAAATGGATAGAAGAAGTAAAAGAAAGAACAAGAAGTTCAAATGTACAGAATATGACATGGGATGAAGTAACAGCCAGCAAGATTGAAGCAAAGTTAAGAAAAGCTCCTAACTGAAAAACCCCAGGCCCAGATGCAGTACCTAACTTCTGCCTAAAAGTATTAACATCTTTACATGAAGATTTAGCCACAGGTAAGCGCTATTTATATGCGCACCACAAACAGAGACAAGCCTGGTTGACAATAGGAGAAAAATACTCCTACTTAAGATGAACCTGCAAGCAATCCTATAAACTATAGACCAATAACTTGCCTTCCGATGATGTATAAACTATACACTGGAATCGATGCCGATAGAGTTTATAGTTATTTAGAAGAAAACTCAATCACGGCCATAGAACAAAAGGGTAATAAAAGAAAGTCATATGGAATAAAGGAACATTTGTTGTTAAATAGAGTCATAATGGAGAACTGTAAGCAGGGGAATAATCCAAGTATGGCATGGATAGACTAGGAAAAAAATTTGACAGTATGCCATATTCATGGGTAAAAGAGTGCTTAAAATTAATAAGATACACCCTACACTGATAAATGACATTATAATGGCAATGAAACAATGGCAAATCAATCTGCAGTTAAGCCATGATAAATGACAAATTATAATTCCAGGAATAAAAATTCAAAGGGGATATTCCAGGGTGACTCTCTATCACTGCTGCTCTTTTTTCTTGCCCTTAACTCACTAAATTATCTACTTAACTGATTAGGTGATGGCTACAATTTGGCTCCCAGAAAACAACAAAGTGTAAAAACTTCTCATCTTCTTTTTGTAGATGATTTAAAACTGTATAATTCATCAGATGAAGAATTGAAAGCACAAATGTAAGTGGTCAAAACTTTTTCAGATGATATAAGAATGTCACTTGGTCTTGAAAAATGTGAAAAAGCAACCTTTAAAGCAGGACCATAAACAAATTCTACAACAGAAGAAAGAAACTAATGCAAAAAAGAGTAAAATCCCATGACTGGAGGAACTCCCTGGTCAACCTCAGTAAGAAGCTGAGATCCCTCATAAAGTCCTCCAAAGCTAGTTATGAAAACAAAATTGCCACTGATTCTAAAGACAACCACAAATCATTCTATAGCGATGTCAAGAATCTCAATGGCAACACTCAGATCTGCTCTGAGTTACAGCACAATGGCACTAAATATACAGAACCAATGGATATTGCCAACATCCTCAAACTAGGAAAGCTCACAAACAAAAGGCAAAAAAACAAGCTGAATAACGCAAGTCACCACACCACAAGTCAGGCAGTTTGAACCGTTTATTTGTAAAGCGCTTTTCGTCTCAGGCAATCCCAAGACTTCTTCAAGTGACTTGCATTATTCAACTTGTTTTATTGCCAACATCCTGGCAGAAAGTGCTAACTTTACCCCCCCTCTCACCCCCTAGAGGGCCATCTCTATACCGGAAGAATGCAAAGTTCCTGTAATCATGGCTGCACAGATAAAAAACACACTCTCCAAAGCCAAGAACACAGCATCCATGGGACCTGACAATATCCCAGGCTGCGTTCTGCATGAAGTACAGAATGAACTGGCACCCTATCTAAGTACCATGTTCAGTCATAGCCTCACCTCAGGCTTTGTGCCCACTGAATGGCTCACCGCAATGGTTATCCCACTCCACAAAGGTGGAGCCACGACGGACCCCAGGAACTACCGCCCCATTAGCCTGACGAGCCTGGTCTGCAAGGCCATGGAATGTATCATCATGGAACTCATAAACAAAGACACTGGTAATCTCCAAACTCTGGACCCTACCCAGTTCGGGTTTGTAAAAAGCAGATCATGTCTCCTAAACCTGACTGACTTCTTTGAAGCAGTCATCAAAGCCATAGATGGGGGTAAGGTGGTTCACACAGCTTATCTAGATGTCGCCAAGGCTTTCGACACCATCCCCCACTCTGGAATTATAGATAAGCTCACTAAACTAGGTATAAATCCCTATGTCACAAGATGGGTTGCCAACTGGCTCATGGACAGAACCCACACTGTGAAAGTAGCAGGCTCTAAATCCGACTTCAGACCAGTGACAAGTGGAGTACCACAGGGTTCAGTCCTGGGTCCTCTCCTGTTTGGTATCTACTTCTCTGAAGTACAGGCTAACATAGAAGGTCTTTGGCTAACAAAGTTTGCAGATGACTGCAAACTAGGAGTCATAATCAAAACTCCTAACGATGTGGACATACTACAAAAGGCCCTCATTGAGACAGATGCCTGGTGTCAAAGCCATGGCCTTAAGCTCAATGCCAAAAAGTGTATTGTCATCCCTTTTGTTAAAAACTCTACCCATGAACTACCACATAAGTGGTAGTCTACTTAACACTGAATGTGTGATAAGAGACCTTGGGACACAGGTGGACAATAGTCTCTCCTTTGATAATCACATTGCCACAGTGGTCAGGAAATCCTTCTACATGGCTCACCTCATCACAAAAGGTTTCTCATCCAGAAAAAAAGAGGTCATTGTTCCCCTCTACTCATCACTCATTAGACCCATTATAGAGTACAACGCCCCTTTTGGTATGTACCTCACAAGACATCTACAACAGCTGGAAAGGCCACATAAATACCTCACAGTGAGGATCAAACAGATGCCCTACGCAGACCGTCTCAAAAAACTCCAGCTTTACTCCGTCGCATATTGCCTACTCAGAGGCGATCTCTGCCTAACATACAAAGCTATGTCAAACCCAGAGTTGTTGGACATGCTCCACTTAAAGAAATCCCAATCCCTCCAAGCTACATGCTCTAGGGACCTAAACCTTGTCACCACAATAAACAGAACATGCTGGAGGGATAGATTCCTGTCCCAGAGACTTCCCATACTCTGGAACAGACTACCTATTTATGTCAAACAGAGCTTCTCATTAGCACTCTTCAAGAAAAATCTTGATGATTGGATGGGAAATAGGAAATTCACCCCAGGGATCACTTCTGTGGCTCTGCTCGACAGGGACACAGGAAAATAATTTTCTTGGGTGGCGAAAGCCAGGGTACCTTTTTGGCTAGGCTTATATAGGCCCTAGGGCTAATAGCCTAGTACCTACCTATGAACCTATTAACCTATGAAACCTGCAGCACCAAGAAAACATCAGTTTGGGACAGGAATGTGATATAAAAGAACTTGAGCAAGAGGGAGTTTATAAATATCTGGAAATTGATAAAGGATCAACAATAAAACATGAACAAATGCAAATAAAACTTAGTAAGGAATATTTTAGAAGACATAAATTAATATTCAAAACAGCGCTGACATCTAAGAACAAAGTCCAAGCTATAAACAAATTTGCTCTTCCTGTCTTAACTTACAGTTTTGGAGTGACTGACTGTCCCCAAAAGGTGCTGGATAGATTGGACAGGAAAGCAAGAAGGATGCTTCATGCTCATTAAAGGATTTTTAAAAATCAGTGCATATCAAGATAATATATTCCCCGTTCTGAAGGAGGGATGGGCCTCCTAGAAACTGATTACATGTATAAAGCTGTAGTCATGGGACTGCATACATATCTGCTGACCTCACAAGTCTCAAACATAGTGAAAGTTTTGAAACATGAGGAGAAGAAGTCTAAAATTACTTCTCTGCTTAGTTTAGCAGAAGCATATCGGCATCAAGTGGGAATGGAAATCAAACCAGAAGTAGAGAAAAATCAAGCAGCAACTGAATGTGTCAAAAAACAAAAGAAAGAATATAAGGTGAAGGATTCGCTGAGAAGGCAAGAAATGTGGAAAATGATTAAATATAGTCACAAGTATAAAAACTTCTTGGAACAACCTCATGTCGATCAGGATCCAAAGCAGGAATGGTTAAGGAGAACTGAATTTAAACCAAAAGAAGAAAGGTTAATATTGGCAGCTCATGATAATGGACTATGTACACGTTGATTTACAAAGTCCATTGAACATGTGGGAGAAACAGACAAATGTAGGTTTTGTAAAACAGAATTGGAAACAGTCACATATGGCACCTCACCTAAGTGTCATGTTTAATCATAGCCTCACCTCAGGCTTCGTGCCTACTGAGTGGTACACAGCTACAATAATCCCACTCCACAAGGGGGGATCCACCTTGGATCCCAGGAACTACCGTCCCATCAGTCTGACGAGCCTGATCTGCAAGGGCATGGAACGCATTATCGTGGAACTTATAAACAAACACATTGGCAATCTTCAAACACTGCCCCCCCCCCCCAGTTTGGGTTTGTGAAGGGCTTATTTTGTCTCCTGAACCTGATTGACTTCTTCGAATCAGTCTCCAGAGCTGTGAACGAGGGTAAGGCGGTTGACACAGCCTATCTGGAACTCGCCAAGGCTTTCGACACCATCCCCACTCTGGAATCATAGATAAACTTACTAAACTGGGCATAAATCCCTACATCACTCAATGGGTTGCCAACTGGCCTACTGACAGAATCCAGACTGTAAAAGTAGCTGACTCCAAATCCAGCTCCAGACAAGTGACAAATGGAGTACCTCAGGGTTCAGTCCTGGGACCACTGTTGTTTGGCATCTACTTCTCTGAAGTACAGGTCAACACTAAGGGACTCTGGCTAAAAAAGTTTGCAGATGACTGCAAACTGGGAGCCATTATTGAATCCCCAAATTATGTGGATATTCTACAAAAGGGCCTTACAGAAATAGATGCTTGGTGCCAGAATCGTGGGCTCAAGCTTAATGCCAAGAAATGTATAGTTATCCCCTTTGGGAAAAACCATGTATCCATGAATTACCACATAGGTGGCAGTACACTAAACACCAAAAGTGTGATGAGAGACTTGGGGACACAGGTGGACAGTGGTCTCACCTTTGATAACCACATTGCCACAACAGTCAGGAAATCCTTCTATGTGGCACACCTCATCACTAAGGGCTTTTCATCCAGAAAAAAGGAGGTTATTGTCCCACTGTACTCATCCCTCATTAGACCCATTATAAAGTACAATGCCCCATTTGGTATGTACCTCACAAGACATCTGCAACAGCTGGAAAGGCCGCAGAAATACCTCACTAAAAGAATCACAGGCCTAAAGCAGATGCCATATACTGACCATCTAAAAAAACTCCAGCTATACTCTGTGGCATATCGTCTACTCAGAAGTGATCTCTGCTTAACATGCAATGCCATGTCAAATCCTGAGCTGTTGGACATGCTCCACTTAAAGAAATCCCAATGCCTCACAGCCACACGCTCCAGTGATCTAAACCATGTCATCACAATGAACAAAACATGCTGGAGGGATAGGTTCCTGACCCAGAGACTCCCCATATTCTGGAATAGACTGCCCATACATGTCAAGCAGAGCACCTCCTTGGCCCTCTTCAAAAGGAACCTTGACGATTGTATGGGAGATAGGAAATTCACCCCGGGGATCACTTCAGTCACCCTGCTAGACAGGGGTCCAGGGAAGTAAATATTGTGGGAAGAAATATCCAGGGAATTGTTATGGCTAGGTTTGTATAGGCCCTAGGGCCGATAGCCTAGTACCAACCTATGAACTTGTGAACATCTTGTTGCTGGTTGTGATATACTAATAGCAGAAGGACTGTATACTGAAAGGCATAATAATGTGGCAAGATTGTTGCATTGGGGATTGTGCAAACATTATAATACTGAAGTAGTGGAAAAACACTGGAAATATGAGAAACAGAGCATCATAGAAAATTATGACGTTTATGTCACATAGGATCATCCATTACCAACAGTTTAAAAAATAGAGGCAAGAAAACCAGATATAGTAGTTCATGAAAAGAAGACAAAAGTAGCTTTGATTATTGAAATTGCTACACCCAATGACTACAGTGTCTTATGTACAGAGAGACATAAAGTCATAAAATACCAGGATTTGCAGGCAGAAATGAGGGCAATGTGGAAGAACGACACCCAGACAGCTCCAATAGTAGTACGAACAAGGGGGTTTATAAAAAGGAATTTACAATCGTACTTAGATATGTTACTGATACATGTAACTCTCTAGAAATTGCAGAAGGAGTCATTACCGGGCACACTGCAGGTGCTGTGAAGAATACTTCTGGCTAACATCAAAGATTGTAATAATACTAATTTCATGAACTTTACTTATACTTTGAATTCGGAATGGGGTCCATTCCCATCGTGGTATTAGAAAGCCAAATGTCTTGGAGAAATTTAAAAAAAAAACAGTCTTGCCAGGAGTTTCATGAGAATCATAGAAGCCATGGGACCCAGATTCCTGAGGTATGCCATTGCAGTGACCAAAGTTTGAGTGGAAAACCTTAGAAATAAATCTAGATATAGATGTGTTTTTTTCCTGTGGAAGAAAAACTATTTGGACTGAGGTGTCTAGTTTACATCTCAGGAACACAATCCTATGTGAGGTAATCAAGAAAAACATTTGAAAGTTCACTTAGAATCCCAGTTTGTGTACAGATCTCTCACCCAAGAAATAGATTCCTGACACTTTGAAAAAGACTTTCCAGAGACAAGCAAGTCATCTTAATGTGAATACCCTGTAGTGTGCAGAGATGTAATTGGAGTTAGACACTATGTGAACACTGTTGGTGCTGTGGGTAGGTCAAATGGTAAGGCAGTGAACTGGTAAGGTTTTGTGCAGCTGGATCACATTAAAAAATGTCTGAAGTCTAAATGATAAGGGATGTGATGATGGGCATCTTTTAAGTCTAGTGTTATCATGGAAACTTTCAAGAGGAAAAAGAGGTTAATAGGTTGAGAAGTAACATCATTTGGAATTTGAGCACTATCAAAAACAGGTTTAGGAAAGATACAGAACTGCTCTCCAAGCGTCTTCTTACTTTGGCACCAAGAACATCCTTGAATAAAAACCCTTCCCCACCTGGGAAGGAGGAACTGGTTCTATCATTCCTTGGGATACCATGTGATGAAGATCTGGTAGGAGCAACAGTTTGATCTGGAGGATGAGGAATGTCCCCTTGAACAAGAGGAATATCCTTCCATTGCCATCAGCAATCGAATGATATTCAGAACCTTTCTGTCTAAAACTATCTATTGCTGAACAGAAACATGGAAATTCAAACTTTCCATATTAAAAATGGGGCCAAGGTAGGAGGGAGTCACAAAGTGTCTTGAATAGTCATTCAGCCTTGTTGGACTGTCCTTGGTTTTGAGACGTTTGAGGCTTCTTTTTGGAACCCCATGCCATTTCTTCTTAAATGTCTGTTTACCTCTATTTAGTTGAGACTTTTTATTCTGCTTTTTGCTAAAACTGGATGAGGAGTTAGAAAATACCACAGAAAATTTGGAAAAAGGCTGAAAATTTTTAGAGATTCCCTGGATCAGCTTACCCCTTTCTTCACACGTTTTGATCATCTCTGCAGCAAAGGGGCCAAAAACAAATCTCTATCCAAAGAGGAATTTAAAATCTCATTTTAACATCTTATGGGAGGTTCTGAGAATGCAGCCATGCAAACCTCCGCAAAACAGTAACAGTACCCTGCAAGAAGTTTCAACAATTATTTAAAGCAGGTTTTTCCTGACAAGGAGAAACTGCAAATAAAACATTCCTCATGCTTTCACAATCAGACAGAACAAACTTTTAACATGAGCCTGGCAATTCAAAATTCTGCAAATCAAAGATTTTTCCCACACTTATCAATAATTATACCATCCTTATCAGAAAATGTAGGACTGGAATTAAGTGTTTAGTTTTAGTTGATCCTACTGCTGCTATAGCTGTGGGTCAGGTTAGGGAATAGTGTATAAAAATTTAAAACTTTATACATCCTATCTGCCGTTTTAGGGACAGCTGGCTGACTGACAGGAAAATTACAGGCAGTAACACACACATATCCTTTAAAGTGGACAGAACAGAAGGAATATGTGTAAGTTCTGGATATTCCTTCTGTAACAATTCATAGTATTTTTTGAGGGACTGAGAAGCCTCAGTGTTGTCCCACTGAAAACAGTGACACATTCTAGCAATTGTCTTAAAGAAAGAGAAGCCCTACAGTGAGAATCTGAAACTGAGGTCTCATCTGAGTCTGAATCAGAAATCTGTGGAGAAAACCCTAAATCTGTCACTTCATCTTCCTGTTCAGATTTAAAATCTTGAATCTCTTCAGGAAATGAAGTTTCCCTCTTTCTTTTACCAGAAACTACATTACAAGAAGGATCAACAGCCTGAATTATACCTTGAGCCAGACATAGTAAACTACTTCTGTAAGGTAATTTGAGGAGGAGTAAACACATGCTTAGTTTTGTTTCTTTTTGACAGGAACAAATGGGGCCATCAGTGTTACTAATGGTCACAACAGCAGCAGCTTCCCCAGGGATGGGCACATAATTCTAACACAAACTTGCCCACTGAGGGGACCCCAACAGCTGCAGAGGACATGATTAAGCCCCAGTCCACAGTGGCTGTTTGCCCAGCAAAGGAACAGCACCAAGCTGACTGTCAATCCTCGAAAGCCTTAAGAGGAGCACACTCTTTGACAGTAAAGCTCTGAAGGGCTCGGCACCCAAACTTGTCTTTTAGTCAGTTCAGCTTGAGGTGCCTGACAATTTGGGTGTGGGGAAAGTGCCTTGAAGCTTTGGAAGCTGCCCAGTTGTTATATCCTTTGCAGTCTATAACCCATATAGCTAATGCCACTGCAGCAGTGATCAATATGATATGTATTATATATATATATATATATATATATATATATATATATATATATATATATATATTGTTCTATGCTGTCTTAATCATACAATGATCAACTGCAAATAATTTCCAGCAGTCTGCAAAGCACATGTAGCTCCTCCCACAACATAAAGGTTTTGTGGCATTACATAGGATACCCTTCACACATATATGCACACTATTCATGTCAGAAGTTTAGCAGGTTCAATTAGCACCCTGTGCCAGTACTATGAACCAGTGCTGCACTCCCTCAGATTTTCAAGGGAAAAGTAATAAAAAAAAAGTTCACTGTAATAAGCCACAAGTGATCAGTTTATTATAGTTAGATCTACACACCCACCAGCAAAAAATAAATAAATAAATAAATAAAAGGATATTTCTTTTACTGACACACCAACCAGGTCGCCAGATGCATGACATGCCTCCCTCCCTCCATTTACTTTTAAACTGTAGCAAACTGCTTGCTACACCACACATAGAGCATTACAATGCTCCAGTTTGACTGCAAATGCAATTTTGGCTTTTAAAAGCATAAATGAGCTTTCAGGATCAGCTGATCACACCCCCAATACTTTGCAACTAGGACAGTTGCCATTTTTCACAACCCCCACTACGCTACTGATTCATGTATATACAAAACCCATCTCTTGTTACTAAATATCTGGCATTGTAAATGTGCCAATATATTTGCACATGTACAGTTGTATTAACTACTTCTTTATATTATTTTATCCTTTTGATTGTGAGGTAATTTATCCACAAGTCACGTTCCACTAGTAGGATTAGCCCTCATCAAAACAAGAAAAATGTATTGTGGGAAAAAAGTGACTGAGACCATCAGTCATATAAAAACTGTAGAGGTTTATATAAAAAAATTAAATGCATGTTCTTTCAAGCAAAAGCAAAATCTTCAGGTTTAACCAAAATGTACACCACAGGTATCCTTAACCCAATGTTATACTGCGGATAAAGATTCTCTGCTAGAAGGTCTCCCTGGATTCCTGAGCTGGGAACAAGATCTTTCACTGCTACACAGCCACTGCTCTGGACATCAAATGTTGTTTCACAAAGGGCAAACACTCTGGGTTGGGCAGCTTCTGGTTTGTTTTTTTTTTATATTTCATTCGCTATCTCACTAAACAAGCCTGCTCTCACTAGAACAACCTAGCAACTTTCTGTTTTTAGAGAAGGAAGTACAGCTAAACACAAACACTACTTATTTAAGGAATCATCACTCCATTTACAATGTACTCTGTATAACACTGTTAGAGACAGTATTTATTAACAGAGCTCATTATAATACTATAGAAATACTGTTCTACATGCTGTTTGCACATGTGTACACTTTTGGGTCAGTTGGACACTTTCACGCGGTGACAAACACCACACTACATCTACAGTATTTTCCTCCGGCTTGATAGCATTGATTTCATACACATTGGATGAGCTGTATGCCCAAGACAGGTCATCCTCTTTATAGTGGCCAGGCCATCTCAGTACTTTGACTTTGAATTGTTGTAGCTCATCTAGAGTAGTTAAGACTCTTGCCGCCTCCAACCTTTCTAATAGTTTCACCAGCCCGTGCACTAGGCTTTTATCACTCCAGCCCGTGCACTAGGCTTTTATCACTCCAGCCCGTGCACCAGGCTTTTATCACTCCAGCCCGTGCACTAGGCTTTTATCACTCCAGCCCGTGCACCAGGCTTTTATCACTCCAGCCCGTGCACTAGGCTTTTATTACTCCAGCCCGTGCACTAGGCTTTTATCACTCCAGCCCGTGCACTAGGCTTTTATCACTCCAGCCCGTGCACTAGGCTTTTATCACTCCAGCCCGTGCACTAGGCTTTTATCACTCCAGCCCGTGCACTAGGCTTTTATCTCTTTCTGTAATGTTGCTCTGCTTTCTTCAGGCACTGCAGCTCCCTTTTGTTCCCTTACTTTCTGAGACTAACACTATGGTGTTGCTGCTTTCATTTTCTGACCCCTCTAGCAGATCTACTAAGATCTTTCTTTACTACTTCCTGTATATCCTTCTTTAAGGCTTTGATATTCTATAACTTTTAAGTTAACCCTGGCTAGCCCTACCATGGATTTAAATCAGGTTGTTTGCCAGGAATTGCTGAAGACTGTTTTCTCTATTACAAAACTTTCTTACTTTACTGTTTCTGTGGTTTAGATAGGGTATCATTTACCTGAACTGCAGGCATATAGGTTATTTTCTTCTTCACCACATTCAGTCATCTCTGCAGCTAAGGTAACTGTAGAGGTTTGCGTTTCCATCAGTATTTTTACAACAGTGATACGGCTTAGCTTTTCTGGCCTTCTCCTATTATTCTTTAAATGCTGCAGTTAATTTCACTCACATTTTCTATTATTTCAAATGAACCCTGCCATTTAGCCAAAAATGTATCTACTGACAGAACCAAAACAAACATCTTGTCTCCAGTTTTAAATTTCCTGATCGTTCTACTCCTATTATACACCCTTTATTATGCACTTAAATTATATTTTAACTTGGCATGATGGGGCTACCTTGCCTCCCTGAAACTGAGATCTTCTTTGCTTGTTTTTTGGAAAGATGGCCAGCATGACAATTTTAATGACATTTTTCAGATGCACATTTGACTGAAACAAATAGCTTCTCTGCATCAACATTTCCTACTTCAGCTTTAATGTCTACAGGTGCACTATAACAGCTAATTTAATTACTAGTACCACAAATTCCTTCTCCAAGAAAAAATGCTGTACATACATTCTGCATTTTATACAGCAAACTACTGTTGTCATCTGAACACTTGCTTGTGAGCAAAGTTACTGGCTAATATTTAATAGTATCACTATACATTCTGCCTAAAGTTCTTTGCTTCCAGGTTTCTGCCTTATCTCACGCTGTCTACTTATGCCAGTAAATTTACTTAACTGTATTGTTCAGGAAGACTGATTATTGCCCAAGAAATTATCTTATCTTGCCCATGACAGATTCTCTTTTATTACATTCACTGAATATCATTTTGGGTTTTCTTGTGTTATTTTAAAACGCAGGTTTATTGCTGCCCATAAACAGTTTTAGTATGGATTCAGGTACTGTAAACATTTAACTTTGGCACTTTCTTGTCTGACCCCAGAGATGCTACTTGGGATAACTGATGTACACACACACAGTGCCCTAAAGTTTCTATACCCTTCTTGTTAACCTGTTTTGTTGAATACCCTGCTCTCTCTCACATACATTCTGGATGTCTGGGGTTCATACTGCATTCCTTGTCACTTTGTGTTATTTAGTGAATTAAACGTGAAATTCTGAAATATTAGTCATTTATTTATTTTATTTTACATTTGTTGACAGGGATAGTCATACTGGATACATGTCGATTTTCAGTGGAGGCCCGGGGAGAAAAGCTCCAGACATACATACAGAATCTTCTTCTTCTTTTAGATGCTCCCATTAGGGGTTGCCACAGCAGATCAACTGTTTCCATTTCTACCTGTCCTCTGCATCTTGCTCTGTCACACCAACCACCTGCATGTCCTCTCTCATAACATCTATAAAGCTTATCCTAGGACTTCCACTTTTCCTGTTACCTGGCAGCTTCATCCTTAGTATCTTTTTCCCAATATACTCAGCATCCCTCCTCAGCAAATGTCCAAACCAACGTAATCTTGCCTCTCTGGCTTTGTCTCCAAACCTTCCAACCTGGGCTGACCCTCTAATATACTTATTCCTAATCCTGTCCATCTCCGTCACACCCAGTGCAAATTTTAACATCTTCAGCTCTGCCACGTCAAGCTCTGACTCCTGCCTTTTTGTCAATGCCACTGTCTCCAACCCATATAACATAGATGGTCTCACTACCCTCTTGCAGACCTTTCCTTTCACTCTTACTGGTACTCGTCTGTCAGAAATCACCCCTGACACTCTTCTCCACCCACTCCATCCTGCCTGTACTCTCTTCTTCACCTCTCTTCCACACTCACTATTACTCTGAACTGTTGATCCCAAGTACTTAAACTCATCCACCTTCACCACCTCTACTCCCTGCATCCTCACCATTCCTCTATCCTCCCTCTCATTCACACACATATATTCTGTCTTAGTCCTGCTGACCTTCATTCCTCTTCTCTCTAGAGCATATATCCACCTCTCCAGGGTCTTCTCCACCTGTTCCCTACTCTCACTACAGATCACAATGTCATCTGGAAACATCATAGTCCACGGGGACTCCTGTCTGATCTTGTCTGTCAACCTGTCCATCACCACTGCAAATAAGAAAGGGCTCAGAACTGATCCTTGAAGTAATCCCACCTCCACCTTAAACGCATCCGTCACTCCCACCACAGACCTCACCGCTGTCACACTGCCCTCGTACATATTCTATACCACTCTTACATACTTCTCTGACACTCCCGACTTCCTCATACAATACAACTCCTCTCTAGGCACCCTGTCATATGCTTTCTCTAAATCCACAAAGACACAATGCAACTCCTTCTGACCTTCTCTGTACTTTTCCATCAACACTCTCAGAGCAAATATCGCATCTGTAGTGCTCTTTCCTGGCATGAAACCATACTGCTGATAACTAATCATCACCTCCCTTCTTAACCTAGCTTCCACTACTCTTTCCCATAACTTCATGCTGTGACTGATCAGTTTAATCCCTCTGTAGTTACTACAGCTCTGCACATCACCCTTATTCTTAAAAATCAGTACCAAAACACTTTTTCTCCATTCCTCAGGCATCCTCTCACTTTCCAAGATTTCATTAAACAATCTAGTTAAAAACTCCACTGCCATTTCACCTAATCACCTCCATGCTTCCACAGGTATGTCATCTGGACCAACAGTCTTTCCGTTCTTCATCCTCTTCATAGCTATCCTTACTTCCTCCTTGCTAATCCACTGCACTTCATGATTCACTATCCACACATCATCCAACCTTCTCTCCCTCTCATTCTCTTTATTCATCAACCCCTCAAAGTACTCTTTCCATCTGCTCAACACACTCTCCTCGCTTGTGAGTACGTTTCCCTCATTATCCTTTATCACCCTTACCTGCTGCACATACAAGTTAAAACACTGTTACAGATACAAAAGTCATTCCTTCTGTCATATATAAATCTGATTTGTTAAAGTTTATCAAATTAGGAAGCAATGTAGGGGTGGCCAAAAGACCTCTTTAGCACTTGTTTATATTACCAGAGTTAGTCAGACTTAAAGCAAGGACATAGCCATCACATTTTAAGGTACTGTTTTAGACTTTTTTGAATAGGGTTAGAGCAGGTTCTGAAGTAAGCTCAGCATGAAGTGAGTTCCATATTTTCCACATTTTGGAGTCCTCTGTCTTCTGACCCTCCACACTGTCATTATGATTCTAGCTTGCTGCTCTGAAATTTTCTACCTTACCTCCCTCACAGTTTCTGTTCCACTTAGACATTCAATTTATAACAATACCGTAGTGGCCTTGATTTAACCACGAAGGTACTATGCAAAGGCACCAGTTCTTTTAAGGTCATGAAATAAAGATGAGTTTTACTATTTTAGCTATTCCCAACTTGATTCTCTGTCTGAATAATGTGATACTATTTCTTGTTTCTGTGAATGCATACTAATAGTTTTCTTCTTATGTACATACTGCAGTTTTATAAGTGTTACCATACTGCCAGTTCTTGCAGCTCTCTGCCATCAGTTAATACAGTTTACGTAATTAGCTTGGCAATTGCACAGTAACAGAATGCAGTCTCAGCCATTCTAGCAAATAATCTGTTACTATGCTTCTCAGAGGTTATAATTTTCACAGGTATAGCAGGATTGCTATTGACAGTATAAAATCTAGTCATGTGACTGTGATATTTCACATTTAAAATAGTACATGTATAGCTTATACTATTTGTTAACCAACTTTTGACACATTTCAATTCAGGTCTAGACTGTTCGGTACTGTCATAACATCATGGAGTAACATTCTTTCTACCAGCACAATAAAAACCTCAGACTCTTTAAGATCAGTCTAACGCACCAATTTTCTTAAAGCAACAGGTAAAGATATTTGGAATTTATCACCTGATATCATTACTTTTATTATTATGTTGACCCTCTGGATCTAACCATAAATTAAAAACCTACTTTAACTTAATGTCATTGTCACCTTCCCATTCTCTTATGGGAAATTTTCCAGCTATGAAACTTTTGAACTTGCCTCTCTGAGGTAACATCAGCTCAGGCAAGTAATGTTTTGCTGACTTTATTATCCATGAAGGATCTTGATAGTTCTCCAGTTAACTGTGCTGATAAATTCTGGCCCAGTCAGAAAGCACAGACTTTCTTCATGGTGCATATACAACCTGCAGTTAGTAAGATACACTTTAAGGCCTTCCTCCAAGGAAAGTTGTTTTAATGGTGACATTGTCCTTGAAGTAGCCATTGACATAGATATCATGACCATTCCTTTGGCTATAGCTGCTATAGTCTGTAGTAACTGCTCTACAGCATACATCTTAGCATACAGATCAACACACAAGTGCACTAAGAAAAAAAAATCCTAGCACACCACAAGACTATCTCCTCCTTCCGCAGTCTCTCTCTCTCTCTCTCTCTCACTCTTAGTTTAGGGAGATTTGACAGTGATAAGTATACTCTCAGAACTTTTCCATTAATGATGATGTGCCAAAGTGCACAATCCACCAATGTGGAAGATTAAAGTAGCTGAGACAACAAAAATGCCATTTATTATACACAAAATTAAATATGGGTTCTTCCCAACAAAACCAAGTCTTCTGCTTTAAATATCATATCTAAAGGCACAAAATGACCTTGCATGTCTACATTTTTTATGAAAAAAAAAAAACAGGGTTGTTTCACTCCAGTTAACAAACAAAATTATTTTATTATTTTAAAAAATTGCTTCTGAACGTAGAAGACTAAACATGCATAGCAGTGTTTATGGCATTAATATTAATGGGTTTCAAGGAGGCAGTTACATTACTCTGCATTCCATCTCTAATTATCCTGGATTATCATGGGTAAGTAATTGTGAATTAAGTTATATAGCAGACAAACTATTAAATTAACAGCTGGGCAATAAAATGATTTTTTTTGTTTTACTTTTTGTAATCGCAAACGTATCCTATTGGTTTAAAATTGCAATTAATTTTTATGTGATGATTATAGTGGGAATTAATAGTAATCACGGGTGAGTTTGTTCGATGTTTTGAGTTTCAATCAAACTCAGAGGTGAGCCTTCATTACAAACTGACATAGCTAAATAGACAGATACAGATATATATGGGTCTACTGAATGTAATTGAAAGACCCAAATGTCGACATTCAAAACATTGACTAGAAAATGTTGAGACTGCAAATGCTGACATTTTATTATACATGTACTGAGCAATAACCTTGTTATATGCAAAATTAAAACAAAAAAAGACACAAAGACATTGTTTTCTGCAGGGGGGGCAAGGACCCCCCCATGCTCCCTCACAATCTGTGCTATGATAATTACATCTACTAACTCTAAGACTGCACAATATTGGAGAAAGGACATATATCCCAACCTTGAAAATCGTGCAGTCATGCACACCTATCACCCATTTGCATAGTCGACCAAGTTTTGTCAACTAAATAGAAGTCGACAAAAACTCCATTTGATTAAATTCATGCCCCCCCCCCACACACACATATATATATATATATATATATATATATATAGATAGATAGATAGATAGATATGTGCAGATGTATATACACCCACATACACTTGTACTACCCCTGGATGTACTTGAGCAGTATTTGTAAAACTGTTAAGTAATTCTAGAATATTGTACCAATACAATGCATTGTCGCCTCACAGTAAGATGCTGTCCGGTTCGACTCTCAGCTAGAGCGTCTTCTGCGTGGAGACATGCATGAATGGGCGCACCTTCATTGAAGGTTGTGCATCAGTGCTGGTAACTTGGCACGTAAAAATCAACTACCAATCATTAGCGGAACGGAGTTCCGCTGTGGCGACCCCTAACCGGGAAAAGCCAAAAGACACAACAACTATGCAAAAGCAAATCTTTAATACATTTAAAGTACATCTACTGTAAATGTACTGCTGTACAACTTTTGTCATTGTAGAAAGATATTAAATACATTTCTTGGTATCACCATTGTGTGAAAAATTATGTTTCAAAATCTTGTCACATTATGAAATACTGCAGACTATATGTATGTACTTGTACATAAGCTTTCTATCCTATGTAGATTCTCTTTTCACTCTCTGCCTCTCTCCATATCTGATATTTGTCCTTCCTTCTTTCTGTTATAACTAAAATAAAATGCATATCCAAAGCTGAAAGCAAAAAAAGGAGAATAAAGTGAAGGTATAAAGTGCATTGTTGTGATACTTCAGCATTATTATTATTACATTTGTGGTTATCCTATGACTAGCTTGTGACTCATCTTGACAAGGAAATGCCAGTATGTTGGTAATTTCATGTGGGCCTCATACTGACTGTGTTGTCCTCTTCCTAATAATGCCAGTTAATTGTATTGTATTGTTGCAGTACCATGCCAATGTTTCTGTCTAATTTAACAACCCTTCTTCTGTGAGACCAGTACCTTCCTAAAATAGCAATTAAATAGTGATATAGGGTCTCTTAGTGATCTTCTCAATGTATTAAATTAAAACAAAAGAAAACAAAGTTTAATATCACCAATTATAAATATTTATCACCTAACTGTAAGTAATCATCTAACAACACTCAGCACTGGAACAGCATACTAAGAGAATAAATGTAGAATAAGGCAGCATCATGTTCTGTTACTGGTCCATTCATCACTTGGGGTACAAGTGCTGCTAAATTTAAACCGTCACTGCTGTACACCCATCGGAATGCAATGCTGCTGCTTTACATAAAACTGTTTTCATGTAGAGATACATGTCATTCAGCACATGATTAAGTAACTGTAATAAAAATCCATAGCTCTACAGAGTCCTGCCATCTTTTAAGTTAGTGGTGTGGAAATTATAAGAAAGCTAGTAGAATTCCACAATTCTGACATTAATGTGAGTGTTACTTGTTTTTTTCTTGACTGAACGTTGGTGTCTTTATATATCTTAATCTGCAAGTTATTTTATCTTGTTTCATTTCTCTACTTACTTCTGTCGCTCTTTATTTATAGCAGTGGTCTTTTTAGCTTAATCCTTCCTCAGCAGTACCTCCAGTGGTGAGTATATTCTCACTTACGTGTCACTTTCTGTAACAACATTTTAAAGCTCTGTATAACAAAACTATCAGCTCAGCCGTGACTAACTTCCTGGTAGTCAGTCAAACCATAGCTACATGTAGATGTTATACAACCTTAACAAAAATACTTTTAAAGTAGTTTTCTTAAGAAGGCATGGCAAAGGCATTGGCTTATTACTAACATCACTAGCAGAGAATTATTTGTTCTGACGTATCTGCATATCTTTTGTGACCACGTGTACTGGTGGGAAAGGGGGATTTGAGACGTTATACAGTCCTTGTCCACATTAATAAATTATATTTTGTAACAAAGAAGTAGGTAAGAGAGGTATGTGAGAAGTATGACTCAGTTCCCAGTCTAGAGCTGAAAGCTGGCATAGCACCATATAATTATACATATTCTGTCTGTGTGGTGTGATGCAGAGTGGATTTTTCTGTACCAGACAATTACACATATTCTGTCTGTGTGATGTAGAGTGGGTTTTTTTCTATAACAGTTTCAGATGGCAAATGCTGCTGTAGAAAGGGGTGGTACTTTTTGGTCAGATACATCTTGTCTGTAGGCATTGACTTGCATGCATTAACTCTGAGCAAACAAAACATTCCACAGACATAGGCTATTCTGATTCTCCCTGTTCAGCATTCATTTACATAGTCACTCCCATTACAGTTGCACTGGAGGTATCCAAGCCCTTGTTGTCAAACTTCATAATTAGGACTGTATTTACTATCCTGCTACTGTCCATGTCTGACATAAATAAAAATGTGATTTATGTTATTTATTTATTGACATTTGTTGACCAGGAAAGTTCACTGGGTCAAAAACCCATTTCCAGTGGAGGCCCAGGGAGAAAAGCTACACAAAGTATTACAAGTAAACAAATACAACATACGTATAATCAAATATTACATGTATAAAAGGAAAATATATACAATACAGCTCAGAGTTTACATTATTAAGCTGTAGGAGTCACTAAGTACAGGTTACATATAGATATGCAACAGTACCATCTGTAGTGTGTGTTAATGAAAAAAAAATTAATAGCTAGGCAACAAAACTGTAGTTATAGAACTGGTTGTTATACATTGCACAATACAATAATTAGTTAAAGGAATGTTTTAAGGTTGCCTGTTAATATGGCACGGCAGGAAGGATTGTTTAGGTGGTATGATTTTAGTGCTGATTTAAATGTTTTTATGTAGTCAATTTGAGTTATTTGGGAGAGTAAGGTATTCCATAGTTTGGCAATGCTATGAGAGTGCAGATATTGTCCAGCTGTTTTGTTGGGTTTTGTTATGGTTAGCAGGTGTTTGCTTGAGGATCTTAGTGTTCATGTAGGAGTATACGTTTGTAGGATGGAGCTGAATCCTGGGCAGTCATTGGGTTTGAAGATTAGTTTGTGGGCTAAAGTTAGTTTATAGTAGAGATGGTGGAAAAACTGTAGCCAATTCAGTTCTTCAATAGCTTGGCAATGATGTAAGTGGTGAGGCTTTCCAGAGGCAAATTTGGTTATTTTATAATAGCAGGATTGTAGTTTACTAAGGGCTGAGTGAAGGTTAGTAAAGATGGCACTACCATACAGAATGGAGGGGATAAGTAAGGTGCTGGCAAGTTTTGATTTGGTGTGGCTGTCCAGGTAAAGTTTATGGCAGTAAAGTTTGCCTAATTTAAAGTGTATTTTCTTTATTACATTCAGAATATGTGGCTCAAAGGTGAGGTTTGTCATCTATTGTTATCCCTAGCAATTTAGCTGTTTTCACTATTTCAATTTCTGTACCATCCTTAGAAAAGATTTTGAAGTCTATACCTGATGATTTTGTAGAGAAAAGTACAAGCTTAGTCTTTGGAGTTAAACAAGAGTTCTACATTATTTACCCAGGATTCGACTGACGCAAAAGCCTTTTTTGTGCAACTGTAAGGATGTCTGAGAAATTGTTGGAAGTGGATATTAACATGGAATCTTTGGCATATTGGATGAGATTTCCTATTTGGGGGGCTTTGTAAAGATCATTGATGAAGGTATTAAAGAGTAGCGGCCCTAAATGGATCCTTGTGGGACTCCTATATTGTTTGCTTGATAATCAGACATTATGCCAGCTTACTGATTGTTCCCTGTTGTTTAGGTAAGAGGTAAACCAGTTAAGAGATTTAGGGGAGCATCCTAATTTTGATAGTTGGATTAATAGCTAAGTATGAGATACTGTGTCAAAGGCCCTAGATAGATCCTGTAAGATTACTGAAGTAGGGTGACCAGCATCTATGGCTTTGTTAACAGTATCAGAAAACAAGATCAGAGCTGTGATAGTGCGATCCCCTGGATGGAACCCATGTTGAGTGGGGGCCAGAACAGCATTATCAGAGAGGTGTTTAAGTAGTTGTGTGTGAACACATTTTTCTAAGATTTTTGATAACAGAGAAAGTATAGAGATAGGGCAATAGTTGGAGAGATCATGAAAGTTTCCACCTTTGTGTAATGGCATAATAATGGATTTTTCCACAATTGGAGGACATAAGATTCTGAGATACAGCAATTTATAAGAATGCTAACAAGATATGCAATTGCATTTGCTGCTAGTTGTATGCATTCTGGGGGAAGATTATCTGCAGAAAGTGAGCAAGGTTTGAGTTTGTTTAGGAGCTTGAAAATCAGAGAAGTGGGTACAGGCTGAATAGTAAAAGAATAAACTGAGGGAGTACTTGTAGCACTGTCTATAGAAGGGGGTCTGTTATTATCAAGTAAGGAATTAGTGGTATATTGGGAGTTTGAGTTTGTGCCTGGTGAAGAGTCTTTGAGTAGTATTTGAATGGTGGATATGAAATGGGTATTGAAGTCATGGGAAATTTGTTGTGGAGTCCTATCAGGTGCAGGGGATGGGTTTTATATGGAGCCAGGATTAAGTAGGGTGGAGACAGAGCTCCAGAACATTTTTGGATTGTTATATGAGGTAGATAGCTTATAGGAAAAGTAATTTTTTATCTGTATCATTAACTTTTTGGCTTTGTTTCAGAGTTGTTTGTAGTTAAGTTCAGTCTGTTTTGTTTTATTTTTAGCCATACTTTTCATGCTTTGTCTCTAAAAAAGACACTTTGTTTGGTCTGTTTTGTTAACCAAGGGGCATGATTCATTTTTATTCGCTGGGTACGTATCAGAGCTAGGCTGTTAATGTTGGTGTCTCCTAGGATTATGGTTTCATGTGAGACAGTCTGGTTTATCCAGGATAGAAAATCCTCTAGTATGGGGATATTGTGGCCTGGGGGAATGTAAACTACTGCACTATAGAGATATTTGTTACTATTAATATGAAGGGATGTCAATAAAAAGCATTGGATCAGCTGGTCGATACCCCCACAAGAGGTGAAAATATCCTGGACCTGGTACTAACCAACATGAGTAGCCACTGTAGCACCTCTACAGTGTCATCCTCCTTGGTAAGATCCAACCGTAAAACAATCACTTTCGAAGATACCATCTACCCTGCCCCCCCCCCCTTGCCAGGGTCGAACAAAAAACTTTTCCAAAGCTGACTACAACCTCATGTGAGCAGGTATAAACAGCTTCACAGCCACCACCCCTGCAGATGAATCAAGCACTAATGTCCAAGCCTACACCAAAAAACTATATGAGCACCTATATAGCTGCATGGACTCAGCAATACCAATCAGGTGGCAGGACCAAATCATCTTCCTCAAGTAAGAACAAACCTGGCAGACAAGTTCAGTGAAAACTTTACCCCCCCCATCAGTAAACCAGGACATCCCCAGCACCTGCCCCCCTCATCACCAGGGAGCAAGTTATTACTGCCCTCTCAAAGGCAAAAAATACAGCCTCCATGGAACGCAACAACACCCCTGGCTGTGTCCTACATGAACTCAGTCAAGAGCTCTCAGCACCACTAGGCACTCTATTCAACCAAAGCCTGCGCACTGGCTTTGTCCCAACAAAATGGAGGACAGCCACTGTCATCCTTTTGCACAAAGGTGGAGCATCCACCAACACAGGCAGTTATAGGCCCATCAGCCTAACTAGTCTGATCTGCAAGGCCATGGAATGCATTATCATGGACCTTATAAACAAGAACATTGACAACCTCCAAATGCTTGATCCCACACAGTTTGGTTTTGTCAAAGGGAGATCATGCCTGTTAAACTTGGCCATCTTCTTAGAAACAGTCACCAAAGCCATGGATGAGGGAAGACAGTGCGCACCGCCTTCTTTGACCTAGCCAAAGCCTTCAACACTATTCCCCACTCAGGCATAATAGATAAACTCTCTCAGCTAGGCATCAACCCATATGTTACCAGATGGGTAGCCAACTGTCTCACTGATAAAACCCACTCAGTCACAATAGGGGAAGCCACCTCTAGTAGTAGACCCATAACAAGTGGCGTACCCCAAGGATTAGTCTTGGGGCCTCTACTGTTTGGGATATACTTTTCTGAGGTGCAAGCCAAAACCAGTGGTCCATGGCTGACCAAGTTTGCAGATGACTGCAAGCTGGGCACTATCATAAATTCCCTTAGTGATGTGAACATCCTCCAAGAGGGCCTTAACCAAACTAATGACTGGTGCCAGAAGCATGGCCTCAAACTGAATGCCAAGAAATGCATCATTATCCCCTTTGGGGAAAATGGTGTACCCACTAATTATCACGTTAATAACAATGTACTAAGCATGCAATCCGTCATGAGGGACTTGGGCACCCAAGTTGATAGCAACCTGACTTTTGACCACAATGTTGCCTCCACTGTATGCAATGCTTTCTACATGGCCCACTTCATAAGTAAGGGTATTTCATCCAGGAACAAGGAGGTCATAACATCCCTGTACTCCTTCCTTATTAGACCCATTATTGAGTACAATGCCCCCTTTGGCATGTACATTGCCAGGTACATACAGCAGTTGGAGAGACCACAGAGGTTCCTGACCAGGAAAATCCAGGGTTTCAATTACCTATCCTATACAAACAGGCTAAAAGCCTTGTCCCTCTACTCAGTCTCATACAGACTGCTCAGAGGTGACCTGTGTTGAGCATACAAGGTCGTCTCAGATTCAGCCTTGATGGAGTTGCTGCATATCCGTAAGTCAAACTCCACTTGTGCAACCCGCACACAAGGTCTCAACCTGGTCTGTGATATTAATAAAACTTGTGGGTGGGATAGACTTGTGTCCCAATGACTCCCCCAACTTTGAAATAGAATTCCTCTCCATGTCAAGCAGAGTACCTCACTAGCCCTCTTTAAGAGGAACCTGGATGACTGGATGGGAAACAAACAAATATACCCCTGGGATCCCACCTGTATCCCTGCTGGTCAGGGAAAACAGGTGTTGACTTTGTGGGAACATGGGGGAAATTCTTGGCTAAGCTTACAAGGGCCTCTGGGCCAATAGTCTAGTATTGTCCTATGAACCTATGAACCTATAAAAGTTCTAAGTTTCTGAAAGTGGGGACTGGTTTGGGGTAGGTTGTAATATGCAGGGAGTTTTTATAGATTAATGCTATGCCATCACCCTTCTTCCTAGAGTCTATCAGAGTGAATAGTGTTATATCCTGGTGGGAGAATCTCAGTGTCAGCTATATACAGTTTTAGCCATGTATCAGTTACTGCAATAACGTTTGAGGTATGGATAGTTAGTCAGGCATAAAATTCAGTGATTTTATTACATATACTACGTGTGTTTATTGTTATTAGATGTAGCTGTTTGTTTTTTGGATCTATGATGAGTTTTGGGGGGCAGTTTGGACAGGAATTTGGATGGATATCTCCACATTGTGTTAATGAGTGGAGAAGATGAATCATCGCATGTGTTTGATGGCTCTGTGAGTGGGGTTTATGGAGGTGTGCAAGACATAATTTAAGTTTGGAGTTGGAGGGAAGTAGTTTTAGTTTGGCTATACTAATGGTACAGGATACGAGTAAAGAGGGTAAAATGCTTGAGTAACTATCTTTGTTAAGAGGTAATGGAAGGGTTTGGATGCTAGATGTAGGAGGCATAGAACATAAGGTGCTATGCATGGAGGTAGTGTATATTAGTAGGACTAGAAGTGCAGTATGGGTTATATTGGAAAAAATGAAGGTTGTATGATGGAGTGTGTTGATAGGGGAAGCCATCATGAAGGAGATAGGTGTAGATTGGGGTGGGTCTTAATTACTGGTGAAAGGCAGAAGAAGTTTATTGGTTGATTAATTAATGAGAGGGGTGGTAGAGAAAATAAATCTAATGAAGGAGGGGGTGGGTGGGAATGGGGGCAGGGTACGAGAGTGGAACGAGCCCAGAGTGGGAAGCGCTGGACTTCTGATGCTAAAAAACACCACCAAAGCTACAAAAAATTATCTCTAAGGTAGATTAGAGTGCAGATAAAAAAAGGGCAGAATATATCAACATACACTGTCTGTAAAGTGCTGTAAGTGGGCTACTAGTATACAAACAGTGAGTCCAAGAATCCGAGTTTGGGAATTAATGTAGCAAAAAAGTCTTTCAGCTTTATCCCAGTTAGGGGTCACCACAGCGGAACTCCGGTCCGCTCATGATTGGCAGTGGATTTTTTTTTTAAGGTGCCAAGTTGCCAGCCTGACACCCAACCTACAAAGAAGGCACACCTATTCACACTCGCACCTACCTGCATGTCTTTAGCATCACTCAACTGTGGGGAGGACATGTAGACTCCACACAGAAGGTGCTCCAGCCAAGAATCGAATGGGAGAACCTCTTGCTGTGAGGCAACAACGCTAACCGCTGCACCGCGGCTTCAATGTAGTGAAAAACCAAAATAAAAATAGATAAATATAGAATAGCTGATTGTGACTATATGGCTAGATAACAGGGAGGTACCGAGAAACAAGAAAGTGTGAAGAGAGCTACAAACAGGGCAGGCAATATGAGAAAAAGCAATAGAATAGAGCAGATACAGGGCTAGGGACAAAAGTAAGAGCAGCCTGCAATTACAATGGAGAAGGCTAAGAACAAAGGTTAAAATAGGTGAGACATACACTGAGTGGGAGAGATGTACGGAGGTTTTCTTTGCAGCGTTTCCGGGTGTGACAAGAATAGTACAAATGATACAAAAAGGTATAATGATCCTGACATACAATGATTTTAAATATATCTTGTAAATGCAGCTGTAGAGGATCACCCAAAATGCTGCAAGCAAGCCCGGTTGCTCTACATGCAATCCTAGTGCAGAAGGTGTACTTGGGCTGGATTGTGATAGTTATGTCATCTAGGTGGCATGTCGTACTAAAGGAAATGGAGCACAATATCAAGTATTAAAATAACTTAAATAGGGGTTATAACTAATGCAAGCATGAAAAAGAATTTCCACATCACATTACTTTATGCTTTGCATAGACATTCACTTAATCATAAAACTAGTTTTGTGATTGTAATATTGAAAATTATCTGACTTTCCTTGTATTGTAGATTGTCATCCTCATACCAATCACAATGCTTCTGAATTATTCTCCTAAAATGGAAAGAAAGTATGTCTTAGCCTGTATAATGACACTGAGTGTGAAATAACCCAGTGCCAACATGCCCAGTAATAATTGTGGTATGTAGTTATCTTGTAAATCTGCAATTGTAATTCTCTCCAATAAAGGAAACCATCCTGTTAAAACCAAAAGAGCAGTTTTAATGTAAGGATTATCTTTTCTACCCATGCATCTTTTCATTTTTTCACACCCTAAATCAAATCCAGACAACTATGTGTCACTAGACATGCCCATTCAGACAAGCATATGTCACTAGACATGCCCAATCACCCATTGCCAGATCATATTATTCAACACCCTAGTGAAAACTAAGTTCATCTCTCAAAAACTGTAATCAAGAAATTATGTACCTAATTGGACCACAATGTAAAAAAATAAATAACATTTCTCTTAGATGGGCAGTGTCTCTCTCTGCATTCCAACCCAAAAGTCATTTCATGGACTTTCCCACAGAAAGGTAATTTCATGGCTCCTTCAGTATTTTTATACTCCCCTACTGTCAAGCCATCATAAGCTAGACAATAAGCCCACTGGAACTTCTTTCCCTCTTCTGTATCTTCCCACTAGTATGGGTATTGAGGAGGGCTGTATGTAGTATTGTAGCCACTCACATGTAACATAAACAGCCTAGGTATTTTACCTGCACCTAATCCAAAACAACAGACTAGAAGAAACCTATTGCTCCTTGGGCTGTCACACTGATTGAAAGTACCACCTTACCACTAGGTAAAAAAAGAATGATTAAACATGTGACCATGTGCATGCTTTTCTTTAACCCAAATGCTCAACATTATGTTTTATGGAGCAGAATTCAAACTACGACTATTCAAATGTCCCAGTGAATAAGTTAATGGACCTGGTGAATCAAACCCAGATACTTTCATTGTTTAGTGAGCGGATGAACCCCAAAAGCTGCATTGTGGGTGTTATGAACTGCAACTGAATGTAACATAAATAGTTCTTACTTTTAATGAAGTCTGAACACCGGACTTAGGGCCAGGCTCTAAATATTATAAAAAAAAAAAAAAAAGCTTATTTCAGTTGAAAAGATATCCCCCTCCACCCCAAGATACCTTATTTGATTGTTACCTGCAGATAAATTGTTCTCAGTCAGAGCAATGAATAGCTCCACAGTGGCAAATACCACCTTTGTGCACCTACCCCTCCCACTCCCATCTGCAGTGCCTTAACAGTGTATTCTTTCCTTACCATTCTTCATTGTATGTGTCATTAACAAAGATGCACACACAAGTAACTACTGGTCAATTTTAGTTAATAGTTTTACTTTTGAGGCTCCTGAAATAGCTCTGTCTCCTGGTGCTCTAGTGGTCAGATGACTGAAGCAGTGAACCTCCCACCTAACTCATCTGTTTTTCTGTCACTGCTCCCACAACTCATGTAAGTCTCAATGCCAGCTGATTCTGAAAAAAAAACCTTAAGATGATTACTCCCACCTGTGATCTGAAGTCTCCTTTTGATATGCAGCATAGTTCGCGGTTTCTGTTTTCAATGCCAGATGTATTTTGTAAAGGAAATGTTATAAACCAGACAGATTTCTTCTGTTTTTTTTTTTTTTCAAAAAAGAATTTGCCGTGTGATTTATTTCAGCCGTTATTATTAAAACACTTGTACAAGTAAGTACCTATATCACATTACTATATGACTTTTATCATAAAAATCATGTCTTTCACCTACACTCCCAATGTGTGTTTAAGCATGACTCTCTTTTTAACAGAAAATACTGCATTCATTCCTAATTTCTGTAATATATCTATTAAAACTATATTGCTACAGTCTTTCTAACTGAATTCTCTGTTATGTTATGTGGTATGATCTGAAATCCTTCTTATTGTCTTATTTATAATAGTTATAGTTTTCCAAAGTACAAGTGCTTAGATTGCATAGTCTCAAACATATTGTTTTATAGTTTCAACTTCTTATTCTGAATTTGCCATGCATCAGAAAAAGAAATATACTCCAGTTTTGTCAATATCCAATTATTTCTCTTTTTCCTTCATGTACTAACCTTGGAAATTATTATACAAATTAGCAGAGGTTGCATGAGATATAGCAAATGTGCTCTATGTATAAACATATTTTCATGGCCTGATCTATTTAGTTATGAGATCATAGTATTAAACTCTCATGAGTCAGTTGCAGTTTTGTCCCACATTAGTCATGCCTATATGAAACTACGAACACATATAATTAAATCAGCATACTCTGAGTTTTAAAAATGATATCCTGTTTTTGAAGATGAACTTGTAGCTTTAGTAAGTATGTACTGCCTTTCATAAATTCTACACAGTGGTTGGATACAGTGCCATGAATCAGAGTGTTTTTTTTTTTTTTGCTAAATAAAATGTATTTAATATTTTAGTACTGTATTAATTTCCAAATGCAGCACAACATATCAATCATTTGCAGCTGTTCGTATCCATTTCACATAAAACAGCTGCATTTCTCATTCTTCGCAACAGTACATAGCCCCTACTACTTTGTAACAGCAATGTGTCACTTTGACACAACTCTTAACACTCCAAATGCCTCAAGTTCTCCCATAATCACCAATGCATGTACTATCAATTACAAACTCTGGCTTCACACTCCTTCCACAACTGCTTAATTAGTTCTCTACACACTAGACACCATACCTTTCATCACCTTCTGAACAGGTCCTCTATATCCTCTCTTTTTATTGTGCACTACCCCTTAATTTCCCAGCCTCAGCTTAAAGCCACCTTACATTCTCAATCAACATGCTTACCCAACTCCCCAGCTCTTTGTCTTTCCACCCATTTACTCTTCTCCTTTAAATACATCATACTTCAAGCATCAACCCTTAATTTTCTCTCCCTTAGTCACTCCCTTCCTAGCAACCCAAATAACCAGAAACTCACACTAAACTCCAGGTTTCCATAGATCATCTTTTTCCAGCTTCCCAGCATGCTCTCTGTATTTCTTTGTACCTGGTTTTGTCCATACCTCCAGCATTAGACATGGCACAGTATGCCCATCTTTAATATCACGTCTTATACCACCTTTGGTTAATTCTTACCTGTATGTAATGTATTAATCCCTCTTCTCATAATTTAATGCATCTACTCTGCCTTCACACACTAATCCACTTTCTTAAATCCACAATGCAAGCCCTCCTCTGAACACATCATGAGTTTATTCATTCCCTCACCACCCTTATTCCTGCTGACCTTGTTATATAGCTACTACCCACCTTTTCCATAAAAGAGTTCCATTTCTTTGACTGCACTTCACCTTCCCCCAGCATCAGTCCCTGTTGTCACCTTAATCACCTTTTCCTATCAGGCTCCTGACTGACATCCACACCTGGTCATATTTCACCTGTTCCACTTCACTGATCTCATCCTATACAATCATCTTCTCAAATTTTTAAACATACTTCCTTGATCTATCAAAAGGTCTTCCTCCTCAGTTATTTTTCCATGCTTCCAAGAGCTCCTCAAATATTTCTGCCCTTTTACTCAGAAACTCTTGTCCAGAGATTTTCCAAACCTTCTTTATTCCCTCCATATCCTTCCATTTTCCATAAATCTGTGTCACCTACCCTTCTCCATGTATGTAGCCTCCTTTTAACATTTTGCCACACTGTTTTCGCTGCTTGACCTATTCAAGTTCTTGCTGCAGTATTTCACTCAACATCTCTGCCACATCCATGATGACAATACAACTTCTAAGGATTGGTATGCTAAAACTTCCTTTCTTAGGTACATATAATGGTCTGTCCTTCCCTATCCTTGTTTTATTCCCATATGAGCCTGTTACAAACTTGGTGACTTTCCCCAGCCTTCTGAACTTTACAGTCTATCTTAAGATGGTACATTCTGTGCATAAATTGCAAGTATTTAGCAAGTCATGTATTCCTGTCCAGTTACTTTACCTCCTCTATGCACTGCCCACTATTCTCTTCCACAGTTTGGAAACTGCTTTATACCTAAATAGTTTGCCTGCTTTATTTCAGTCAAAAGCCTCCTTAAATGACACTACCATTGATTTTACCATATGAAACTGCAGGACTTCTCACTCAGTTAAACAGAGTCACAGATAACATTCTCCAACATTCCTTACTGACACCAGAGAGATGACAATCATCAGAGGAACAGTCCAGAAAGCAGGCAAAGGAAACATTCATCCCCTTATTCTGTTTTTCAGTTCCCCCTTTATCTTTTTCTGCCTCTGTACTCTGCCTCTAAGCCGACCCTGCCTCTTGCTTCCATTTATCTCCAACTATGTTTCTTGTTTTATACACTCATTCATAAAACACCTCATCAATTTCTCACTTACGCTCTCTCTCTCACACACACACTTTCTGACTCTCTCTGTCTCTCTCTCACTCACTCATTCTCACTCTCTCTCTTAATCTCTGTCACTCTATCTCTCACTCACTCACTCTCTCTCTCATTCACTCTCTCACTCACCCTGTCTCTTTCCCGCTCTCTCACTCACCCTGTCTCTTTCCCGCTCTCTCACTCACCCTTTTTCACTCTCTATATATCTCTCTGTATCTCTTTCTCTATGAAATACCTTTCCTAATCTCATCTGCCACCACCTCTAGCTTAACATCCTCCTAAGCCAGAAGTTTGAACCCAACATAGTCTCTGTTTTCTCCTGAACTCTGCATCCTCCTTTTTCTTATCATATATTTTCTAACCCCACCATGTGACTCCCTGCTTCACAGCCAACTCATAATACCTAAAATAAATCAAAGTTATTCCCTGCCCATGCCTTGTTTCCCTTTTCTGTGATACCTTACGTTCCTTCTTCCAGCCTCTTTTCATATACCATTCATTCTACATTACCTACATGTACCTGTTAAGCATCCTGTCACATTCCTCTTGTCCATCCTACTTCACCCACTTGAAACCTTCCCACCCACTTGGATATGCTCCATGCGCCATGCTCTCAAGCCACACACTATATTGTCTCCTGACACTCCAAACAATCCACTTCTGCTACCCTTCTCTGCTAACAGTATTTTACAACTCCAAATCAACATTTGAATGTTTAATATCTTTCTCCTTTTAGAGACTGTTTCTTATACTCTCTATTATAAATTTCACCACAGCCCAGAGCATACATCAGTTCAGTGCTAACTTTTCCAGACTTCCATGTGCTTGCCTCTCAACTTCATCTGAGTTTCCCACTCTTTTTATCTGTCCAGTCTAGGAATCAGTGGCTCAAAGCCCCTTACTCCTCCTAAATCTAAAACTCCTGACCCAAGCATTTCAGAGTCATGCCTAATAGCCATCCTCTAAAAGGAATACTTCCTCCTACCTATCCAAATCCCCTCTATTTCTATTGGCCTCACTGCTGTTCTGATTTATTATAGCTTCAGAATGCAGCCGCCAACATATCCCCTTGCCCTAGGTCTGCCTTACCTTGCTATCTTAGTACCTTAACAACTTCCTCTTGATCGGTACTCATGGGGGTGTATCCAGGCTTGTTACACTATTAATATATGTATATGGCTGTGTTTGTGTCTGTGTGTGTATGTGTGTGTACATTTCAGTTGATTTAATACACATGTGATTAAAAACAAAAGACACTGACAAAATTGATTTAAAAGAATACAAATTTAATTGTAAACACATCACTGAATCATATTTGACAAAAACTATGTAAGGCCATAGAAAATCAATAGTGGTGTGTTTTTGAATCATAAGAATTACAATGCAAATTAGTGCTGATCAGTATTTGTCCCTTGCTAATGGACATTGCTATCCTTTAACTTCATCTCTAGAAGTTTCTGTTTGTGCTCCCAGCAGTAATTCAGTACATGAGGAGCTTTCTCTTTTCTCCATGGCTATGATACTGTGTAGTCTTATATTTAATTAGGGAGGCTGTGGGTTGCAATGGGGCTTGCCCCTCCGAAAAAAGTATAGTTAATGTATATGAAATTTTCTGTGAAATGTGTTTCAGTTATTTGTGTTTTCAATGTAATATGTTTGCAATCAACTTCATCAGTATTTCTCTTTTTCATAAAAATATAGAGGTGCAGTTCAGTGTGCTGACTCTTCATTGAGTCAACCGGTTCTCAGAGTATCAACTCAGAACTATGACTGTGGCTGACTGCTAGTATATTGATGATTTGACTGTAGTTGTAGTGGTCTGATATAGAGTTATTTACAAGTAAGGGGTATGGGGCAAAGGTCCTAAATAAACAGGTGTGAGGAACTCCGCCTTCCATGTAAAGCAGTTGTAAATAGAAGTGTGCTGGTGTCTTGTTTTGAGGCAGGTAGGGTATTGCAGAGTGTTTTAGTTTATGGCAGTATTATGTGATGTAGGTGTGGCAATGTTCTGCATACTTGAGTATCTGTAAGATGTTTTGATTGTAGTTTGAGTAACTGAAAAAGGTTTGTTTTTGTAATCAGTAAAAATGTAATTTGTGTGTACAACAATGGGATATGTAATGGGTCTTTGTAAGCCTAGCCAAGTTTCCCAAAAGAATAATGATGTCCTATATACAAATAGGACATTGAGGGCCAGGCATTTATAAGCTACGTCTGTCCATAAGGGACATGGATACCAGACCCAGTGTAAATTTTCTGTTCCCCATCCACTGGTCTAGGTTGCACTTAAATTGGATAATAGAAAAACTCAGCTTCACATGGATGGGAAGCCTGTTCCATAGGAGTGACAGTCACTGGGACACATATATAGGTTCAGCTTTTGTATTGTTTGTAATTAAATGTTTGTAATTAAATGTTGACACACACACACACACACACACACACACACACACACACACACACACACACACACACACACACACACACACACACACACACACACACCCTGTTGAGCCCAAATGAGGCATTACCTAGGCTGCTTAAGATGTGTTTAACCTTATATACTACCTGGGTCATAAAACCACTACCATATTACTCAGTAGCATTTTTTAATTTAAAAGTTCACCCTCTTTACCTTTTTAAGAAGTTGATTTAGATCAGCTGCCAAGTATGCAAAGACCTTTTCTTTCTTCTCACTTCCTACAATGTTTTTGTGCTGCTTATGCTTTGGTCTCATGGCCTGATTTCAAACATAAAATTCCCTTTCAGCTTGACAACACTATGGGATGAACACATTATTCCTCTCTGCAGGCTGGTTACCTCTTCCTTTAGGCCCTCAGCATCTTTAGCACTTTCTTCCATTCTTTCTTTCTGGGCATCAACAACTCTTACTTAAACTCCTAGTGTTCACACCCAGAAAATTTGAGAGAGCGCACTACTTGTGACTGTCTTGATTTGGCCTCACAAATGGCTCCATACTTTAACATTTTTGGCACTTTTCATAGGTTACAGTAGAGGCATCTCCTGATATTTTTGGCACTTTTCATAGGGAAAATAAAGGCATCACCCTATATTAGTACATTTATTCATTTAAAGCTGTTCACCAGGGTAGACCACTAATCCAAGTAGACCATTTTCAAGCCAGTCTGGTGTTTACAAACTTTTGTTTCACCCATAATCAGGGTTTGTCAGATATCTCCTCCAGTTAGCTGTCCAGTTATAAAAAAAAGATTTTTCTAACTTTAGTATCTTAGTCACAATCCTGTATTTCATTTTACATTTGGTCCAGTGCCAGACTCACAAGATGCATACTTTGAGATCTGCTAGACTAGTAGCTTATATCTTATAAATTAATCTGATACAAAATGCAAGAAAGCTCAAATACCTACATCTCCAATGTTATACTAAGAATTTTTTTCCCTAATAAGTTCAGGAAAGAAAGGGAATTTAGATGAGTGCCTGCCCCTTTTAAACCTGAATTACATAATACAGACCGCCAGATGCATAAGTAGTACTAGTGAAAGACTTCTGGAAAGTCTGAGGCTACAGATCAATATCAGAAGAGACAACAGTTCTTATTCTTCCAAAAATCTCTGGAACCTGAAGAAGGTCACTATAACTTTGGAAGTTTGAGAAGATTTGTGCATTTTATATGGTGCAAGTGTGCATTTTTAGAATAAACATTTGCAATTTGAGAATCTCTTACCTTCCATTCCTCTCTGCTGCTTTTATTGGGTAGTGTATGTGTTATGAAGTTAGCAGCTACTGGACATTTCCACCATTATTTGGATTATTCGTATAGTAAGAATCTTTTGTAAAAGTTGTTCTTGATGTTCCATTGATTTAGTGAATGCCTCCTACAAGTCTATTTTCTGCATGCCTTTCAATTGTTCAGAGATTTGTTGTAGAACTGTATCATGCAAATCCATTATCTTTTTGGAGAGGAAGGATGCTACATTTGTCTAGTTTACTCAAAGAAGGATGAATTTTTCTGTGTATCATTTTTTTTTCTTTTTAATTTCATATTATTAATTCTACTCATTTATATCCGTGGCCTTGTTGTCTCTCTTATGTGGAGATTTTTAGATCTACAGTAGCGAAATACATTATACCCTTTGTGAAGTCTCCTCTCAGGGCCAGTAATCAAGAAGCATGAGTCTTCACAACTGACACTGGAGAGGGACGTTGACTTGGAACAAAAATAGATACACACACTATTTTCAGATGCAGCTCTCTGCAATTACACAATTTCCTTTAAGACCACACAAGGAACACACTCAGTCCAGGGTCTGGATTTCTCTCTGTCTCCCTCCAGGTCCCCAATAAGACTCCCCACTGGCACATCTATAAGGTGAGTCCTCAGCCAAGTGTCCAAGTCAAGTCCTCTAGCAGCCTGTCTCTGAAACCAGTGCTTTGTTTCCATGCTAGAAACAGCTGACACACACACTCTTTAAGATTTGATTTTCACACATACACACACACACACACACACACACACACACACACACACACACACACACACACACACACACACACACACACTCACACACACACCTTGGAAAGGCTGGCACAGATTTACTAACTAAGCCCCTTCTACTCAGACTATAAGGTAGTTACTGACACCAGACACTCCAAAGCCAGCTACTCTAAGGCTCTTACAAGGGTACGAAATTATACTGAGTGAAATTAATATCAATACAAATGGTAGTGTTTTGACCAATGCAGTAAGGCTTTCAGGAGTTGCTGCAGTCACCAAATAGATATGAGTGCTCTCAAAGGTTAAAATATTCTCTAAAGGACCAGCCACATTGAAAAGTTTAAATATATTTAATAATAAAAGAACATGAAAATACTAAATATCTATGTACAATAAACACCAAAGTTTCAATCACAGGAAATATTAAAATAACACAGACAAATAGATTTGTACAGATACAGTTAAACAGTACTTAACTAACCTCACTATACTTTCCTGACTGATCTAAAGAATCACTATTCCCTGTTTCACTTACTAGAGCAAGACAAGATGAAGCAGGTGAGGGATCCTTCTATGTCAGGTTTCAAAAAAAGAGTACTCTGAGACTTCTTTCTCATCTGGTATTAAAATGTAATTTTTGTCCTAGATTACAGAATGACATAACATACTTCTGATCATCTGACTTCTGGTTCCCATTCTACCCCCATTGCTAGAAACTGATCCAGAATATAGCACAAATGTGTTACCATACACACAGATAGAGCTTTGCTGAGATGTGTTGTAGCATCTGGAAGCTATAAAACCATAAAATACTTCCACTCTTCCTACAAGAGCTAATAAACCATTCTTTGCCACAGACATTTCATCTCTGGCTGCAGTTAGAACTGTAAGATACAATCTTTATGGCCTAAATTAAGTAATTTAATTTCTTATCATTTTTCAAAGTTAACTGGACTGAGATTTGCCTCTTCTCTTCCAGTATTCTCTGGATATAAATGTATATTTATTTTCTTTTCAGCAGGGCAAACTGTTGTCACATCTTTAACACAAGTAGCTCTACAAATACATTTTTAACACATGTATCTGTACAAATCAGTTTAATACAAAAATGACATATAATTCTTTACAAAATTCCAGCTAGCTGTGCTGGCATAATATCCACTGCCCTACTTCTCCTGGCATAAATGGCAATACCTCACCTCATCACACCCTCTTTGGAGTACTGCCTTTCACAGAAGTGATGCATCGTATGATATAGACAGCCACTCACACATCTGTGCTGCATAACAATAAACGTCAGTATAACTTTGATTTTACTTGGTGGTTAATTAAAACAGGAGTTTTTAGTACTGACTTCATATGACTGTGTTTTATAATGAATAACAGTCTTCTTTTTATTACAGTAATTCCAACCGGAACAATTTATATGCTGTGAATTTAGGTGCCATAGTTGTTTCTTACACCAATTTGGAACTGGCCTAAACTACTGGATTTTGCTGTCATAAAGTTCTTTGATACACATTTGCAAGTCGTTGGATTTTTAATCTTCTTTATTGGTAAGGATTGTGGATTCAGAATACAGAGTACATGTGTATTAGTAAACATATTATTAGCTATTCAGTTTTGCTGCTTTGTTTAGCCATTTGAATAATAACAAGTAAGTGTTTTTCCTCTTTCTATAGAATTCCACAGAATTATTATTTAAGCAGTCTAATTTGTTGAGGTTTACTTGACTCTAAAATTAATTACATGTAGTTTACTATCATATTTAAATATGTCATTTTAAAAAAATAAGTAGGTAGAGATTAAAACCACTTGGCTAAATAAGCATCTTTACACATTTCCCAGCAAATTACTACTTTGGTATCAGAAAAAAATGCCTATTACACTTTCATTTGTTTATCCCTGTTTCTTGCAGAACTTATTAAGATTAATTTTACTTTATGTTTAGAGTATAGAATTTCATTTATACTTTTATCTGTCCTCCAAACTGCAGTTTTACCAATGAATGCATTACTCTTATTACTTTGCTGACTACAGTATTTTCTGAAAAGGTTAATTTGCATCTATTTAAAAGGATTTTTTTTTGTTCCTATAGAGGAGACCCAGTTTTTTTTTTTTTTAATGGATTGTTGGACATGGAGGTCAAATTTTAATTCATCATCTATTATCATTCCAATTAGCTTTGTGTGGGATTCTACATTAATGATGGTTTTATTTAAGGATGAGATGGGTTTGAGATGTGAAAATTATTTGGGAAGAAAGAGTAAACGTTTAGTCTTTTTAGGATTTAAAATAAGCTGATTTTCAGTGAGCCATCTTTCTACAGAGAGAAAAGAGTTTTGGGTAAGAGCATGAAGTTAAGATATATTTTCTGAAGAGGAGATGAGTATAGAATCATCAGCATTTTGAATGAGAGTGGAGTGATAGCTTTGTTCATTTTATGTCTGTAGTTATAGACCTAGTCATAGAATTGGTGGAAGTGTTCTCATTATGATTAATATATTGCTAATATTTAAAGTCCTCTAACTGAAAAGCAAAACAACACTTGTTGGTTGCTTTTGACAATTTTAAGGTTATTTTAAACAACCTGTTATTCTGGCTTGTCTCTCTACCACCTATCTAAAAAGTGTAAAGTTGTCTACATAAGTGAGCCCCTTTATGACATGTAGGAGTACTTTTCATATACATGTACATGGACACAAGTGTGTGCTGGTCATTTATCTTTTGAAGATACACAACCTATGTCAAATGATTTCTGGCTCTATCAAAACTGAGTTCTTTGCTACAGACCATGTAATTACAAAAAGAAAATTATCTTATTACACTTTTTTACTCAAATAAGTGTATCAAACTATCTCCATGCATGATCAGTACAACAATTAAGTCATAATCTTGTTTATATTTTCTTCTAAACAAGGTTCAGTCTTTAGATTGGTCAGAGTTTCTTGCCTCTTATGCCTACCACTGGTCCTGTGATATACAACTTCTTTCCTTTTTAAACTCATTGTTCAAAGGTGACTCTAATTCTTGACCTTTGAAGAAAATATGAAGACAAGGCTTGGGCACAGTGGAAGCTTTCCAGTTCAAAGGAAGACAGAAATGTATTTATTTCACTTAGAAATCCGAGTAAGAATGTTGATAAATGTTATAATGCTATTTACTAAGCAAGAAACTCATCTGTAAAAGATTCTGGGGGAATACATATTAATATAAAAAACAAGAATGATAATGTTTTTAATATATTCAGAAATTTCATTTTTTACTGCTCCTAGTGAGTATGCTATTTATTCAAACCATCATTTAATCTTTGCATTCTAATTTGCAACAGAAGCTCATACACATTAATAGAAAAAACAAACTTTAATACATTTTCATTTTTCAGCAGTGCACCTATGAAGTTTAACAATTTGTATCCATTCCAACATTACATTACATAAATTGTTAATTTCCTGCTGCCCCTTAAACCTCACTCCTCTACTTGAGCATCATTCTGCATGTATTGTTCCTGCACGTTTCATTCATTTCTAGGGAATTTGCTTCTTCTGTTCAAAGATCACACCTCCCCTTCTTTTATCTCTTTCACAATAGTCAAACCTTCCAAAAAAGCTGGTTTAGAGTTTGATTTCCATTTTCTAGTATTTTTTCACAACCAATAGCATTGAAATTAGTAAAAATATACAATGTCTAGGCAACTCAGATAGTATATTGCAGCAAAAAGAATCATTTCCTTAATTTTACTATATGAAATATTTAAAGAGAAAATACCACTCTGGACACAGAAATAAATATAAAGTTAGCGCTTTCGTTTATAAAATATATAAACTTCTTCAGACAAAAGTATACAGGAAATAAACCATTTAAATAAGCATTCAAGAAGTGACATCATTTCCCATTCAAAGAAAAAAGTCACAATAAAAGTCCCATTAAACATCAAAATAAAAGACATGCCTCAAAATAAGATATCCAACTACACAATAGACCCATTGAACAAAACTTTAAATAAAATCATAAACACTACAAATATATGCATAAAATGTATATAGAAGTAATAATTTTACTATCTTTTGCTCTAAACATTCTGTCAAAGTACTCTATTGGAAATGTTTAAAATCTGACAGCTTGTTACATTTTGAAAAGACATGATCCCTGTTTCCTCACTCTTTCCAATTATATGTCTAACATTTGCCATCTTCTTTAGGAAAAATACTCTGAACGTTGCTCTGGTTATAAAACATCAATGCAAACACTTCCATGCAAAAATCCTAAACCTTCTAAACCTTATTGCATACTTGGGAGCTCTACAGATTTTCTCATTCTTGCTTTGCAATTTGTCTTTCTATTCTCTTTTTTTGATCCTTTCTAACTTCCTCTTATTGAGTCTTAATAGCTATCATGCATTATTTCATGATCCATATTAATCATCGCTTTTTAATTGCACCTTCTTTTCTAGATTCAACTAAAAACTCTTCCAAAGTGTTTACTTGGCACTGCCTTATTCCATTCTGTTTGTGTACACTCACTTATCAATCCATGATAGGGAAGACAGTCTGTAACATGCAATTCAAACCCCTACTTAGTCTCATTCCACTTTATTACCTTTTATACCTTGAATCATTTGCTAGCATCTACCATCAAATTCCAACCACCTCTTGCATATTTTCTTTACCTCTTCTTGCAGACAGCCTGATTGATAAAATTTTCTTTCCCTGTTCTGGCTTAGTTCTTAAGGTCTTTCTTGATGCTTTATGAATAAAGACTTGCATCCAAAATCCTAGTCTTCCTTTACTACTTGACCTTCCCCACCACTTTTATCCTCCTCACCATCATCCACTCCCATTTATTTTATGACCTGATGTTTGAGTTAAGTATATCAAACTAACATGCATAGCTTAAAAGTACCCCTTCAAAACAGGTAGTCCTAAACCATCCTGTTCTATAGAAAGAATCAGCTTATCTCACTTAACTCTTGCCCTTGTATCCCTAATAAATTCCTCCAATTCTTTAGCTTCTTCTCTGGTGTATAAAGAAAACTGACCTTATTATAAAACTAAAAGGATTAACACACTCTTGGTGCTTGTATCTTACAATCCATACCCATAATCAAAATCTTCCAATTTTTATTTGTTGTATTAATCAGTTTAACTTCTTCCTACATATCCTCAGCTGCCATAACAGAATCCCTTTAAATCTATAAACCTAAACACTATCATGTTCCCATAAAGTTTTGTCTTGCAGAACCAATTCATATGTGAGTGCATAGTTTAGTTTATTTTATATCCCAAAATGACTTGAAACCATCTCAAAATGTTCAATAATACAAAAATGTGTTTTTCTGGAATTATGAAGTACAAAATAATATCATATGCAAATAAAGTTTGTTAATTATCACACCAACTTTCATTTGTGAATTCCTTATTTTCTTTGATAATGGCTATAAATATAAAGCTAAGAGGGGAAAAGGTCATCCTCACCTGGTTCCTCTATTCAAGCACATATTTTCAGACAGGACCCCTTATACCTTAATTCCTGCCCCCAGACCTTCATATATCCTCCTTATTAACTTATTATTCTGTAAGGGAATCCAAACTCTACCATTGCTCTATTCACAAAATCTTATTTGACTTCATCAAATTCTTACTCTGCATCAAGATTTTACAACAATAGTGCAATTTTCTTATACTCCTCTTCCCTCTGTGTCATAATTTGTTCTATTAATGTTGTCAAATGTTTGCCTTTACTCCACACAAGCACAATGATTCATATCTGTCAATTTTGATAACATCTTTGCCCAGACATAGACACTTTATAATCATGGTTTAAAATTGAAATGGGTCGATATGAAGCCAGATCTAAAGGGATTTTACACTCTTTCACTAATAAGATCATCAATATTTTCATCTAACATACTGGTACCCCTTTAAGATATTATTAAACAAAGCTTTCCAGATTTTTATCACATTCTTCTCCTCTGATCCTGGTGATATTGTTGAGGAATTTATTAAGTAATGTTGTTGTGTCTTTCGGCTTTTCCCGGTTAGGGGTCGCCACAGCGGAACTCCGGTCCGCTAATGATTGGCAGTTGATTTTTACGTGCCGAGTTGCCAGCCCTAACACACAACCTTCAACGAAGGTATGCCCATTCACGCATGTCTCCATGCAGAAGACGCTCTAGCTGAGAGTTGGACTGGTGGTCAGCATCTTACTGTGAGGCGACAACACTACCGCAGCACCACAATACTCCCTTGATATTGTTGTGTTTACTGGTGTGCACTCAACTACTCATTTTGAATGATAATTGTTCTGATTTGGTGGCCCCTTATTTCTCTTTTACGAAATCACTTAACATCAGGGGACTATCTTCTGCAGACATTTGCAGTGTGTTTTGGACCATGACCTGACAGGTTAAGCCGGGAGGCTTATTAAACTACACTTTACTAATCTGACCTTTTCCTTTCACAATATTGTATTTAAATTACCAGTGTTACAACATGTTCCTTATAATTTTAAAGGAAACTAATTATTGTGCACTAGGGTAAGGATCATTAACTCACTAATACATTACACTATAGGCTTATTTCACTCCTTCCTTCATTGCTAAACAACTTAAAAAGCTTGTAGCCTCTGAAATGCAAGATCATGTTAGCATGTAAACATTTCTTGCAGATCAGCAGCATATTTTGTATGGGTCTACTTTTCTTTGTCGAAATGTCATTATTTCGAAAAAGAAAAGTACGAACCCAATTACGCGAAAGTGCACTTAAACAAAAGTGCACTTTCGCGAATACCAGTTCACCAAACCGGTAATATTTGTTTGTTTGTGTCTTTCGGCTTTTCCCGGTTAGGGGTCGCCACAGCGGAACTCCGGTCCGCTAATGATTGGCAGTTGATTTTTTACATACCAGCTTGCCAGGCCTGATGCACAATCTTCAACGAAGGTATGCCCATTCACGCATGTCTCCATGTGGAAGACGCTCTAGCTGAGAATCTAACCGGACAGCGTCTTACTGTGAGGTGACAATGCTACCGCAGCACCACCACCGCGGGTTCTCACCAAACCGATAATAAAAACAAAAAAGGAAACAATACAAAGGTACTGTTGCAGGGGGCAAGCCCCCCTGCACCCGCACACCCCCGCTACTTAAAATAAAATAACTCCAAGATCGCAGTACAGTGGGGAAACAGATATATTCCCTTATCCCCACTGTAGCGTGCTTTGGTGCTTCAGTTTTTCCTTTTTTGCTTTTATTACCAGTCCAGTGAACTGGTATTCGCGAAAGTGCAATTTCATTTAAGTGCACTTTCGCGTAATTGGGTTTGTACTTTTATTTTTCGAAATAATGATGTCTCAACAAAGAAAAGCATACCCATTTTTAGACAAGTTAGACTTACTATGACTGTAGCCTGGATCCTTAACAGTACGGACAGTAGCTTTCAGGTTAGTTGTGCAATTTCTGTTAATCCTGTAAAAACGTACCATCTTGTCTGTCATTCATTACTGAATAATAGTTTTATTTAATGAGGTGATGATCATGAAGTTGTGGGTATGTCCTTTTTTCTCTCATAGAATTTCATGAGCTGATTAGGGAACATACTTTAAAATCTAGCAGACATATTTACCTAGTTCAAGAGCAAAGTTGCTTATGATCTCTCTTATTACAGTATGTCACTCTGTGCAGTTGACTTGGTAGTGTGGGAGATTTCAGACTCTACTTTAAATTTCATTAAAACATGAAAAACTTTTTTTTTATTTAAATAAAGAAAATTATTGCAAGCTGTTGAAAAGCAAAATTCTTTACTTTGCACTTTGATTTGTTACCATGGACTGGAACACAGTATGAAGTTTTAGTAACAGAGATTGTAACTACTTTTAACTGTCTTGGGATATTGCTTGATCCATCATTGTTTTTCATAGTGCATGTTCAGCAGCTTCAGTATAAAATCTTTAAGAGACTAGGCTTTGCTCTAAACTTCAAGATAGTGTGATTTCTATTAAAAGTTTTTGTTGGAAAAACGTAAGAAACCCTTTTCCAGCAACTTGGATAAGGGCTTCATTTGGGCATTCATTCTTCTCTTGGGAACCTGATTTTCCTTTGAAATGTTTAAATCAGATTTGCCAGGGCATGTTACTCCAAAATAGAAACCCGTGCATATCTATTTGTAAATACACTAATGTTTAAATTAATTTCTGGAAACAACTCATCTCTTAGATAAAAGCATATAAACAGGAAAGAAACTTTCTCTCCCAAATATACTTTACACAGTTCTTTTTTGCTTAGGAGATTAGAATCAAATGTTATATATGGTAAAACAGCTTTCTCTATAATCAGCAAAATTTGCTTTCATCAGTGAGTATGTCAGGAGGGAAGTAAAGTGAGTAATCACAAACAACTGAAACATTTACTGTGTGTAACTAGTTCCTACTGTCTACATGTTATGTTGTGCAGCCACACATGGAGTATGCATTTTTACTCTTTGGTACTTACTTACACTCTGGTGGACTTGCATGGAATTTTTTTTTTTTGGGGGGGGGGGTTACTTGTCAGCCATTACCTTTAAAAATGTTTTTTACTTGAATGAATTTTTTTTCTGAAAACATTTTGTCTATGGTTCTTATTTACAATATATATGTTAACATGTGTTGACTGGGGCTACTGCGGCTCACACACACTACAACAGGGTTACCAGGCCTAGCACTGTACAATTAGCTTGGATAGTGGGTGGTATTCATAGTCCTGCCCTTAAATGGTGCATAGTGGTAATCTGTGAATAGCTCTGTTATGCTGATATGCAAATGTATTCAGAGGGGTCTACTTCTATTCGCTGACAGCCCATTTCACTGAAACCCATTTCGTTGACAGCTCATTTCATTGACAAACATTCTAGGTGGGGGCTGCCCCACCCTAATGTGGGGCTGTGCCCCCCACCCCCCCAACTATATATAACAACTCCACAGTCGCACAACAGTGGGGAGGGGGGCAAAACCCAGGTTTTTGCCTTGAATACATTTGTCAATGAAATGAGCTGTCAATGAAATGGGTTTCAGTGAAATGGGCTGTCAGCGAATAGAAGTAGACCCATTCAGAGTGTGTTATTCATGCTGAATACAGAAAAATGCAGGGGTGTTGATAAACATACCTACTGAAAGCAAAAGTTTAAAGTACTTGAGGATAACCATTAAGGGGAGATTTATAACATGGATACAGGCACCTTGGTCATTGGTGTACTACTGTGTATTACTATAATTCATAGAGGTAGATATAAAATGACCTCAGTGACATACAAAAGGTATAACTGGATCTGAATTTAGATGAACAAGCTGCATGTTAACAGGGGATATCTGGAGATGTGAAGAAAGCTATTTAGGAAATTGCAGACTTCATAAAATAAGTAAGATTACTGAGTTCACTTCAAGAAATATTTGTCATTTATGACTTTTGCATACATGGTCAAACCTCTGAAGAGGTCTATGGGGAAATGGTGTCACTAAAGTGCTTGTGCATACATGGCTGATATACTGAAAGGATCACTGGATGAATAGTGTCACTGAAGTGCTTGTACATAGATAGACAAAGTACTGAAGGGATTACTGGGGAAATAATTCAATTTGGGTTATCTAAGTGCTCTGAATACATGGTTCATGGATTGCAGAGTAGATACAAAACATGCAGCAATACGTTTAAGAAGGGATGTGTGTACATCGCACCTATTGCATCATGAATCACAAGAACACTTCATTAGCAAATGCTGCTTTACACAATTTCTCATTTACATCTCATTATGCTTAATTTTCTTGCACTCATTCACAGGCATCACACATAATTATAAATGGCCTCTATGAATCACTAGCTAGCTAAGCTCTATGCAAGCATCACAAATAACCCTACTGCATCCGTACAATGATTATGAATACTACCCAATATGTAATTACTCAGGCTATAATGCAGACCATTCTGCAACAGAGAAGGCTATGCCTAGCATGCACTTTGATGGGATGCTGCATTTTGCCCCTCATGATCTAAAGATACTTTCCCTATGATAAATCTACCCTTGACTGTGTTGGTATGCCCCTAAGACCAAAGATTGCTTCATAACTTACCTCATTTACTGGGTGGTAAACTGTAATAAACTGTGAAAATGTTACTTTTTTACTAGAGGAAATTTCAAGAAAAGTGAAGCAGCTGTAATAGAGCTGTAGCAAATTAAAACAAATAACACACTAATTGAAACTTTCCCATTATACACACATGAAGGAAGGGTTGACGTGAATGTTGAAACTGTCTATAATACAAACACTGCAGCAAAGGGGAGCATGACAAATACAGTATACTTACAAGAGGTGATATCATGAATTTTGGCCCAGCTTATAACACTTCAAAAACACACCTGCGCGCGCGCAGGCACGCAGGTAGATGTGTAAAACTTTGTGTAAAAACATAGTATTGTATAATAGAGAGGAATCCTACCTACTAGCATTTAATAAAAACTCCCCCAAATGTAATTTTTTCAATACAAAGTGCATTTCTTTCCCTTTAATCCAGCCCCAAGAATATTTTGCAAAAAGAACTTGGCATGCACATTTCTCTTTCTTGATTCTGCAGTTTCTGTTAATACCATGTTTGTTTTGAGCAAAATCTTATAATATTTATTCCTTTAGATGTCCGTCACAGCATCAGTTACATCATTATTTAGGAATAAATGAAGGGATGGAAATAAAACATGAACAAATGAGAACAAAGCTTACTGAGGAATATTTACTATAACTAAAGCTAATATTGAAAAATGCCTTGACATCTAGGAATAAAGTCCAAGCGATAAATCAGTTTGCTCTTCATGTTCGAACTTGCAGCAATGATGTGATTAACTGGCCTCAAACTGGCTACATGTATTGGTCTGCAGTTGTGGGACTACATACATATTTGTTGACCTCATCAGATCCAAACATAGTGAAAATTCTAAAGCATGAAGAGAATTTGTCTAAGATGACATTTTTGTTTACTTTAGCAGAAGCATTTTAGAAAGGATTGGGAATGGAAATCAAACCGGAAGTAGACAAGAATAAGACAGCAACTGAAAGTGCTTCTAACTCCAAAATAAACCAGTCACCTAATACCTCTCAACAAAAAAGAAAACCCAAACTCACCTTACTAAATATGAACGTAAGAAGTATGTGCTATAAAACCCATGACATACATCCCTATCTTGCCACATATACTCCTGATGTAGTCACAGTTACTGAAACCTGATTAAAAAAACAATAATGGATAATGAGATCACCCATCCCTCAGGATACAATACACTTAGGCATGTCAGAAAAAAGCAAGTGTGCAGGTGGTATAAAAAAATATAAAAATTCCCTAACCAGCACCTTATTCCCACAGGAAATACCCAAATTTAACAATGCTGAACTTCTAATAACACTCCTAAAAATCAACAATAGGAAAACCATATGTTTAACAGCAATTTATATACCATCAGAGAATAGCATTGATACTGCTGAAAACATCATGAGTTGGATATCCAGACAAATTAACCATGAAACTGTAATACATGGAGACTTAAATATAGACTGGCAACTCATAAATTCCACTACCCCCACTGAATCCATAAAGTTATACAACTTCAAACAATTAATAACCATACCCACTAGAATCAATAAAACTTCAGGGAGACAGAATATTAAGAGTGGATTCTTACAAACAAACCAGACAAACTGATAAAAGTAGGCTGCCTGTCAGATAGCTTACATAGCCACATACCAGCATATACTATTAGAACTCACCATAACCTAAATAAACATTATCTATAATTAGATGAAATACAACCAATTTCAGCAAAGATATTTTCAATGAAACACTAATATAACTGGAATGCACTTAGAACAATTCCACTAGAAAGTGCTGTAGAACACTTTAATAACATATTCTTACAGACCTTAAATAATCTAGCACCAGTACATAATAAAACAATAAAGTCCAACATGGCATAATGGCCAACAAAAGAAACAAACAAAAAAAAAACTCAATATAAAAAGAGATAAAGCCTGGAAAAATTGGCATAAAAATAGAGCTCAAAACACCTTTCAGCAATTTAGACATCTTAGAAACCTTGCAAAACTCCATGTCAGACAGGACAAGCAAATATACTATACCACCCTACAAGACAAACATCAAAACAACCCAAAACTTTTTGGGTCATCACTAAATAAACTACTCCACCCTGGCAAGGCCACCACTCCCTCTCCAAAAACAGACAATACAATAGACTATCTCCACACACTTTAATTCCTACTTGATACAATCAGTATTATCTCTCTTAGACACTTAACACACCTGACCCCCTCTGACCCCCTCTCTTTACCCCTGTCCAATCAAAACCACCCACAGCTCTTCAGTTTTAGTCCAGTACCACCTCCCTCATAATGAAGTTGCTCCTTAGACTAAAAACTACTTCTGTAGCTGTAGACCAACTACCATCAAACTACCCAAGAATGGCCACAGAAGTCATACACTTCCCTGTGCCAATACTAATTAATAGATTATTAGCAGAAAGCAAAGTCCCATCAATGTGGAAACAATCCTACATCATACCACTGCACAAAGGCAGCACATCTACAGAGTTTAATAACTATAGACCAATAGCAATTCTCTCCCCCCTCTCCAAAATACTAGAGAAATGCATTCACATACAGCTGATGCAATGCCTAACCTCAAATAACCTGCTCTCAGAAGCACAACATGGCTTTAGGCCCCAGGTCAGCACCACTACTGCTGTACTACATTTTACCAATATAATAAACTGACATAGAAACAACAGTCTGTATGTGTCCACCATATTCTTAAACTTGTCAAAGGCATCTGATACTAACTCACACCAGTAACTGCTTGTTCGACTCTCCTCAATAGGACTTTAACAATACTCCTTCACGTGGTTCCTTAGTTACCTAACTGGAAGGCTACAAGCCATTAAATGACAACAAACCTACTCATCCTTTCAACCAGTTACTATAGGTGTCCCTCAGGGCTATATCCTGGGTCCTCTCCTATATACCATATTTATTAATAACCTTCATACCTCCACTCACAGTGTTAGTTTAGTTCAGTATGCAAAAAACTCAACATTAATATGTGCAGCCTCAACAACAAATAAGCTTCAAGACATTACCAAAAAATATTTCTCCTCTGCAGAAACCTGGCTCAAATAATTAAACCTCCTACTCAACTATAAAGAAAAGTAAGTTAATGCTTTTTACCTCAAAAGGTTGCCCTATCATTGGCTGCTACAAGAAGCACCCATGGGAATTATAAACCTAAAGGTCCTCTCTAATCTCCTGGTATCGACAAATCAAAGATTCCGCCTGCTACCTCCCGGGAAAACCCCTGCAACACTTTCCCTATTATTGACTGCTACAAGGAGCACCCGCGGGAATTATAAACCTAAAGGTCCTCTCCAATCTCCTGGTATCGGCAAATCAAAGATTCCACCTGCTACCTCCCAGGAAAACCCCTGCAACACTTTCCCTATCATTGACTGCTACAAGGATCACCCACGAGAATTATAAACCTAAAGGTCCTCTCCAGTCTCCTGGTATCAGCAAATCAAATATTCCACCTGCTACCTCCCAGGAAAACCCCTGCAACAGTTTCCCTATCATTGACTGCTACAAGGAGCACCCACAGGAATTATAAACCTGAAGGTCCTCTCCAATCTCCTGGTATTGGCAAATCAAAGATTCCACCTGCTAACTCCCAGGAAAACCCCTGCAACAGTTTCCCTATCATTGACTGCAACAAGGAGCACCCGTGGGAATTATAAACCTAAAGGTCCTCTCCAATCTCCTGGTATCAGCAAATCAAAGATTCCACCTGCTACCTCTCAGGAAAACTCCTGCAACAGTGTATGTTTGTATATAAACTAAAAGAACCGAGTTTGTGTAACCCTGTAGTTCTGCCCTATCTGGTATGCACAATTGCCAGTCGCTAGGTTCCTGCCTAAATTACCCAGCTTCTAGTCCTTACTCTACCCTTAGTAGATAATTTACTGATATTATTTGTACACCTAAATGGTGAAATCGCCAACAGTAAAATTAAATGCAGAAACAGGCTCAGTCAGGCAGTACTATCAAACAGTAAAGCTTACCTGCCTCATACTACCCAACTGATAGTTTTTTGAGCAAAACTACAGCCTCATGGTCTACCCAATGTGAATCCCCACCTCGCTTACATCACAGCCGAGGTAACATAGTATGGATGTCTGCCCTGGCGCCATTTTCAAAATGTTAGCATGCTACTAGCAAGGTGATCTGGTGTCCCGGTGTAGTGTGCATACCAAGTAAGGTCTATATTATCAACTGTTAATATCTTTATTACTTAAACTACAGTTTGTCTATATTATCAACTGTGACATCTTTATTACTTAAACTACGGTTTGGCGATGTTATGGAAATTATAAACCTAAAGTGTGAAATGTCTGTTTGATAACGTTATCTCTGGCTGTACCCCTAATGTAATTGTACTTGCTATAACATAAAAATGGGCGTTCTGTGGACTAAAGCATCTAGCTTCTGACCTAGTTATTTAGAGTCAGCTCCAAAAGGTATTGGCTTTGAAGGTGCCACACTTAACAGTGTGCAACACCAACAGCCACACTGTTGCATATATAATTGTTTGCGCACAGGATAAATATCACAAATAGGTGTGCTGTGCATCTGAAGGACTTAGCTTATGTATTAGTCCACAAAAATGGGGGCGCAAATCAAAGATTCGACCTGCTACCTCCCAGAAAAACCCCTGCAACAGTGTATGTTTATATATAAACTAAAAGAACTGAGTTTGTGTAACCCTATAGTTTTGCCCTATCTGGTATGCACACTTGCCGGTCGCCAGATTCCTGCCTAAATTACCCAGCTTCTAGTCCCTACTCTACCCTTACTAGATAATTTATTGATATTATTTGTACACCTACATGGTGAAATTGCTAAAAGTAAAATTAAATGCAGAAACAGGCTTAGTCAGGCAGTACTATCAAACAGTAAATCGTACCTGCCTCATACTACCCAACTGATAGTTTTTTGAGCACAGCTGCAGACTCATGGTCTGAACCCGCTCTGTTCACTCATTTCTTTTGCTCACTCCGCTCCCCTACCCTACCCCCAATTTCCACCCACCCCCACTGCTACTGAACTTATACTTCACCATAACCACACCCACCTTTCACCTACCAATCCCTTACACACATACACACACCTCCCACTTACACTTTGATATTTCTGTACACAACTTCTACATCCAATATAGTTACACTCTTGTGTTACCATGACAGGACTAAAACAAACTCTACTACTTACCACATCCACTTCACTTCTACTACTGTTATATACCTTCACAGCATATAATACCTCCCTGCATTATATCACACACACTCCCACACATACCACCATCTATCAAACACCTAGTCACCCATTTCATCCTCTTGTAGCCTCAGCCCTCTTCCACACAACCATCAAAGACTATTATACCCTAAAAATCCTCCCACAGCAAACCAAATCTCATCACACAATTAGATTCACCAAGCTCCTATTTAAGCTCTCCAAACTCTATCACTACCTACACAAACAACTAAGTCTAGCAGGAGACATACACCCCAACCCTGGTCCCACCAATACACAGCCCACACTACTCCTTCCCACCCATCCAACACTACCCCGTCCACCCAACCAAACCTATCATCCACCAAAGATTCAAATCATCCCTTCTCCTGATCAACATTAATGTAAGACGTATTGCCATAAAAACTCATAATCTACAAGCTTTGCTATCCCACTACTCCCCAGATATAGTAACAATAACAGAAACCTGGCTTAAACCTCACACTGACAGTAATGAGATCACACCCCCAGGCTACAACATCCTATGTAAAGACAGAAAAAAAAAAGGGGGGAGGCATAGCAATCTTATAAAAAGATCACCTCTCACTACAGCTCCACAACTCCTCGATCTCAGACATAGTTAATGCAGAGATTATTATAGGTAAATTAAATATTAACTCTATCAAAACCCTTAACATTATAGGAGGATGCATACCACCTGGTAACACTTCTAGTGTTGAAAACCTATTACATTGGTGCTCCAATCATCTCCCCTAAGAGACCATCATCATGGGAGACTTCAATATTGACTGGCTCCAATGCTCCTCACAAAGCCCAACTATTCCCATGAACCTTTACGAGTTCACCCAAACCATCACAGCTCCCACTACAACCGACAAAGTCACCAAACGTGAATCTTTACTAGATTGGATTCTAGTAAACACACCCCACCTTGCATCTCACTCTGGCCATCTCCCTGATAACCTGAGTGACCACAGTCCAACATTTCTTCTTTATGATCATATCCACCCAGTACACCAAACCACCTACCGTACAATCAGGAATAAAAAATATTTTAATCCTGACAACTTTATCGCTGCCCTACAAAACTGACACTGGGGATACCTCAAACATATAACCCTAGATGAAGTAGTACTATCCTTCAACAAGACCTTTCTTGATATTCTCAATACCCACGCACCACCAAGACAAGTTAGAGTCAAACCCAACTATATCCCCTGGCTAACCAAAGAAACCAGATCTCTACTGAAAGACAGAGATAAAGCCTGGTCACTGTACCATAAAAACAAATCCAACAACACTAAACAAACCTTCCTTCAACTTTGAAACAAAGCCAAAAAACAAGTGAAAATAGACAAAACCAATTATTACCTAAGTATCCAAAACAAGCACCAAAAACATCCACAAAAGTCCTGGGCTGCAGTGAAAAACCTATTACAACCAGGTAATATTGCTACTCCCACTCTAAAAACAACTAACAGTACTGATAGCATAGCTACCCAATTCAACTTTTTCACAGAAACCATTCTAAACTTAGCCAACAAACAATCTAACATAAATACCCCCCAGAATCAATGTTTCACCCTTACAAGATACCTCCACCCAATTTAAATTACACCCAATATCCACCAGCTACATCAAAAAGTACCTGAAAAAACTAAAACCTACAACATTAGCCACCGACAACCTTCCAACTGACTATCTTAAAATCACAGCAGAAGCCATCTCCTGTCCTATAGCTATACTCATTAACAGATCATTAGCTGAAGCACATATACCCTCTATCTGGAAATTATCACACAAAATACCCCTCCCCAAAAGCGGGACCTCTTATGAGCTTACTAACTACTGCCCCATTGCCATTCCCTCTCCCCTATCCAAGATCCCAGAAAGAATAGTGCACACACAGCTCATGAAATACCTCACCTCACATAACCTACTATCTAGTACCCAGCACGGCTTTCGCCCTACTGACCTTTACCAACAAAGTTAACCAACTTAGGAATAACTCCCAATTTGTATCAGCCTTATTCCTAGACCTGTCAAAAGCCTTTGACATGGTCAACCACCACAAACTCATTAATGTCCTTTCCTCCCTAAACATTAATATTACAACTCTTAACTGGTTGCAAAGCTACCTAACAGATAAGCAACAAGCCATTTGTTGGCAACAAACTATCTCTCATACCCTCCCAGTCACAATCAGGTTCCCACAAAGCTCCATCCTTGGACCTCTCCTATTCTCACTCTTTACCAACCAGCTACACGCTGCTACCCACAAAGCCAGCATAATTCAATATGCTGATGACTCAACCCTGATCTGTGCAACCCCATCCCTTGCAACTCTCAAAAACCCTTACCCAAGATGCTTTCCTATCAGTGGAAAACTGGCTAACCAACTCACACCTGATACTTAATCCCAACAAAACTAACCTCCTAATCTTCTATCCCACTAGAACTGCAACCCCCCAACCTTCAACATTTACTCTAAAAATAACACCACTATTACTCCACCTTCCCACACCAAACTACTTGGGATAGTAATTGACAACAATATAACATATGACCTCCATATAGACCAAACCATCAAAAAAATCCACAAGAAACTAGGCCTCCTGTACAGGAATGCCCAATTTCTAACACCTTCTACAAGAATCACCATGGCTAGAACCCACCTGCTATCTACACTTCTATATGCATCCCCTATCCTAATCAACCTATGTAAATCAGACCTTAACAGATTAGAAGCCTGCTATAATAAAATATCCAGATTTGCCACAAAATCACCATACAGGTCACATCACTGCCAATCCCTCAAACAGCTCAGTTGGCTTGAACTCCCACACATCTCCTACACTTTAACCAGTTAAGCCTAGCCCACCAAATTCTACACCACCCGAACAAAACTCCACCCCTCAGCCATCTAATCCAGCCATACTCTGCTCCTATATCCCTCTGCTCTGATAAATACTTACTACAAGTTACTAGAGCAAAGAACTCAGCTGGAGAAGGCCTTTTCTCCAACTATACTGCTAAACTATGTAACACCCTACCAACTACTCTTGCCTCAATTTCCTCATCAAAACAATTCAAATCACTCTTGAAAACTCACCTAACAAATTCCTGGCTCTGCCCCTGCATTCCCCCAGAATAAACATCACCTAAACTCAAATCTCACTTTCTATGCCCTTATATAACTTAATATGGTCTTTCTCTAAACTAACATCTAACATTGTACCTCCACAACAGGAATAATGTACACTTCTCTGTATGTAAGTATATATTGTAAATGCTATTTGTGAGCTTCATTACTATTGTAATCACAACAAAAACTCCTGCTGATATAACTCATATCCGATTACTTACTGACTTGTCGATTGAATAATTGTCTGAATTGCTATTTTAAGTATAAGTCAATGTATATGCCAAAGAATACTGGTCTGAATTGTTGATTTTTGTAATTATCATTGTATTACTTGGAGCTTTTCTCTCCAGGCCTCCACAGAAAACGGGCACAAGCCCAGCTGGACCTTCCTGGTAAACATATGTAAAATAAAATAAATAAATAAAATAAAATCCAAAGCAATCCTTTACTATAAAGTCAGCAAATAATACTGTCATTGAAACTGTAACTCACAGTAAACATCTAGGCATTATAATAGACATACCTCTCAACTTGGAATCATAAAATCTGGACAATAACCCATGAAAAACAGGTACACCTGGGCAAAAATCTGAACACTGGTTAACATAAAATGTATAAACATAATTATGTAATCCTGCCCACTTCAATGGAATTGTGGGATATCAACTTTTAAACACAAACTAAAGAACAGACAAAAATATTAAACACAAAATAAACAGAATAACAATAGTGTTTTTAATTAAAGCAAACAAGAAACTGTGCAACCCATTAGCCAAAATAAGTAAACTAATCACAGATCATCTTCTAGTTGGCACATCATAGGATGGAGAATAGTAGAACAGAAGAATCTGGGATGGGTGGATTCTTGAGAAGTGAAATCTAAATGAGGAGGTCAAAGCTGGAATGAGAGAGAGAGGGGCTGCAGCCAACTGGCACAGAGTGTCAGGGGTAGTGTGTGACAGAAGAGTGCCAAAGAAGATGAAAAGTAAGGTGTGGTAGGACCAGTACTGCTGTATGGTACAGAAACCTGAGCAGTGAAAGCAGAGCTGTTGAGAAAGCTAGAGGCGATAGAAATTAAGTGCTTGAGATGAGTGGTAGGCACATTGTTGGTCAGACAAAGAAATGAGGACATCATTGCAGCAGTCGTAAAAGTCAAAAAGAAGAGAATACAGTAATTTAGGCACATGTGCAGGAAAGCAGAAGACAATTTGGTAGAAATGATTTGGAACAGGCAGGAAGAAGGCAACAGGAAATGAACAAAGAGATGGAGGGATTGTGTGAGAGAAGAGCTGTGACAGTCAGGCATGCTGTTGAAGAAGGTGGTAGCGTGGCACTGAATCAAGACGGACGGCAACAGATGAGAACACCATGACTCAATGCAGAAAATGGGACAAAGGGGCTCGATGATGATGACTGAAGAAGGATCAAGTGTAGTGGTCAAATTAGAAAAGAATCCCTGGAACAATATAGGGACCAGTAACATTTCCCCATTTCATATAGCAGGACAATTTTGGATTTTTGGCAAATCTATATTAAGAGGGATCAAAAATGATCTTCCTCAAATTTATATGTAAAAGGTCATTGCATCAGCATTACATGGAACTAGAATGAGATATATAAGGATGGGAATATTCAGACTGATTAAGAAGGTGTGCAAGATAGTACTCAGAACATGTAAGAATAGAATGCCAAGATGTGAGTGGAACCATGTAATGCAGAATGAGATTAATAACCAAAACAAAAAATGCTTGTTATACCCAACACCTAAGATGTGCCAATATCTGCATTTCAACATAATTTGTGATATTTAATAGTATGCTACACATCACAATGAAAGGAGCAACTATTGCATTAGCCCATTGCAGTTCTTTTTCTGTTCTTCTTCTTCTTTTGGCTTTTTCCCGGTTAGGGGTTGCCACAGCGGAGCATCTGTCTGCTCATAATTGGCAGTGGAGTTTTATGGTGCTGAGTTGCTAGCCCGGTGCCCAACCTTCCACAGAAGGCACACACTCACACCTAGGGCCAATTTAGAGTGTCCAATCCACCTACAGCATGTCTTTGGGATGTGGAAGGAAACTGGAGCATCCGGAGGAAACCCACGTGACCAAAGGGAGGACATGCAGACTCCGCAGAAAAGGCACCCCTGCCGAGAATCGAACCGGAGAACCTCTTGCTGTGAGGTGGTAACGCTAACCACTGCACCACAGTGGCCGCCCACAGTTCTTTTTCTGTTAACTTGCTTAAACTCCTTAAACTGGTGTTAATTAACTAGATTGTAGAGAGAAATAAATGCACATTTGCTCATGCAGAATGGTTGGGGTCTGCTACCTCACAGAACACTAAATAACTTTTACTGCTTCTTGACAGTTTGTGCTATGCAGTCTAGTTCCAGGGAGTAAGAGAATTTAAAATAGAACAGCAATTCAGTCCCTACTACCGAGGGTCTCCAATCCTGCTGATGCTGCTCTGCCCGGAAGATGACAAAAAGACACTGCTACTTCCTTTATCCAGATACCAAGAAAGATCAAAGACAGATCTATGGATAACAGAAGGGTACTTTTCTAGCTTGCTGCTACTGATAGAGGTACTTCATAAACACAATGAATGGTTCTTCTTTTGATGTATCTGTGTGTGGGAGGAAACAGGACAGTAGAGACAGAACAATACAAACTAATCAAATATAGTTGTCATGCTAATTATCAAAACTAGTATGGTAGTACCACATTTGTTCCGAAAGGACAAACATTTACAAAACTGCTAGTAGTAAAGTGTATATGCACTACACACACACACACACACACACACACACACACACACACACACACACACACACACACACACCCCTAGTATTTACTATGTCAAAATGAATAAGCTAAGCTAGTAAAGGTCCATCTTTCATAATCTTTAACTTGAGTCAGGCTCAGAACCCTGATTTACTGTAGCACAGTTGCAGCCCGTAAAATAAGGGTCTATATTAAGTCAGCGAAATGGCATTACAGCGAATGCCATTTTGCCAACACATACAGCATGAAATCTGACAACAGCAAAAGTTCAGGTCAGCGATTTTTTTTCGCCAGGGAAAAAAATTGCTTGGCCTGAGCCGTGACATTGCCCTTTACCCCCATTGTAGTGCGATCTAGGAGTTTGTATATTTAGTTGGGGGATGTGGTAGGCACAGCCCCCCCCCCCCACTCTGCAATGTTTTAAATGATGTGTTATGTTTTGTTGGTCTACCGATTTTTTTCTCCTTGGAAAAAAATCGGTGACCTGGGGGTTGGCTGTTGTCAGATTTCTTTCTATATGTGTCGGCAAAATGGCATTCGCTGTAATGCCGTTTCCCTGATTTAATTTAGACCCATAAAATACAAAGGTGGCTTTTTCATGAGGCATGGACCATTTTTTTTTTTTTTTGTCAAAATATTTTAGAAAGTTATTTTAGAACACTGGAACACATACAAATCAACATAAACAGTCAGTTGTACAATCTGGCATAAAACTTGCATACTATCTAGTCCCCACCATTAAATCCATCATGGTGTGTAGTTCCTCCCACCAGACAACATGGATTTGTGAACTTTAAAAAAAAATACGTTAAATTATGAGTAATTAACAGCAAATGCACATTTATTCCTCTGATACTGGGTCACTCCACATCTATGTTGCTCTTTATATTAATATTATTAAATGGATAAACAATTTCCTTTCATTGCCGTGAATTATAGAAAGAAGTTAAACTGAACTTTTTACCTGGGGAAGCCGGAGGAACTTGTAGAGATATAATTTTTTTTTTCATTTTCTCTCTCTGGAGACTGTGCAAGTGCAAAGCAAAATAAAGAAGCTAGACGCTGCCTGGGTGCAAACCAGTCTGACTCTGCAGTGCAGCTTGACTGCTGCACTTGACTTGAGAGCCCTCACAGTCAAGCTACATAAATTCCCATGTTCAATTGCAAGTGCAAATTATGACTTATTTATCTACCACCGATAACTAACCTTCTTAAAAAGTCAGGCAGTAGACATATTTTCTGTTATATTCTCAAGTTGATGCAGCTTTGGACATTCCCGCCTTAGGTGTTTAGCATGCCCACCAGGGTAGACACTCAAGGCGGGAATGGCCAAAGCTGTGCCAACTTGAGAGATGTATGCTAGTGGGTGTGCTTGTAACTCATGGAGCTTTGTGTTTGCTGTAACATGGAACATTTGCCACATATGTTTTGTTAATTAAATGATCTAGTCTTCTAATACGCTTGCCATTACAGTTTGCGATAAAGATCTCCATGCTAGTGCAACTTCAGTGCAGCATCTATTGTTAAAATCAAGTAACTACATATAAATGGAATGAAATAAGACATGCTGACAAAACTACAATGCTGTAACAAGACATATTATGTAGTTAAGTACCTAGTCTAAGAGTGGCTGGCCTGCTGCCACACCCGTCACTATTTCAGCAAAGGCCATATACAGTTCCATCAGACTGACACTGTACTATTGGGCAAAGTTAAACTGCACCCAAAACCAGTAAAAACGCAGAACTAAAATATACTGTTTTAACATGGCATGTTAACTTAATTATTAGAAATTAGTACTACTTGCTTGCTGCTCAAAATCTGTAACCATATTAATTAAAAAAAAAAAACAACTAGAGAAACTCGAGGGAACGAAAGTAGAAAAACATAAATACAAGAGTACAGACACACCCCTCAAGCCTTCAGCCAAATTCCGACAGGCTGGCAGTCTGTCGCATGAAGCTGATGTCATCGAGCATGCCCTGCATGTGATGACATCGCAACAACTTCATTCAAAAAAAGAAATTGAAAAAACAACTGGGAAATTTGGCAATTGAAGGGGCCACTTTGGAATTCGTAGCACCCGACTATTTTGCCCTCAAAACTGGTAAATACAGAGGAATTTGGTACGGTTGAGAGGTATGATAATAGATGACAATCTCAAATGTGACCAGCATATACTACACACCATCAAATCTACGCACCAGAAACTAGGCTCCCTTTGTAGGATCAATGGATTTCTTACAGATACTGAAAAAAAAACTAACCAGCCACCACCTTCTTATTTCCAACTCTCTTATACACTGCTCCTATCCTAACAAACTTAAACAATACTCAAAGAAAGAAACTTGCCTCCTACTACAACAAAATAGCAAAATTTGCCACCAATCTCCCTTATAGGATCCATTGCTGTCATAGTTTAAAGCGATTAAACTGGCTTGAATTACACAACTACCTAACATATTCACAACTAACTAGAGTACACCGACTCATTCATCACCCAGAAAAATGCCCTGCACTAGAAAACTTATTACTGCCCTACTGTCCAGCAAGGGACATCTGTTCTAGTAACAAATTCTTACTATTCACATATAAGTCAAATAATGTTACAGGAGACCCACTCTACTCCAAATCCATTTTTAATATCTGGAATAGTATCCCCACACAAATAAAACTCTCTGACAAACTTACTAGTTTTAAACCACTGCTTAAACAACATTTTAAGCAATCCTGGTCCTGCACATGCTCATCACCAGGTTAAGTCTGTACTCACCCTATGATACTCTCCAAATACTCTACTTAAACAGAATACTCTCAACCTCTCACTGAAATGACTAAACAATTTTTATACATAACTGCTCCCTGTACAATCCATTAAGTTGCACGTGGGCTTTCACTTTAGTAACTTCTACCTCTGTAAAATCATAGAATGTATAAATGTAACTATTGTTTGTGTATATATGTAAATAGAAATGTAACTACTCTGTGTTTAAATGGAACAAAGTATAATGCAATATAAGCAAATGGACCTTTTCTCCACGGGCCTCTGCTGAAAATGTGCATTACCTATTGGACTTTCCTGGTAAACAAAGCGAAATAAGTAAATAAATAAAAACAAAAGAAAGTATATAAAAAGGACCAGAAGAAAATGAAATAAAATGGAAAAGACCACAAATATAGTGGCACATCAAAAAATTCTTCTAGCAAACATGTTGACCGAGATTTGATGCAGAAATGTTTAAGAAGAGTTAAATTCAAACCAAAGGATGAAAGGCTAATTAAGGCTATTTACAAGTTGTTTTACAAATTTTATAGAAAAATGGAGAAACGGATAAATGCAGATTCTGTAAAACAGAAATGGAAACCATTCCACATCCCATCACTGGTTGCAACATAATCATGGCTGAGGTTTTGTATACTGAATGGAACAATAATGTGACAGGACTGTTTCTTTGAGGACTGTGCAAACATTACTATATAGAAATAGCTGAGAAGTTTTGGTAACATACACCACAAAGCATAATCGACAATAAAGTTGGGATCACTCAATGCCAACAGTTGAGAAAATAGATGCAAGAAAACCAGATACTGTAGTCCAACAATAAAAAAAGACAGATGTAGCATTAATCACCAAAATGGTTATGCACATCAATTATAGTGTCTTGTATACTGAGACAGACAAAGACAGGAAGTATCAAAAATGAGAGCAATGTGGAAGAAAGAGGCCTATACAGTTTTAGTAGTAGTAGGGTCAGCAAGACTAATAAAACAGAATTTATAAGAATATTTAAATATAGTACCAATCCATGCAATGCCATATAGTTTCATAGGTGTGTACCTGGCTAATGACCCTGGGGCCTTTACAAGCCTAGCCATAGGATTACCCTGGCATCATGCCACCTGACCTTAGTTCCCAGTGCCTCTGTCGAGTAGAGCCACTGGATTTATCGCCGGAGTGAATTTTCTATTTCTCATCCATTCATCAAAATTTCTCTTGAAGAGGGTCAGCAAGGTGCTCTGCTTGACATGTATTGGAAGTCTATTTCATAGCATGGGCAGTCTCTGGGTTATGAACCTGTCCCTCCAGTACGTTCTATTGATTGTGGTAATGAGGTTGAGGTCTCTGGAGTTGTGGTGCAGAGGGATTGGAATTTCTTTAGATGTAGCATTTCTAACAGAACTGGGTCAGACATGGCTTTGTAAGTCAAGCAGAGAGCACCTCTAAGTAGGCGATACGAGACAGAAAATAGTTGGAGTTTTTTGCCTGTCCATATAGCCTAGGATCCTCTTTGTGAGGTACTTTTGCGGCCTCTCCAGTTGTTGCAGATGTCTAGTGAGGTACATGCCAAATGGGGCATTGTACTCAATGATTGGCCTAATGAGGGAAGAGTAGAGAGAGACAATGACCTCTTTCTTCCTGGATGCAAAACCCTTAGTAATGAGATGTGCCACATAGAAGGACTTTCTGACCATAGTGGCAATGTGGTGATCAAAAGAGAGGTTGCTGTCAAACTGTGTTCCTAGATCTCTTATAACACCTTCTGCGTTCAGTGGACTACCATCAATGTGGTAATTCATGGGAACTGGGTTTTTCCCAAAGGGGATAACGACACATTTTTTGGCATTGAGCTTAAGGCCATGGTTCTGACACCAGTCATTCGTCTCAGGATTCTGCAGGATGTCGACATCACTTGGGGAGTTCATAATAGCTCCCAACTTGCAATCGTCTACAAACTTTGTCAGGCAGAGTCCATTCGTGTTGGCCTGGACTTCAGAGAAGTAGATACCAAACAGGAGAGGACCCAGGACCGAACCCTGTGGGACTCCACTCATGACTATTCGGCAGTCTGACTTGGAGTCAGCTACTTTCACACTGTGTGTTCTATCTATGAGCCAGTTTGCAGCCCACCTAGTGATATAGGGGTTGATGCCTAGCTTAGTGAGTATTTCTATGATTCCTGAGTGGGGAATGGTATCAAAGGCCTTAGCCAGAATAAGGTAGGCTGTATGAACCACCTTGCCTTCATGCACACCTCTGGTGACTGGTTTTGTGAGGGGTAGATAATGCCTGCCCAATTTGGTCGACTTCTTTGAATCAAACTGTGTAGGATCCACAGTTTGGAGATTCCCTATATCCTTGTTTATTAGGTCCATGATGACGCATTTCATAGCTTTGCATATCAGACTTGTCAGGCTAATAGGGCGATAGTTCCCAGGGTCTGTAGTCGCTCCTCCTTTGTGGAGAGGGATGACTGTAGCAGTGTGCCACTCAGTAGGGACAAAGCCTGAGGTGAGGCTGTGACTGAACAGGGCACATAGGTGAGGTGCCAGTTCACTCTTTAGTTCATGTAGAACACAACTAGGGATATTGTCAGGTACCATTGAAGCTGTATTCTTGGCCTTGGACAGTGCTGTTTTAACCTGTGCAGCAGTAATACTGGGTGCCTGGCAATCTACTGGTATTGTGATTGGTCCTTTAGGGGGGTAAAGTTAGCACTGAATCTGTTGGCCAGTATATTGGCTGTATCTGTTGGCTCGGTATAGGAGGTACCATTGTGCAGTAGCTCAGAGCAAATCTGGGTATTGCCGTGGAGATTCTTTACATAACTAGAGAAGGTCTTGTGGTTGTCTTTACCGTCTGCTGCAATTCTGTTTTCATAGCTAGCTTTAGAGGATTTGATGAGGGATCTCAACTTTTTGTTGAGGCTGATAAGGAAGTTTTTCCAGTCTTGGGACTTCAACTTATTCTGCATCAGTTTCCTCCTCCTGTTGTTATGGCAGGGGACCACCAAATTGGCTTCCTTTTTTTGGAGGAGAGGGTCTTGGTTCTATTCGGTATGTTGAGATCCATGCATTTGTGTACATGTTCATACAGTGCATTGGTGTATGATTCGACAGTCATTCAACTATTCTCCATTTGCATGGGTGCCGTGAAATTATCCACTTCTGTTTTTAGGAGCCCAGAGTTAGCTTTGGAGAAGTTTTTCATGGTGGTTACCTCTGCGGGGGGGGATTTCCAAGGTGATTAGTGTGTGAACTGAAGAATGAGGCAATTCTGGTTACATTGTGTGTGCTGAGAAAAGTACTCGACAAATATCAAAGACTGAAGCAATACCAATTTCATGAAGTCTAGTCGTACCCTGACTCACTAACTGGGTCCATTCCCATCAGGATATTAGAAACCGAAAACATCTGGAGAAACTAGAAAAGAGAAATCGTTGGTCAAGGCAGTTGTTCAGTAGGGGCGGGACACATAGACCACTACAAGTAAATGATGAAAAAACATATATTTTTTATCTAGTCATGATTTTCTGCCCCTTCCAAAGCTGTTTTCAACTAAAAAAGTATTTTTCATTCTTAAATTTATTTTTTTTCTCCTGTATGCCCTCATGGGGGCAGACATACTGATGAGAATATTTTCCTTTGAAAGGCTAAATCTGTCCCAAAATACAGTATGACAGCCTGTATAGTGAGAACAATTAGCCCTACCCTTTGTGTTCAGATCAGGCTTCCACTCACTTAGAATGGAAAACCTGAAAAATATTGCTAAGTTTAACAGTCAATAGATCAAGTGTCATTATTCTGCACTGAGTTATACAAATGTTGTACCTACTGATCTACTCCACTTTTTTTCTGAAAGAAGCTTGCAAAAGTGTCAACAAATTACTTAGATAAAAAAGACTTTTTACAAAGAACAGTTTTGTTACTGTCAGTTCCTGACCACGTTTCTCTTCCCATCTCCCCTCCTTCAGTGAGCCAGAGTCTCACATTTCCAGCTGGGCTAGGTTCAGCTAATTAGCAACCATACATGACAATAGACATCGCACAGTCTCAGCCTGGTGTGCCACTAAAACTGTTCCCTAATGACTCTTTTCCTCCTTACTGTTGACTAACACTATCCCAGGAAAACTGAAAACCATTAATCTCAAGCCACAGTTTTGTCCAATATATCAATTTTCTCAAATGTATACAGTGAAATATTTGCTTTGGATTGCATAAAGCTTTCTGACTGGTCACATGGTTATTTTTGCATAGTTATTTTTTCACAGCATAACATGAAGCATCTTGGGTAGCGCAAAACTTGCCAACACCCTCACTAGTCTCTTATGTGAGTCACTACTTCTATTACTATAACATCTTGCAGTCTTTTTTTATTTATATACTTTCAAGCATATCTCGTATCCCTTATCCCTTTAGCAACAAACTCGTGGAGAAAGCTTCTACATTATAAAACTTTTATAAGTAGCATTACTACTACTTTAAGATCACATTCTTGAAAAATAGTCCTACATTGCAATAAATTTCATTGTTTCTTCAAGACAATCCAAAACCTTATTCAAATATCATTTTGGATTCTACCATGTCAAAGCTAAAGTGTAATGCCAAATTAGGTACACTTGTGAGGTATACTGGTATGACACTCATCACTATTACTCTTCTGTCCCCCATTACACTGCCCTCAATCCATTCAGACATTTACACAGATAATGACACTCATATATTGCAACAGTGCCAGCAGCTGTACCAATCTCTTTACAAAAAATGCTGTAATGCCTTTGTTAACCAACATGATAGATGAATGTTAGCACTGGAATACCCACAGCTGGTCAGCAAGGTGGTGTCCATCTGGCATTGATCCACAGTTCTCCGTTACACCATATAAATCATATGGGCATGTATGCATGCATGCAGAGACACACACACACACACACACACACACACACACACACACACACACACACACACACACACACACACACACACACACACACACTCACCTCTCTCCAGAGCACAGAGGTGCCAGTCCAGCTTTGATCCATGTTGTTCTGTTACACCGTATACCATGCATGCCTCCACACATGCGGTCTCACACATATACATGTACATGTAATCACACAAACACGCACAAAAATACCAGCCGGCCTTCCACACACTACACACACAAAACATTTTACATACTTTTGCTCTGTTTTACACACACACACACACACACACACACACACACACACACACACACACACACACACACACACACACACACACACACACACAGTACCATTGAAGTGCATTGCACCCACCTCTCCACAAAACACTGCTTCATTTTCCACGGGGTTGTCTAAGCTACTGACAATTCAATTCATAAAACCCCACCAGTAATTGTAGCAAGCCTGCTGCACTGACACAACTCTCCCCACAGCAGGGCAGCAAGGAGGTGTAAGTCCAGCTGTGCTCCACAGTTTTCTGTTACACCATATAGATCATACAGGCATACATGAAGACACACATACACATCTCTCTATGTCAGACCAGCTATAATCCATGTTTCACTGTTATACCAATCCTTCCACCATGCATTTGCTCACATACAAATACATGCACATGCTTTCGCATTTCTACAGGGGCTTACATACACGCACGCAAACACATACACATCACCTTCCGCACTTGTTCTCTGTTACACCATGGACACCCTGTGTGCATAACTGAATGCACACATACACATACACACACACATACACACACACACACACACACACACACACACACACACACACACACACACACACACACACATACACACACAAGCAATGTACTGCTGAAGTCAGTTGCTTCACTAACCTCTCCACAAAACACTTCTTCAATTTCAACATTAGGCATTTGATATACTGACATTGTCAATTCTACACATCCATCCCCAGTAAATGCAGCCCATTTGCTGTACTGACACAACTGTCTGGCAATGCATGGCTGCAATGAGGTGTCAGTCCAGCTTTCCTGCCCAATTCTCCATCAGACCATAACAACCATGCAGCCAGACAAGCATGCATGCAAACACACACACACACACACACACACACACACACACACACACACACACACACACACACACACACACACACACACACTCACACACACACACACTTTCAGCACTTGTTCTCTGTTGCACCATGTACACCCTGTGTACAGAGATAGACACACACACGCACACACAAACAATGTACCGTTGAAGTGTGTTGCATTACCAACCTCTCCAGAAAACACTGCTCCAATTTCAAGGGGGGGTGTCTAAGGTACTGACACTGTCAACTCATAACATCACCCCAGTAATTGAAGCAAGCCCACCACACTGACACTGCTCTCCCCACAGCAGGACAGCAAGGAGGTGTCAGTCCAGCTGTGCTCCACAGTTCTCTGTTACACCATATGCGTCATACAGGCATACATGTAGACACATATACACACCTCTCTATGCCAGACCAGCTATAATCCATGTTTCACTGTTATACCAAGCCTTCCACCACACATTTGCTCACACACAAATACATGCACATGTACTCTGACATACATGCACTCACATTCCTACAGGGACTCACATACACACACACAAACATATACACATCACCTTCAGCACTTGTTCTCTGTTACACCACAGACACCCTGTGTGCATAACTGAATACATTCACACACACACACACACACACACACACACACACACACACACACACACACACACACACACACACACACACACACACGCACGCACGCACACACACACACACACACACACACACACACACACACACACACACACACACACACACACACAAGCAATGTACTGCTGAAGTCAGTTGCTTCACTAACCTCTTCACAAAACACTTCTTCAATTTGAACAGTGGGCATTTGATATAATGACATTGTCAATTCTACACCTCCATCCCCAGTAAATGCAGCACATTTGCTGTACTGACACAACTATCCAGCAATGCAGAGCTGCAATGAGGTGTCAGTCCAGCTTTCCTGCCCAATTCTCCATCAGACCATAACAATCATGCAACCAGACAAGCATGCATGTAGAGACACACACACACACACACACACACACACACACACACACACACACACACACACACACACACACACACACACACACACACTTTCAGCACTTGTTGTCTGTTGCACCATGTACACCCTGTGTACAGAGGTAGACACACACACACACACACAAACAATGTACTGTTGAAGTGTGTTGTATTATCAACCTCTCCAGAAAACACTGCTCCAATTTCAAGGGGTAGTGTCTGAGGTACTGACACTGTCAACTCATAACATCACCCCAGTAATTGAAGCAAGCCCACCACACTGGCACTGCTCTCTCCACAGCAGGACAGCAAGGAGGTGTCAGTCCAGCTGTGCTCCACAGTTCTCTGTTGCACCATCTACGTCATACAGGCATACATGTAGACACATATACACACCACTCTACGCCAGACCAGCTATAATCCATGTTTCACTGTTATACCAAGCCTTCCACCACACATTTGCTCACACACAAATACATGCACATGTACTCTGACATACATGCACTCGCATTCCTACAGGGACTCACATACACACACACAAAGACATACACATCACCTTCAGCACTTGTTCTCTGTTACACCACAGACACCCCGTGTGCATAATTGAATACATTCACACACACACACACACACACACACAGACACGCACACATGCACACACACAGACACACACACACACACACACACACACACACACACACACACACACACACACACACACACACACACACACACACACAAAACTTTTTTTATAGCAAGGAGTTGCCAGTCCAGCTTAGATCTGTGTTTCTCTCTTACACCAAGCATGCCACCATACATGTGCTTTCACAAATTTACATGGACATGTACTCCAACATACATGCACTCAGAATAATGCAGTCACACAAACACGCACACACCTCTTTCCAGAGCAATAAGGTTCCAGTCCAGCTTTGATCCATGTTTCTCTCTCACACCATAATGCCTCCACACATGTGCTCACACACACATACATAGATATGCACTCAGATTTGTGCAGTCACACAAACACACACACCTCTCTTCAGAGTAAGAAGGTTCAAGTCCAGCTTTGATCCATGTCTGTCTGTCACACCAAACGTGTGAAGACATACGCTCACACAAACACACACACATGCACATGTACTCATACACAAATGCACTCACATACTTGCTGACACTGACACACACACACACACACACACACACACACACACACACACACACACAACATTTTCAGCACTTGTTATCTGTTACACCGTGGACACCCTGTGTACATAATAGAATGAACAAACACTCACAAGCAGTGGACCATTGAAGTATCTTTCTTTACTCACCTCTCCACAAAACAGTGCTCCAAAGTCAATGGCGGTGTCTATTCTATTGTCAATTTGTCTCATAACACATTCCCTCACTAAGTGTTGCAAGGCCGCTGAACTGACAACTCTCCCCACAGCAGTCCAGTAAGGAGGTGTCAGTCCAGGTTTGCTCTGTGCTTCTCCATTACACCATAGACATCATACAGGCATGCATTTATGCATCCTCACATACACACACACACACATGCATACTTTTTCAGTTTTGGATAAACATGACAAAATTGGCAGTTATCTGGAATACAGTGGTATAAGTGTACTGTAATCAAACAACTTCTATTACATCAGTTTGTCCATACAAATAAATGGAAATCAAACCAGAAGTAGATAGAAATCAGGCAACAACTGAATGTGCCAAAATGAAAAGAAAGCATATAAGGTGAAGGATCAGATGAGAAGGCACGAAATGTGGAAAAAGCATAAATATAATTGCAAGTATAGAAGACTTCTGGAAGAACCTCATGTTGATCACAGGAATGGTTTAGGAGAGGTGAATTCAAACCAAGAGATAAAAGGTTAATATTGGTTTATAAATTTCACTGAACATGTGGGAGAAACAGACAAATGCAGGTTTTGTAAAACCAAATTGGAAACAGTTTCGCACCTCGTTGCTGGTTGTGACATATTAATGGCAGAAGGAATGCATACTGAAAGGCATAATAATGTGGCGAGACTGTTGCATTGGGGATTGTGCAAACATTATGGTAGTGAAGTGGCTGAAAAACACTAGAAACATGGGCCACAATGCATCATAGAAAATGAAGACATATAGATCACATGGGATCGTCCATTACCAACAGTTCAAAAGACAGATACTAGAAAACCGGATATAGTGGTCCAAGAAAAGAAGACAAGAGTAGCATTGGTCATTGAAATTGCCACACCCAGTGATTACAGTGTCTTGCATACAGAGAGACACAAAGTCATAAAATATCAGGATCTGCAGGCAGAAATGAGAGCAATGTGGAAGAAAGATACCCAAACAGTTCCAATAGTAGTAGGAGCAACGGGTCTTATAAAAAAAGAATTTACAATCGTATTTAGATATGCTACCAATCCATGTAACTTCATACGAACTGCAGGAGTCATTACTGGTCACACTGCGGGTGCTGAGAAGAGCACTACTGGCTGACATCAAAGACTAAAACATTACTAATTTCATGAACTTTAGTAGTACTTTGACTTAGGAGTGGGGTCCATTCCCATCATGGTATTAGAAACCCAAAAGACTTGGAGAAATTAAAAAAAAAAGAAAGAAAGAAATTGAAATCAAATACAGCACAACCTGTCGACCAGCTTCCCATTGACCACCCTGCTCTAGCTCATGCTGCATTTGCAAAGTGGCTTTTTATTACAGTGTCTGGAAGCGATAGACATACACAAACCATGTACTGCTTATTCCTGCTCACTGCCCACAGTTACTACAGACCATTGATGCAATGTCTACTGTGATTCACACCAACTGACATCCTCAGATCATCTTCAATCCTACTATAGTTTGCCAACTGCATGCACACAACTATCCTGCCTGCAATGAGTCAAGGACTGGTCGTTTCAACTGTCCTAAAAGCACCATCAGTGCAGTCTGTCATGCAGGGACTACTAACAGCAATATGTGGCAAGACAACAGGTTGATCTGAAGTCTGTTCCTGTTTGAAGGCATTTTACACCAATACCCCACCAGGATATTATACAAAAAATCAAGCAAGTGTGCATAATCAATTATGTCAACCGGTGGCTATCCAATTACTTATGGACAGGGCACACACTGTCAAAGATGTAGAATCCACCTCCAGCAAGAGGGTAGTTGCCACTGGCAAACTACAGGGCTCTGTACTAGCCAACCGCCAGTTAAAAAATTTTTGAGAAGTCAAGTCAAATTTAGCTTGCCTGCAGCTGAACAAAATCATGGACAACTGCAAACTGGTGGCTATCACTGAATCAGCAGGTGATAAGGATATAACAAGATGGACAATTGATTATTGCCAACCCCATTGCCAAAGACTACATCCAAAATAATTCAGCATTACACCTTATATAAAAAATAGAGCTCAAATTTGTTAATATACACAGATGGAGCCACATAGTAAAGCACAGTATATTGTACTATATACATACATTTACATTTATATATATATATATATATATATATATATATATATATATATATATATATATATATATATATATGTGCGTGTATATAAACAAATAAATGTATGTATATTAATATACATTAAAATACATATTTATAATCTCTCTCTATATATATAATGTAGATATATATATATATATATATATATATATATATATATATATATATTTTATACACACATATATATATATATATATATATATATATATATATATATATATATATATATATATATGGGTCTATATTATAACATCAAAGTTTTTAAACATCGAATGTTATAATATCGAACCACAAACACCGAAATCTGAAAACATCGAACAGTCAGAATAGCGAATTTTTTCCCAGGTAAAAAATTCGCTATTCCGAGAAACATACACACAACACAAACACACATAAAAAACAGCAATCCACACACATACACTTAAAATCTTACACCTAAACCAAAACTAAACTTTACATACACTACTAGCTATCCACTTACCTTAACCCAACCCTAACCCTAAGGTCCGTCACTATCACACACTCACCTCACTCGCACCCTAACCCTAACTCACCTAACCCACCCCTAACCCTAACCTACACACAATCGCACACTTATCTGAATCCGACCCATAACGTTCCAACATATCGAATGCTGAAAACAGTGAAGCCACAGCAACGGCCCACTGAATTCTTTCCCTGGGAAAGAATTCGGTGCCCTGCACCTTCGCTGTTTTCAGCGTTCGACATTACAGGTTCGATATTATAACATTCGATGTTTAAAGACTTCAATATTATAATATAGACCCTATATATATATGCAGGGTGACAAATGTAGGGTATATAACAAGTAGATCTCATCATATATATAAATATATATATATAAATATATATATATATATATATATATATATATATATATATATATACATATATATATATATACGTATGCACACACACACACACACAGATATATATATATATATATATATATATATATATATATATATATATATATATATATATACATACATATATACATACACATACATATACATATATACACATATATACACACATATACACATGCGCACATTTTATTTAGCTTCTGTTTACCAGGAATCTCCGATTTGGCAGAAGCCATTTATAGTGGTGGCCCAGGGAGAAGACAGTCACATAGAGACATTACATAGATAATGAAAGAGACCTAAACGAAACAATTTCATAGGAACATAGACATAAAAACATCTGAAGACATCAGGGAAGACACATAGAATGGTATGGAGGTAGTGCTATTTATTTATTTTATTATTGTGCATTTGTTAACCGGGTAATGTCCAAATGGACAAGAAGCATGTTTTCAGCTGCAACCCAGGGAGAAAAGCTCCCAAGTAATGATTACAAAAAAATTAAGATAAAAAGACAAATAATATACACTTTGACAATTGAGTAAAGTTTACAAGTAATTGAATAAACATTGATGAAAAAATGAACATGGTACAAATATAAAACAAATATGAAATATAAAGTCCAGATTACATATAAAAAAAATAAGATTTTTTTTTGTGTAGGACTTTGTCCTGTAGTTACAGAAGTAGTGTTGTACTATGTGTAGAGAAAATGAACTTGAGTGTCCTGTTGCTTCCATTTGTTCGGAGAGTGGGGAAGTACTTACATATAGAGTAGCATGTGCAGTTAGTGATGATCATTGAGGAAGTGGAGGCTATGTTAAATCACTTGTAGTGACACTACATAAGAGCTGATACTAGACAGATAAAAAGGGTAAAAGAGGGTAAGTAGTAGCTGATTTTACAAAAGGTTAATCAATGTAAAAGATGGGTCTGCGTACTTGATTAGGGAATGGATAACTGATGATCTACTTGGGTAGGAAGCAGAAGATGAGTTTGCATAGTAACTAGTTGAGATTGTTTTGGGTTTGGCAGAGTAATATATATATATATATATATATATATATATATATATATATATATATATATATGCACACACACACATACTGAGATACAACAATGTTTTTATGTAGTTATATATATGTTGTGTCTTTTCGGCTTTTCCCGGTTAGGGGACGCCACAGCGGAACTCCGGTCCACTAATGATTGGTAGTTGATTTTTACGTGCTGAGTTATCAATGAAGGTACGCCCATTCACGCATGTCTCCACGCAGAAGACCCTCTAGCTTTGAATCGAACCGGACAGCATCTTACTGCAAGGTAACAATGCTACCGCAGTACCACCACCGCGGATAAGTAGTTATATATATATATATATATATATATATATATATATATATATATAAAGAAAAATAATAAATAAGAAATAAATAGAAATATAAAACTAATGATCGGTGTGTACAAAAGTCCTAAGACTACATCAAGCATGCTCTCCTGCACTCATTTATCCAAAAAGGCACCACAAAATAATCCGGTGACAAAGATGCAGGGAGTGACCACATTCATATGCAAAGGCAGTGGTGTAGTACAAAGGGACATGTCCTGTGGACCTGCAAAAAATTACTTATAGCAACTGAGCTCTCTGCATTCAAATTAAAATGCAAAAAACACAACAAGACTGAATGGCAGACATTATGTTTAAAGATATTTGACGCAAATGTAAATAAAAGACAGCAAAACACAACTAAGTCTGAATTTAAGTGTTGACACCTCATTATTTCAAAGCACACCACAAAAGACATATGTCCAGCAGACTGGCAGACTGAATAACAATCATCAGTGCTGATGATAAGAAGGGAGAGACATCCAAGGAAAGGGGAGTCACTTCTTATGAAAGGCAACTACAGACATTGGCACTCCTATGTAAATGAGTTTCTTTGACTTTTGATATACACAGTAGAAGAACAGGTTTGTCAAAGAGTAATGGGTTGGCAGTTCTGACCCAGGCAGCTATGACAACCCCCCCCCCCAACACTGTGTACTAATAGTGCTTCATGATCTCTTATCATGCATCTTGCATCAAAGGAAAGAAAAATCATTTATTGTGGAACTGAAAAAAGATGAAACACTTACCCTAAGGATCCTTCAATAAGTCCACCAAGACTCAAACACCAAAATGAAACATTTATCCAAGTGACTGCATGAGTAAAATGTCCAAGTATGCACAACTACCAAAATGAAACATTTTGACACACAACTGAATGATTATAAACATCATTTATTTGTATGGTATCAGTGTGTACAAGGACATGCCAAAAAACTGAAGGCAAATAATGGAGGTAAATCAATTCCAGGGACTGTGGAAAAATGTGCACATCCATCCCGTGCTACCAAACACTGTCACTGCACATGGGGACATTTTACAGAAATTGCAAATAAATAATTAATTACTATAAGAAGTAAATAAATATAACCTTACATTTTAACACCGGTTATGGGCAGATTATTAGACACATGGGGCATGTAGGTATTTCTCGTTATACAAACACACACATACATAGATCAATTTATTGATTTATGTATTTCGCTAGCTATACATCTTTCCATAAGTATTTATCTATACATCTTTGTAACTGTATACATTTATATAACTTTAGATCTGTACATTGATGTATATATATATATATATATATATATATATATATATATATATATGTCTAAATATATATACATATGTATTAATTTATATGAAATCTTGAAAAGTGAGAGGATGCCTGAAGAATGGAGAAAAAGTGTTTTGGTACTGATTTTTAAGAATAAGGGTGATGTGCAGAGCTGTAGTAACTACAGAGGGATTAAATTGATCAGTCACAGCATGAAGTTATGGGAAAGAGTAGTGGAAGCTAGGTTAAGAAGGGACGTGATGATTAGTGATCAGCAGTATGGTTTCATGCCGGGAAAGAGCACTACAGATGCAATGTTTTCTCTGAGAGTGTTGATGGAGAAGTACAGAGAAGGAGCTGCATTGTGTTTTTGTAGACTTAGAGAAAGCATATGACAGGGTGCCTAGAGAGGAGTTGTGGTATTGTATGAGGAAGTCAGGAGTGTCAGAGAAGTATGTAAGAGTGGTACAGGATATGTACGAAGGTAGTGTGACAGCGGTGAGGTTTGCTGTTGGAGTGACGGATGCGTTTAAGCTGGAGGTGGGGTTACATTAAAGATCAGCTCTCAGTCCTTTCTTATTTGCAATGGTGATGGACAGGTTGACAGACGAGATCAGACAGGAGTCCCCATGGACTACGATGTTTGTAGATGACATTGTGATCTGTAGTGAGAGTAGGGAACAGGTGGAGAAGACCCGATGGAGATATGTTCTAGAGAGAAGAGGAATGAAGGTCAGCAGGACTAAGACAGAATATATGTGTTTGAATGAGAGGGAGGATAGAGGAATGGTGAGGATGCAAGGAGTAGAGGTGGCGAAGGTGGATGAGTTTAAATACTTGGGGTCAATAGTTCAGAGTAACGGTGAGTGTGGAAGAGAGGTGAAGAAGAGAGTACAGGCAGGATGGAGTGGGTGAAGAAGAGTGTAAGGAGTGATTTGCGACAGATGAGTACCTGTAAGAGTGAAAGGGAAGGTCTACAAGAGGGTAATGAGACCAGCTATGTTACATGGATTGGAGACAGTGGCATTAACAAAAAGGCAGGAGTTTGAGCTGGATGTGGCAGAGTTAAAGATGTTAAGATTTGCACTGGGTGTGACGAGGGTGGACAGGATTAGGAATAAGTATATTAGAGGGTCAGCCCAGGTTGGAAGGATTGGAGACAAAGCCAGAGAGGCAAGATTAAGTTGATTTGGACATGTGCTGAGGAGGGATGCTGAGTATATTGGGAGAAAGATGCTAAGGATGAAGCTATCAGGTAACAGGAAAAGAGGAAGGCCTAAGATAAGGTTTATGGATGTGGTGAGAGAGGGACATGCAGGTGGTTGGTGTGACAGAGCAAGATGCAGAGGACAGGAAGAAATGGAAACAGGTGATCTGCTGTGGCAACCCCTAATAATGGGAACAGCCGAAAGAAGATGATGATGATAGATATATATATTTGGCGACAACAGACCAATAAGAATGATTGCACCATTTGACAAAATTTAGGGTATACAACATATCGATTTAATATTCGTTTATATACACAGACGCCACCACTTAGTAAGACATTTATATATATATATATATATATATATATATATATATATATATATATATATATATATATATTAGTTTTATTTTTGTTTATTTTATTTATTTATTTTACATTTGTTTACCGGGATAGTCCAACTGAATACATGTCCATTTTCAGCGGAGGCCCAGGGAGAAAAGCTCCAAAAAACACAGTCGACAAACTGTTACATTTTTACAGTTTAAAACACAAAATAAACAGAAATAGAAAGATTTGTACACAGATGTAAACAAACACAACAAACAGATATACACAAACTAATTATTACATTTTTAATCAGATGAAAATTCTAGACAGTCTTTTTAAGAATGATAGGGTATTTAATGCCTAGTAGGCTAACTTGGTAGTAGATCCAAGGAGATCATAGGATATATAATTTGAGAAACAAAGTGTAGGCAGAAGTCCTCCATGTGCACACGAGTGATGGCTAGAGTTAGTCTGGATTAGGACAAGGACATAGCTATTGTTTTTTAAAATAATGAATCAGACTTTTCTTGAACTGAGGTAGAGAGAATTCAGATTTAAGATTAGCAGGAAGAGAATTCCAAGTTTTGCCAACAGAGTTAGCAAATAGCGATTCTCCGGCTGTGTTGTTGGATTTGAGAGTTTGAACTAGTAGTCTTTCAAATGAACGAAGTGCACTAAGGTTACTGTAGGGGGTGATGAGGTTTTTAAGTACGGGTGTATTATCTGGTTGGTAGAGGATCTTGTGTGCAACTATTAGTTGGTTAACCTGAAGAAGGTTAGGTAGTTCAAGCCATCCTAGTAGATTTAGGTTATAACAGTGATGAGTTCTGTAGGCTGCATCGGTAGCAAATCTAGCAATGTCATTGTAGCTGCTAGAAAATTTATTAAGGTCAGTTTTGCTGAGGTTTGTAAATAGAGGGGAAGCATAGAGGAGGGTGGAGAATAGATTTTTACAGTTCCTTACCAGAAATATGCGACTAGGCTAGGCAGCACACATTTTCAGAGGAGGGCCGAGGGAGAGAAGCTCAACACAGATACATTACATAAATAATGAAACAGACCCAGATGAAATGGTGCATAACATATACATAAAAACATCTCGATACAATAGTGAAGATAAATAGATGGGTACCTTAATCACAGTACTTAGAACCATTGTCACCAGTTACAGTAGTACTGTTGTACAAAATATAGCAAGCATCATGTGCTGTGTTAGTTTGTGTGACCTGTTGTTTGCATTTGGTCGAAGAGTACTGAATTAATTAATTACAGAGTTGCTTATGTAGTTAGTGCTGATGAATGAGGAAGCAGACATTATGTTCAGCTCACTTGTGACATTATATAGTAGTAGATGCTAGTAAGCTAAAAAGTATAAATGAAGAGGATAATGTGGGTAAGTAGCAGTTGTATGGTTGCCACCCATCCCGTTGGCAGTGGGACACTCATGGGTTGAGCTTTCTCATCCCGCTTCCCACATTCACCAACAGTGGGACTTTAAAAGTCCCGTTTTCACCTTTTCGCGCTCGCGAATGCCGTTGCCATGGAAAAGCCGAAAATACTTCAGTTTTTTCCACGACAATGCGGCTACATTACCAACCCGAGCCTGCAGTTAGAGGGATTCCCTGCTAGGTCCGGGTGGTGTAATTTAAACAGTAATTGGCTGCAGAGATTGGAGGGGGTGGGGATTTACCTAGAAGAGCCCAATAAAGGTCACAGCTATAGAGCAGTTTGTTTTAGTGCTCTACAACTGCAAAGGAAAAAAGATCTGAAAATTCTGCCAGCCAGCCAGCAAAGAAGCCAGCCAGCCAGCTGGCAAAGAAGCCAGCCAGCAAAGAAGCCAGCCAGCCAAGAATCCACCCAGCCAGCCAGCAAAGAAGCTAGCCTGCAAGGGAGCCTGCTAGCCAGCAAGGGAGCCTGCCAGCCAGCCCAGCCACTTGAGCAGACAGAGCCAGTCATCCAACTAGCCATTCCAGCAGGAAGGAAGCAAGCTAGCCCAGCAAAAACTGTGATAGTGGTAAGTACATAACATAGTATTTTGTGGCTTTAGTTATTTAAAATGGGAATATTGTGCTTTATTTAAGTTTTTAATGTTTAGAGGTAGATGGGGATGTAGTATGCAGTATTTAAATCTATGCAGTGGTTATTATGAGATTTCTGAGTAGTAGTTTAAAATGGGAATATATTGTGGTTTAATTTTTTAATGTTTATAGGTAGATGGGGGTGCAGTACGCAATATTTAAATCTGTGCAGTGGTTATTTTGAGATTTTTGAGCAGTTCTTGGGGGGTATGATTTGGAAGCATTACTTTTAAAAGGCTGAACTGTGTGTATAGAAGTTGTTTATTTCCGGTGGGGGGCAGTGAAATATAAATTTAGTGTGATGTATTTCTATTGTAGCTTTTTCTGGGTATTTTCTGTTTGCAGATTTGCAGATAGAAAATGTTCGAGCATAGTTTGCACTTTTTTGTGTGGAAATGTGTGCAATTTAATGCTGTTTTCAGGAAGTTAGGATATTCTGTTTGGGTAATTTTTCCTGCTAGTTCTTGCAAGTCACTGTGTATGTGGTACAAGACTGTCTTTTGAGGGGGAATATTAACAGTTAATGTAGTGTTTTTATTATTCTAGTAGTTAATTTTTTATGCATTTTTAATAAGGTTAAAATGTCCTGCTTTGCTTGTAATGTGAATATGGGTGTGCTGCTTTTACTTGGGCCTGTTTATTGCATCGCTGTGCTGGGTAAATTACTCTTAATTGCTATGTTTTGAGGTAAAAGGAGCCCATGGAGTCTGCTGCACATTGTAGTTTATTTTACTTCTCTTGCAAAAAGTATTTTTAAAAGTTAAAATGTTTACGGACTTTTTTCCTGTTTATTTTTTTTTGCGGATGCATGCTCAGAAGTTAATGCAGTGTATTTGAGATGGTGCTAAACCATGTCTTCGTTACAGGGTAGTTTGCTTTTATAAGTAGCAAAGTTTGTATTTTGTGTTTTAGTGATGTCTTCAATCAACTTACAATGTACTGTTTTCATTATAATATGACTACAACCGTTGCTGCTGTTGGGCATGTTCATTAATAGATCATTACGCTGTGTAAATTAGTGCCATACATTTCTTTTAACTGCTGTGGCCAAAAGCTAAATCAGGTATATGGTATCCACTGTGCATTCTCATTCATTTTAGTGTTTTTTTGGTTCAGTGAATGTGGTTAACTTTTTTTTCTTGAGGGGTGGGGTGAGGTAGGCATGTTCGGTGGTAAAAATAATGCGTTTCATTTTCTACAAGCTGTGTTAATGTCAGTTTTCAATGGCCAAAATGCCCCTACATTACCTCATTTACTATTTGACCTCTTTCAAACTGTTTGTAATAACTCTTTTCTGCTTCATTCCTCGGTTCTTTTGCATGACAATGTTTTTCGAGCCAGTTCTTTTGAGTGCCAATGTTTTTCAAGCCAGTTTTTTCAAGGGCCACTGTTTTTCAAGCCATTTCTTTTTTGAGTGCCACTGTTAAGCCATTTTTTTCACATGCCAATGTTTTTCAAGCCAGTTCTTTCAAATGCCAATGTTTTTCAAGCCAGTTCTTTCAAGTGCCAATGTTTTTTAAGCCAGTTCTTTCACGTGCCAATGTTTTTCAAGCCAGTTCTTTCAAATGCCAATGTTTTTCAAGCCAGTTCTTTCAAGTGCCAATGTTTTTTAAGCCAGTTCTTTCACGTGCCAATGTTTTTTGAGCCAGTTCTTTCAAGTGCCAATGTTTTTTGAGATAGTTCTTTCAAGTGCCAATGTTTTTCAAGCCAGTTCTTTTGCGTGCCACTGTTTTTCGAGCCAGTTCTATTGCGTGCCAATGTTTTTCAAGCCAGTTCTTTTGTGTGCTGATGCTTTTTGAGACAGTTCATTTGTGCTGTGCAAAAGTATGTTACTGCACCTACTAACACAGTTTTGGTAAATATGTTGCATATCAGGTAAGTACAGATTCAAGCATGAAGAGAGCAGCAGCTTCATCACAGTCAACCAGCAACAAGAGAATGTGCAAGTGGCAGGATGTTTGGAAAACAGAATTCGACTGGATCGAGAGATGCAGTGATGTCAAAGCATTCTGCAGGTACTGCAAGAGAATTTCTATTGACCCATGGTGGAAGAAACGATGTCGCATGACATGAGGCAACTGAACAACATAAGACTGCTATTCTTCAAGCTAAATCCAGTCACCTGATGACAAAGCGGGCAAGGAGTGCAAACCTTGAGGGACCAGAACTTAGGATCATTGCAGCAGAAGCCTCTGAGGTGTTCCATGCTGTTAAGCACAATATTTCCTATAACAGTTTGGACTGTGCAGTAAAGTTGGCCAGCCAGTTGTACAGTGACTCGGACACTGCAAAGAAACTATCTGTGGCAGAACCAAGGCTGAAGCCATAGTTGAAAATGTTTTGGGACCGCACTCATTGGAATGCCTCCTGCATGACCTTCAAAAACCAGGCACTTCATTTCATCAGATGCTTCCAACAAGGGGAACATAAAATTATTTCCACTTGTTGTGAGGTATTTTTCTAAAGAAGAATGGGTAGTGAATGGCCTTTTCGACTTCTATGAAGACCCTGATGAATCTGAACAGGCTATTTCACAGCAAATTTCCAACATTATGGAAAGGCACTCCTTGCCCTGGAACAGCATTTCAGCTTATGGGGCTGATAATGCCAGTGTGAACTATGGGAAGAAATCTGGTGTGCATACCAGATTAAAAGAAAAGTGCCCATCACTCCAGAAGGCTAACTGTGTTGCCCACATCATTCACAATGCAGCCAAAAAAGCTGCAGCACAACTACTGTATGACATGGAAGTATTTGTAATGAAACTTTTCAGCCACTTCTCAGGTTCTGCCACAAGGACCAGAGATTTGAAAGACTTCTTTGAGTTTTGTGGCATGGAATTTGAGAGTCTGTTAAGACATGTGCTAACAAGGTGGCTGTCACTACTCCCAGCTATTGAAAGAATAGTGAAAAATCTCCCAGGGCTCCAGTCCTATTTCCTCTCCCAGGGAGAAGAGGAGGCTCCCCGGCAGATATGGCAGTACTTTCCAGCTAATGAACATGGTGAGAATGAATTGCCTATGCTGCCCCCAGTACTATTTGCACTTTCTCTGTGCTGTTCTTGTTGATTTTAATGAACATATAAGTACATTAGAAAAATCAGCACTTACTGCCATGAAAACTTTTGTGTAATGGTCTCTCTGAAGCAAAAATTGCAGGCAAGAGCTGAAGGTGCTTTCTTTGGAGGGAAACTTATGAGCACATTAGATAGCACTTCTGCTAACAAACTGAAAAGAGACTTCATTGTGTTCTTGGAGACAGCAGTGAAATACCTGGAACAGTGGTTTGATTATACTGAAAGCAACTACTTGTTTACACTATCTAAATTATCTCTAAATGAGCCCTTTGCTTTCAGTGACTTACTTAATGTGACCACTGTCCTGAGTCTGCAGGATGTAGATGAAGATTATCTTTTTAGGGACTACTTGGCAATTAGGCCCTTTCTGGAACAGGTATGTAACACAAGCTTGACCCCAGGAGAGAAGTGGCTGAAGCTTTTCAAAGAAGGGCCTGAGCTGACTACACTATATCCAGTAATTGCTAGGGTTTTATCTATACCGACCTCAGACGCATTTGCAGAAAGAGTTTTTTCTTTGGTGAAAGGTAAATGGACAAATGTGCGAAACCGATGTAGTGTGGACTTGTTAAAAGCCGAACTAATGATGACTGTAAATTATCGGATGAAATGTTGTGACTTTCACTCAAATATTATTTCAAATCGGACCCTTCTTCAAGCCATAAAATCAAATTCAAAATACACTTTTAAAAAAAAGTGATTTAGTGTACTAGTGTGCAGTATAAAGTACTAGGGTGCAGTTTGTAATTTTGTGTTCTTTGTTTAGCGTTAATTTGCTAGTGTGCAGTATGTAGTTTTGAGTTTTTTCTTGCTTTAACTTTAATGGATAATAAAAAGTCTTAATTTTATACTTGGCTTGTATGTGGTATGTAGATTTTTTTAAGTTTTCTTTCTGAATAGTCATAGTTGGTTTATGAATTTTTAAAACTTTTTAAATAAGTAAGTGTCTGTTTAACGAGTGTATTTTTTATTCCTTTAAAGTTTATTTTTCAGTTTGAGTTTTCAGTATGCTGTAATGTCACAATGTTGTATCCATAACTGTAATACTGCATCTCCTTTAACACCTCTGGTGATGCCGTGGTGGGGTGTGGCTAGTGTCATATTGACCACACCCCCTATCATATTGGCCACACCCCATGTCCCACTTTGGCCTTGTTAAAAGGTGGCAACCCTAAGTAGTTGTTAGTATCGTGGGTTAGTCAGTGTAAAATATAGTTTTGATTATCTGACTAGGGAATGTATATAAGATGTACTATGGTAGGAACCAGGAAATGAGATTGGCATAATAACAACTTAATGAGATTGTTTTGGGTTTGGAGGAGGGGTTTAGTATACAAAGCTATAAACAAATAACACACATTTGTAAATATATATTTATATAAAAATTATATATACATGCACACACATACATAAATATATATATATATATATATATATATATATATATATATAAAACTAAAATTAACCGCACTCAAAAAAAATTGAGCTAAGAGAAGAAATTTTAACTAAGAAAAGAACTTGACAATAAAGCATTCAATAAAATAGTAAATAACACCAACAACTCTTGTAGAACTTTAGCGCTTTCGTCTTATTTATTATCAAGACTTCTTCAGAAAGACATGTTTCATAAAACATGTCTTTCTGAAGAAGTCTTGATAATAAATAAGACGAAAGCGCTAAAGTTCTACAAGAGTTGTTGGTGTTATTTACTATTTTATTGAATGCTTTTATTCTTATATATATATATATACACATAATATGTATATAGAGAGAAAGAAATACGTGTGTGTGTGTGTGTGTGTGTGTGTGTGTGTGTGTGTGTGTGTGTGTGAGTGTGTGTGTATACAGATAGCTAGATAATTATACATATAAATAAATAGATAGACAGATATGGAGACAAGAATAAATAATAATTAAAAAAAAGTATGAACTATAAAACTATTGAGTGTACTGTGCCATTGACATATGACTACATGGAGCATGCTCTCCAGGACTCATTTATCCAAAATGCACTGCAAATTAGTCTAGTGTCAAAGATGCAGGGAATGACCACATGCGTGGGCAAAGGCAGTGGCATAGTACAATGGAAAACATCCTGTGAAGCTGAAAGGATTACTTTTAGCAGATGAGCTCTCTGCAGTCAAATTAAAATGCACAAACAACAATATACTGAATGCCAGACATTTGCTGCAAAGCATAACACTACTAACTCTGAAGCTAAGAGATGACACCTCATTATTATAAAGGGCAGTAGAAAAGACATACACGCAACAGACAGAATAGCAATGTCACAAATTGCTTATGCTAGGAAGGGAGAGACATACAAGAAAATGGGAGTCATTCCTTATGAAAGGCAAGTGCAGACACTGGGATTCATATGTAAATGAATTTGTTTGATTTTTGAAACAAAGGTAGAAAAAGGTAGCCATGACCCCCCACAGTGTCCTAATGGTGCTTCATTATCTCCTCTCATGCATGTAACATCAAAGGAAAGAAAAATCATGATGTGAATGGGTCATGTGTAAGTGGAAAATTTTGAAACATTTTCCCTAAGTATCTTTCAATAATTATGTCCCGGTTTCCACAAACACCTAAATGAAACATGTTTCCAAAGGAGCCCTTAAGTAATATGTCCTGGTATGCACAAGTACTGAAATGAAACACTTCCTCAGATGACTAGATGATTGTAAACTACATTTATTTGTATGGAATCTATCAATCTGTACAAGGATATGGCAAAAATATGATGGCAAGTAATGCAGATAATGCAAATCCAGGGGCAGCAGACAGGTATACATGTCACTCACCCACTGCCAAAGACTGCATCTGTACTTGTTGGCTTTATAAACAAATAGAAAACAAATGCACATATTTATTGTCATAAATAACTTTAACCTTACATATAAACTGGACAGTCTCTTGTACACATGGTACATATAGGCATTTTTCTTTTATCCATACACACAGCAACAGATACATCAATTGTTCAATTATGGTAATTGTCTAAACATATCTTTCCATGTGTATTTCTGTAAGTATGTAAATTTATATATTTCTATAACTCTCTCTCTCTCTCTCTCTCTATATATATATATATATATATATAATATACATCTACATCTTGCTATATATCTTTTTATTTACATATACAGTGGATATATTTATTTTTTATTTTATTTTATTTTACATTTGCTGACCGGGAAAGTCCGACTGGATATATGTCCATTTTCAGTGGAGGCCTGGGGAGAAGAGCTACAAAGACAAATAACAAGAATTATATAAACATATTTTAATGACATTTTAAACTAATAAAACTTAATTAACAGTGAACTATTAAGACACATTAAAACACATTTATAAACAGATTATAAAAACAGTATATTCATAGAACAAACAAACTAGGGTAGGGTAGTGATTTTTAGCCTAGGCAAAATCTTTCATTAGGAAGAGTTCGAAGAGAGAAAGACACAGCATGAGGAATACAATAGTTATAGGCTTTAGAGAGATCAGCAAAGAGGGGACAGGATCAGCCAGGATTAGAGCATGGGCAAAGCCATTGTGATTTTATGAAGATTCTTAGTTGTTTCTTGAAAAGAGGCGTGGATGTAAGGGATGTTAATTCTCTTGGAAGCTTATTCCAAGAGTAACCAATGGAGTTAGAAAATAGGCAGTCCACAGATTTGTTATTGGATTTTAGGGTAGAAACAAGTACTCTGTTGGCAGATCGTAAGGATAAAAGATTTTGGTAAGGGCTAATAAGGTTTTTGAGTATGGGAGTATTTGAGGGATGATGCAGGATCTTGTGAGTGATCGTGAGTTGCTGAAAAAGAAGCTGGTTTTGCAGTTTAAGCTATCCTAGAAGTTTGAGATTTTTGCAGTGGTGGGTATGAAATGGGGCATCAGTGGCAAATCTGGCTATGTTGTTATAAGATGTTGCCAACTTATTGATATTGCTTTTGGAGATGTTTGTATAAATTGGGGAGGCATAGAGGAGGGTAGGAATTAGGTGAGTTTGGGCAATAGTAGTCTTGGCTGAAGGTGTGAGAAAGGGTTTAAGTCTGTAAAGTGAGCCATGTTTTCTGTTAACTGATTTAATAGTTAGGTTGATGTGTGTGTCAAAGTTAAAATTGTGATCAATTGTTACCCCTAAAAGTTTGGTGGTTATGTCAGGAGCTATTTTAGTACCATTGTTAGATATGACTGTGAAGCTGATGGCAGGGGATTTCTGAGTGGGGTGAACAAAAGTAATTTAGTTTTTTAGGGTTCAAGAGGAGACAGCATTGATGGAACCAGTTTTCAACTAAGGTGAACATTTTTTGGGTCCTGGATTGAAGTTGGGAAGGCAAGGAAGTGGCACAGATTAAAGTCGAATCATCTGCATATTGTATACAGGTGGTTTGTGGAAGGAAGGTTGTCAGATCATTAATGAAAATAGTAAAGAGGAGTGGTCCCAAGATAGATCCTTGTGGGACTCCAAGTGTAATAGGGAGGAGAGAGGATAGTTCATTGTCCCAGAGGACTGCTTTTTGTCTTTTTCCTAGGTAGGACTTAAACCATTTCACTGATTGTGTATCTAATGAGAGAGATTTAAGTGTATCTATCAATAGTTCATGGTTCACCATGTCAAATGCTTTGGAGAGGTCAATAAACAGAGCAGAGGATAGGAGATTGTTTTTTCGATTTTTATTTATACAATCTGAAAAGGATAAGAGAGCTGTGGTAGTGCTAGGATATGGTCTAAAGCCATGTTGGCAGTCTACTAGAAGGTGATTTTGGAGGAGATGCTTCAGAAGCTGATGATGAATACATCTCTCCATATTTTTTGTTATAGGTGAAAGTAGGGCTATAGGCCAAAAGTTTGAAAGTTCATTTGAATTTCCTCCCTTGTGGAATGGAATTATATGTGAGATTTCCAGATATTTGGGATGGAACATTCTGTAATAGTTCTGTTAATTAAGATGAAAATGGGGAAGGCAAGTACTCCAGCTGCTAATTTCAGATATTCAGCTGGAAGGAGATCAGCTGATGGGGTGCAAGGTTTAAGTTGCAGAAGTACGGTATGTATGAGAGATGTTGGAATAAGCTGTATTTGTAATAGGGGTAGTAAATTAGTAGGCACCTGAGGGTTAGAGGTGGATACTGATGGTAAGGAATTGGCTAGAGATTGAACAGTTTCTGAACAAAAATTGTTAAAAGTGTCAGCAATTCGGATGGAAGAATGTTGAGTCAAATTAGAGGGGGTAGGGTGTTTTAGAGTGACCAGGATGAAGTAATTTATTTATTCCTAACCAGAATTTTTGTGGGTTTTGATGTTGGGTTTGTTGGAATTGTAGGTAATAGTTTTGTTTTTTTTTTTGTCAAGGAATATAGATTTCATAGTGGCATTTCTAAGCTGTCTAGGTTTAAGTGATCAGTTGGATTCTTTGTATGCCTCCATTTGGTCCAGAATTTATTTCTAAGTCGCATTTTTTGCCTTGTCTCTTTTGAGAGCCAGGGATCTGGTTTGTTCCTAATTCTGATCATACGAGAAGGGGCATGGTGCTCAAGGATTTGTAAGAATCTGTTAATTAAGTGTGAGACAGCTTCCTCAAGTGGTAAGTATTTTGGGGGGGGGGGTCCAATTGCAAGCTCAAAGCTCTGCTTGAAAGTTAACTGGTTTTAGATTTTTTGTGTTACGGGTGGTTCTGAAGTTTACTTGATTGGGTATAGAGGTTTATAGTTTAGTTATAAAGATAAGAGAGTGGTCACTGGTGTCATCGGGAAGTATGCCTATTTTATAACATTGGGGGTTACTGTTAACTAGAATCCAGTCTAGAGTGGTTTGTTTATTGCTAGGTTTGTGTGTTCTTGTAGGGTAGGTGATGGTTTGATAAAAACCATGAAGGTTTATGTGGGTAGTAGGATTATCAGAAGTACAACATTTCCAGTCTATATTAAGATCACCAAGGAGTATGGTTTCTTGTGGGAAGTTTGAGGAGAGCCAGCAGAGGATATTTTCCATGGTATTAATGTTGTTACCTGGGGGGATGTAAGAGCAGATAATGTAAATGGATTTGTTAGCATTAATTAGAAGCTTGGACATTAAGATCTTGGCATTGCAAGGTGAGGGATGTGTAATATCTATGGTGGTAAGTTGCAACTCAGATTTAAACAATATTGCTACCCCACCACCCTTTTTGTTTGGGCAGTCTAATCTAATTATTTTATAGCCTGGTGGGATAATATCATTGTCCTTAGTGGTTGGTTTGAGCCAAGTTTCAGTTAGACATAGGATGTCAAAGGAGTATAGGTCTAATAGGGCATGTAGCTGGCTAATTTTGTTATTTAAACTCCGGATGTTAAGGTGGGCTATGAGAAGAGAGTTTTTGGTAGAAGAGGGGGTGCTGGAAGTGACTAGATGGGAGGATTGGGAATAAGGGATGTTAGTATTAGGGCATGGGTTTGGATGAATGTCCCCAAGTAGTAGTAGGTACTGTTGAGGAATAATAAAACGTTTCCATAGGCTACCTAGAATAGGAAATCTTTTTGTTTGGAAATACTTAAAGTGGATTATTCTATGAAATTGAGGTTGAAGGTAGGCTGATGAGGATGTAGTATTACTGTGGGGTTTAGAATTTAAAAGGGAGATAGGGGTACTTTGTTTTGAGGAGGGATAATATTTAGTAAAGTGAAGGGATTAATAACTAGTGAGCCTGTAGGATAGTAGCAGAGTGCCAAGAATTATTGACAAGAGGAGCAAGTTAGAGTGAGTTTTTAAGATTGGGATATCCATAATTAAAGGAATTTGTTAGGAGGTACAAGGAGAGTAATTATGTACTAAGTGAGATACAAGGAGACTGAGTGTGAACAGAGGGACAGTAAGGGGTGGGTCTCTTTAGCAAGAAGTAAGTAAAAGAGTTAGGGGTGGGTCTATGTAGAAATATTAAGAAGAAGGAAGACAAAGAGGAAAAAGGGTGTGGATTGCTAAGTATATAATGAGATTGAGTAAGCTATTGGATAATGTAGGAAGGGGGTGTGGTTACTGGCATTATAAAGTTAGTTGTACCGGGGTGAGTGGGAATTGGGTGTAGGGTAGGGGAGCGGAGTGAACCCTCAGGGCGAATGGAGTGGGCAGAGCTATAAGGTGAGTACAGAAGAAAAAAGTATCAGCTGTCTTTAGTGTTTTGGCTTGAAAATGTAGAAATTAGGGAGAAACATGGGTGAAGAAAGAGTTATCTTAAAATATGAGTACAAAGATTAGGATGGTGTTAGTAAAATTTCCAATTATTTGGCAAGGGGATTAGGACTGTAGTTATCACTACAAATAGGTTCTAGACATTTAGGTTTGGTACTTAAAGCTAAACTAAATGGCAACTGGGAGAGGGAGGCAGGAGGCCTATTCCAAAGTAAGAAGGTAAGGTCAAATAGACTAGATAGAGATAGTGGGTAGGGGTCTGCATTAGGCTGCTACATCTCACACAGAGGGGTTACCAAATAAATATAGTCATTACAGTTACTGATGATAAAGTAGGTAATTGTAACATACATGAGAAAAATGCTTTTAGGATTATACGCTTTTAAGAAGCCTGGCAAGCAAACAGCTTCAAGGGTATCTTCAGGTTTTGAAATAGGTTATCCTTCAGTTTTGTGGCAGGGAGGGAGCACTTGGATCACTTTACTGAAAGTGAGGAAGAGAGAACACTGAGTTATAGTGCAGTAGGTATACAGAGCGAGAGGAAAAGGGAAAGTTAGGAGAAGAGAGCATATAGATACTAGAAATAGCGAAATAGTGAATATTAAGAGGTGAGAGGTTGGAAAGAGAAAATACTAGAAATAAAGTAATAGTGATAAGAAGAGGTGGGAGAAATGGAAGGAGAAGAGAGAAAAATGAGGGGTTATAGATAAGGTAGTAAGAGAGAGCATTAGCTGGGTGGACAAGTAAACAAGTTAAGTTAGCAGTGACAAAATTAGAATATTAAACACTATCACACAGAAACCCAAAACTATATATCCTATTCACCATTCTATATAAGATGGATAGGAATCGGAATATCAGAGGTCAATAGTGAGGCAGAGGATTGAACACAAAAAATAAATGCACACTTCAGTTACACAATGACACAGAAGACAATTGTAATTTGGGTAAAACAAGCATTCATAGCAGATAATATCTTAGCTGTAGAATGCAAATCAATGAAATTGTCAGTTAAATTGCCATATAAAAAGTGTACACACCCCTATTAAATGCCAGGTTTTTGTGATATAAAAAATGAAACCACAATAAATAATTTCAAAACTTTTCCCACCTTTAATGTGGCCTATAACCTGTACAATTCAATTCAAGCTCCGTTGTGTGGAACTGCTACTTCATATGGTATTTTGATTTACCTGTGTCTCCTTTACTAATATGTTCATGTATGCAGAAAGACAAAAAAGCACATTAATCCTATCAGTCTCTTCATTTATATGCCAGATTACTGAAATGAAACAATTCGCCAGGCTACCAAATCAGTAATATGTCCAACCATGCGCAAGTACTAAAAATGGAACAATTACCCAAGCAGTCTCTCCACTAATATGTTCGGGCATGTGTGAGTATCAAAATGAATTATAAGTGACACCTTCTGTACTATGTCCAAGTATGCAGAAGCACAAACATGATACATTTACCCAAGTGAACTCTTCATTAATATGGCCAAGTATGCAGAAACATAAAATTAAAACATTAACCCCAGCAACCACTGAAGCTATATACCCAAGTATGCACAAGCACTGAAATCAAAGATGCGACTAAGGAACCCCTTCATCAATATGAGCAAGTAAGCACAAACACCACACATGCATATTCTTACTAATTCTCATAAATTAGTCTTTAGGCATGTTAAAGCATTCAATGGAACTGCTCAGCATACAATAAATAATATCTAAGAAAAGCATTTGTGCAGTACCAGACTATAAAACAAGTAAAATTATGATGACTAAATCACTATTATTAATTTCGACAGTTATGAAATCCAGACAGACTTTCACACAACAACCCCATGCTAAAAATTATCAAATGCTAATATGAGACAGAGAAATGACTCATCAAGAAAGAAAATGCTCCCTCATCTTTCAAAAGTTGACAAATACATATTGCAAACCGGCAGACAGTGGATGTTATTCGTGCTTCCTAAATCAACAACTAAAACCTGATGCAACTCTGACCAACAAGGCAAAATGAAGCAATACCAGATAATTACCAGAATTACCAGATAATTTATATATGCCATGTCGTCCAGTACTTCTCTTGTACATTTATTTAACTCTTAGAAAGTTACTGGAATAACAGGTTTTGCATTACTATACAGTTCTGGACAGATATAAAGTCTGAAATTCATTTGACTGTCATTATTTATCGACTGTGGTCCTCATCAATATCCAAAAAAACCACACCAAGACACAATATGAGGCAAGATCGAGGACATTCTGTGAAGTCAGGAACAGGTATGATTCATGCTTTTACACACACACACACACACACACACACACACACACACACACACACACACACACACACACACACACACACACACACACACACACACACTCCTTCAGCTTGACATATTGAGTCTATATTAGAACACCGAACGTTCAAAATTTTGTGTGTTCTAATATCAACCCGTTTTCAGCGAACACTGAAAATATCGAAGAAACAGAAAACTGAATTTTCTCCTAGGGAAAGAATTTGGTTGTCCATTTCTGTTGCTTCAGTATTTTCAGTACTGTGGTGGAAAGTTACGGGTTGGGTTCAGGTAAGTGTGGGATTGTGTGTGGATTTGAGGGTTAGGGCGGGTTAGGTGAGTTAGGGTTAGGGCGCGGGTCAGGTGAGTGTGCGATTGTGTGGACGTGAGGGTTAGGGTGGGGTAGGTGAGTTAGGGTGCGAGTGAGGTGACTGTGCAATAGAGACGGACCTTAGGGTTAGGGTTTGGGTTAACGTAAGTGGATAGTTAGTGGTGTATGTATAGTTTAGTGTAGGGTTAGGTATAAGAGATTAGGTGTATGTGTGAGGATTGCTGTTTGTTTGGTGTGCTTGTGTTGTGTGTATGTGTTTTGTAACAGCAATTTTTTTCCCTAGGAAAAAATTAGTTGTTCTGAATGTTCGATGTTTTAAATTTTCAATTCATAGGGTTTGATATTAGAACACTCGAAATTGTGAATGTTCGGTATTCTAATATAGAACCGATATATTTTCTGAGGGGCCCCATGATGTTATGGAAATGTTACATTTATTATCCTACATGCGCATTCCATACATGCCAATGACTGAATTAATTTCTGATACTCAGCAATGTTCGAAAATTTCAATAGTATAACATCAATTAGTTATTTAATCCTGAGTACACTTCTGTTCATCTAAGAAGCACATTTTAACCATTTTTGCCATTAACATTTGTTATGTTTAAGAAACGTAAAAATATTTACTTACTACCTCCCCAAAGTATAACATTCCCTCATTGAAGGTCACATATTTTCAAATTAACAAATATAAGCCACCAATGAATATGTATTTGTACAAACTCAGCAAGTAAAAAAATGCAGCATAAGCCAGAAGCACTCCAAGATTTAAAGACTCTATTTTTTTCCACAAAAACGGGCAGCTCTTGCACTTTATTATACTCAGTCGTACCTCTTAGCTGTCCAGATTTTTGCAGAATGTCCATATTTTTGCCTCGTATTTTTGGACTGTTCCTTATAACATTTGTGGTTTTCTGGCAAATTACTGGGATGATCTGAAGATTTAACTCACTAAATAAAGACATATAATGCAGTTTCCTAGGTTCATAGGTATATAATAGGCTAAAGACCACTGGGGCCTTTTTAAGCTTAACCATGCATCACAAATCTCTGACAAGTTATGGTGCCATTCATAGTGTAAACATGGGGTTTAGAGATGAAGCATTTAGAAGCAGGAGCCTAGGAGGTGAACCAGTTAGAGGCTGCCTGTGCCCATTAGAGACATAACTGCCAAATCAGGGGTGAATTTCCACTTCCCCATCCAGCTGTCCAAGTTACACTTGCACTGAGTTAGGGAGTAACTCTGCTTCAAATGGATGGGGAGCCTGTTACAGAGAGAAGAAAAGTCTCTGGAATAAATACCAGTCTTCCCCCACATCGTGTTACATCATCTCTTCTGAGTAGCTCAGTATAAGAAAAACAAGACCTGTAATTGTAAGTTGAATATCTCTCTGGGTCCAAAAAACATTTTATGAACAAAACTGGGGAGTAGCGGTTCCCTTAAAAACACACATAAACACACTGAGTATGCCTCTTCCTCGCGACAACTGCCATATTCAGAGTAATCTAAGCATCTCACAGACATGACAATTTGAATCAGCATCTTCTCTTCTGACTGGCTCCCTTTCAGATGTGTGAGACCCATAACTAAAAGTTAGACAACTCTCATCAAAACAAATACAGCGAGTGCTGAATCTAATTTCTGCAAGTAGGTCTTCACCACCATGCACACACAACAGAAGGGGTGTCTCCCCACACCTCCACAACTTATATGCAATAATTCCAATAACAATATACCTTGGAATAGGGAGAATTGTATCAGGTACCACAATGTCAGACTCTAAAATCACCCATATTCACAGCTGTAGTTTGGATATTAATGGGATTGCACTTACAGTACTCAGAATATAAAAAGGAAACCTTTTGGTCTCTTGAGATACAAGCTCTAGCGGCTTTACTCATATATCCTTCTAGTTAGTTTTCCTCTTGATTCCTTTCAGCAGCCTAATATATATCTCTTTGCATGTCCTCCAGAAGTGCAGAACCCCATACTTAGAAGTATTACTTCTCTACTTCTTGCACTTAGGATAAACCTCACCATTCCATTTGCTGATGTTAGGAACCTCACTATGCTTCTGGTGGTCCAGTCAAAGTGTAACAAACACCTCCACCAGCACCATCTCACCTAACAAACCAAAATTGATATAACCCTGTCACTGATGTTAGGTTAAAAACTCTGTAATTCTCTATTTTTTTCAGTTTCACCTCATATTAATACAAAGTTTTCTCTTTGTCATCATCCTCCAGTCCCCAGACACTTCTACAATGCTGAATAATCAACGGAAAAGTTTAACCTGAGAGTGTGACTGAGGACAACAAGATACAGCAAAATCTATGCCCAATACATATTTATCTTTTATGACAGCCACTTCCTTATCCTGTGTCTCCTTTCCCTATTCTGTTGCACATCCTATACAATTGTCATAATAAGCTTACTCCCAGAATCTAGCATCACAACCCTCAAAGTCAAAGTAAACTTTATTGTCATACAGATCAACACAGAGGGAAAAATAGTGTATTACTGCATGAAATTTCAATACTCAGGCTTGTACCATAAGAATTACAGTTTACAGAAGGAAGGTAGATTAACTTAAATATAATTTAAAAATACTAAAAATAGAAATCAAAATAAGATACTAAAAATAAATGCAATAAAAAAATACATAAAAATAAAAATAAAAAATAAAATAAAAATTTTGAAAGCTTTTTTCCACCCCCTTATCAATGTAACCACTGTAAAAGTATCATAGCCTCTGTATTTCACATACCTTACAATCACCCTCCCATCCTTCATCATCCTGGCCAGCCATTACTCCGTAAATCTGTATGCTTAAAAAGGTTTTAGATCCCCTTCATGATAATTATTTTCAAAACATTCACCCAATATCTTCACTGCTTTCCGTGATACCTCCTTGTGCTGTGGCTCCTCTACATCTGCCTTCGTCCTTCAAACTCCCATATTTGCACTTAACTTCTCACAGTGCAGATATGAAAGCAGAACATCTCACATTTTCCCCAATTACACCATGTCAACCCTACAGCATACCTCAACTGTACAGATTTCTGCATCGCATCTGTGGTCCTTTTCTCAAAAATTGTGTTTTTCTGGCAAATCAGTGGGAAATTATTGAGGAGTGAAGTCAGAAAATAATGACAGACATTTGAGTTTCAGACGTCATACTCTTAAGAAAATTCATGCTAATACAAAACCTGTTATTCTATCAATGTCCTACATTTGCAAAAACAATATTTAAAAAGTGTCCTTATTTTTTAGCCTTCATCCCACCATTACTGATGGCTTTGTCCAGATTTCTTGCTTTAAGAGTTTGAGAGATATGCTCAACACACTCACTCATATTTTGTATAAACAATCACTCACTCATATTTTATATACACAATCGCAAATGTTGCTGCTACAGTGTTAATAAATGCAGTTTCACTTTCATCTAACACCCCCCACTAGAAAATCAAGAAAAGTTGTTGAATAAGCAAGCATATCACCCCTTCTGTCAAAATCTTCACTGAAACACTTGCTGAAACAGCCTAGCAACAATATAATATACCATGACAGATGCATGCTCCAAAGAAAATGTATATTCCTGATTAAAAGACATACGTGTGGATATCTAACTCAGTGTGATTTATATAACCCTTACTATAATCTTGCATTATGCTGGACATCGCTGAAAGGTGTCCTCTCCTTGCTGGCGGATACCAAAGGTTACCCATGACATCTACTCCAAAAACTGAGACTAAAATATTCCAGGTCACAGAGTGAAGTTTATTTTAACAGCAATCAAGTAGATTGTTTACCCGCTCTAACAGAATGAAAAAGACAAAGTGGCACAGTCCTAACACCCTGCTCCCCTAATGAGCGAATACATAACACACTTTTTAAAGCCTTGTTTCTCTCTCCATATCCTTCAGAGAATGCATGCCAATACAAATCCTGTTATTGCAGCAAATCTCTAAGTTTATACAAGTAACATTTAAACTGCATCCCTATTTTTGGACCTTTGCCCTCTCCATTATGTCATACTTTGTCCAGATTTCTTGCATTAAGAGGTTGACAGGTAGGTACTGTGTCCTAGCAATAGAAACATTAGCTCCAATATATATGCTTTTAATGAAAACTCGCCAATGAAAACAACTGCATGATGAGCCGGAGACACATGGAAATGTAATGATCCTTTTTTTTTTAATTTTTCTAACAAAAATGGCAATTCTTGCAGTTTGATTTAAAGACGTAACCACTAAAATAAATAAGTCCATAGCAACTGAAGTATCCGTTAGGGAAATAACAATGTGCAGCAACTAATACAGCAAAAAAGAAGTTCCTGCTGCTGGCCTAGGCTGGTTTTATTCCCTAAAGAAGGTGTGTGATCTAATGCTAATGAGGATGAGGGCATGAATATTTAGTGAGTAGGCGGTTACTGGGCAAAAAACCGAGGAGTGGGCACGTAGTCATGTCTTGAACAGAAAACTTTACTTGAACTGATGGGCGACTTGTCTGGGAAGCCATCAAGTGCGAGAGTGGGTACTGCTTTCAAATGGCTTGCTGTACCAATAACCGCTCAAGAGGATCCAAGACAGTCGAAAAAACATTTATAGTTAACAAATGACATTTTAAGGTGATAAGGTCATTCTAAAGGAAGGAAAAAATGATCTCAGACAAAAAACATTTGTTGTTTCCCGTAGTTGTCCTTTAAGATATTTGCAGAAAGGACCAGAACTATTTAGAAGATTATAAGTGATGTTCATAGGTTCATAGGTTCATAGGTTCATACTAGGCTATCTGCCCTAGGGCATTTATAAGCCTAGCCAGAGTGTGTATTCGCCAGCCATTTTAAATTAATTTTGCTATGCCCTTTTTCGAGGTTAGTATACTGTGCCTCTGTCTAACAGTGACACAGAAGTGATACCCGGGGTAAACCTATGATCTCCCATCCACTCATCAAGATTCCTCTTGAAGAGAGTCAATGAGGGACTCTGCCTAACCCGGACTGGGATTTTATTCCAGAGTGAAGGGAGCCTCTGGGTTATGAATCTGTCCCTCCAGCATGTCCTATTTATTTCAGTGCTGAGGTTTAAGTCCCTCAAGCGTGTAGCTCGATGGGATTTGGATTTTCTGAGGTGCAGCATGTCCATTAATTCTGGGTTGGACATGGCTTTATACGTCAGGCACAGATCGCCTCTGAGCAGGCGGTATGCCACTGAGTAGAGCTGGAGTTTCTTTAACCGGGCAGCATACGGCATCTGTTTAAACCCCTTGATCCTCTTGGTGAGGTACTTTTGGGGTATTTCCAGTTGCTGCAGGTGTCTGGTAAGGTACATCCCAAAAGGGGCATTGTACTCAATTATGGGCCTGATGAGGGATGAGTAAAGAGGCACGATGACCTCCCCTGATCTAGATGTGAATCCCTTCATGATTAGGTGGGCTATATAAAATGTTTTTCTAACCACTTTGGCCACGTGGTTGTCAAATGAGAGATTGCTATCAACTTGGGTCCCCAGGTCCCTAATTACTTCTTCTGTACTTAATGGATTACCACCTATGTGGTAATTTGTGGGCACTTTGTTTTTGCCAAAGGGGATGACTATACACTTTTTGGCGTTTAGCTTGAGGCCATGGCTCTGGCACCAGTTATCTGTTTCTATGAGGCCCTTTTGGAGGATGCTTGTGTCGGCTGGAGAGTCTATTATGGTGCCCTGTTTGCAGTCATCTGCGAACTTGGTCAGCCACAGTCCTTCCATGTTGGCCTGTACCTCCGAGAAATATATACCGAACAAGAGAGGTCCCAAGACTGAGCCTTGTGGGATGCCACTTGTAACTGGTTTGGAGTCTGACATGGCTCCAGCTATTCTAACCATGTGGGTTCTGTCCTTGAGCCAGTTTGCAACCCATCTAGTGACATAGAGGTTTATATTTAAGCTGGTGAGCTTATCTATAATGCCCGAGTGGGGTATTGTATCGAAGGCTTTTGCGAGGTCCAGGTAGGCTGTGTGGACCACCTTCCCCTTGTCAATGGCCTTGGTGACTGTTTCAAAGAAATCGACCAGGTTTAAGAGGCAGGATCTGCCCTTAATAAAGCTGAACTGGGTAGGATCCAGTGTCTGTAGGTCCCCAATATCTTTATTGATAAGGTCCATGATGATCCTTTCCATAGCTTTGCAGACCAAGCTAGTGAGACTTATGGGGCGATAGTTTCCAGGATCGGTTGAGGCACCACCTTTGTGGAGAGGGACCACTGTTGCTGTACACCACTCTTTGGGTACATATCCTGTAGTAAGGCTGAGATTGAACAGTAGTTTTAGGTTTGGGTTTAGCTCTTCTTGGAGTTCATGTAGGACGCAGCCCGGGACACCGTCTGGTCCCATTGATGCTGTGTTTCTTGCTTTGGAGAGGGCAGCTCTTACCTGAGCATCTGAGATGTCAGGGGGGCAGCACTCTGCTGGGATAGATATTAGCCCTTTTGGTGGGGGGGGGAGAAGTTTGCGCTGAACCTGTCAGCTAGGATGTTGGCAATGTCTGTGGGTTTGGTGTATTTTTTGTCATTTTGGACTAATTCTGAGCATATCTGGGAATTCCCACCCAGGTTCCTAACATAACTAAAGAAAGCCTTGTGATTATCCTTAGTGTCCTGTGCAATTTTTCTCTCGAAGCTGGCCTTAGACGATTTTATGAGTGCCCGTAGGTTTTTGCTAATACTGATCAGAGATGCCTTCCCTTTTTGGGATTTTGCTCTATCATGTAGTAACTTCCTCCTTCTATTGTATAGTTTATTTATGGCTGTGGTCCACCAGACAGGACGTCTGCCTTTGGAGGATTGGGTCTTGGTTTTATATGGGATTGCATGATCCATGCATTCCTGAAGGTGTTCATAGAATGCGTTTATAAAGGATTTTGTGGTCTGGGCTGTATTATCCACAGGCCCGGGGGCTTTGAAGGATTCCACCTCGGATTTGAGGAGTGTGAAATTTGCTTTAGAGAAGTTTTTCACTGTGGTTTTCTGGGCATGGGGTGGGGTCGGGATGTGAATATCCAGTGAGATTAGTTTATGGTCTGATCTTACCAGTGAGGGATACACTTTTGGTCTGGAGCATAGAGTCCCCATGTTGATGATGATCAGGTCCAGTATGTTTTCCCCTCTTGTGGGAGTGGTAACAAGTTGTTCCATAGCATTTGAGTTTATAAATTCTAGGAACCTTTGGGCTAGGGTGTTGGAGCTAGAGTAATGCTCCCAGTCTATGGTTGGGTAGTTGAAGTCACCCAATATAATGGTGTTTGGAGAGACCTTCATATTTTCCAGTGTTCTCAGGAAGGCCGAGTGGGGTTCCTGGGTTTGGGAGGGTGGTCTGTAGCAGGCTATAAACTGGAAGACAGTTTTACCCACTGTTAGTTGCACATGGATAGTCTCTGATGCTTCGTGCTGTGCCACCAACCTGGAGGTGTGGGTATCTTTGACGAATATTGATACTCCCCCTCCTTTTGTGGTTCGGTCCAAGTTTTGGGGCCGAAAAGCATGGTATGAGGTATAACCTGGTAGTGCTGGGGTGCTCTCGAAAGCCTTGAACCAGGTTTCTGTTACTGCACAGATATCAATGTTCTCCATGCTAAGGAGAGTTTCGAGTGCATGCATCTTGAGGTTTAGACTTCTGGCGTTGAGTAGCATTACTCTTAGTTTCTTATCCCTTGTGATACCTATGGAGGTGGGTTTGTCTTTTGAGCCTTGCCTAAAAAAGGCACTATGGGGGTAGCAAGAGCCTTTGCCAATATCCGAAAGCCCAGGGGTGACAGGTGCAAGCCATCCCTAGCGAAGCATCGTGGCTTGTCGAGCATGTCATCCCAGGTTGACAGGCATTGGATCCCCTTTGAATGACACCAATACTTAAGCCAGTTGTTGAAATTGATAATCTTGTCTGCATACTGTGGCATCATTCTTGGTGAGGGTAAGATGCTACTCAAGGTCAGGGTCATACCGGCCTGGGCTACATGCTCAGAGAGCTCCTCTATGTCTCTTTTCATGTAGTCCAGGGAGGTACGTCTCAGGTAATTCACACCAACATGGACAATGACTGAGTCATATTTGTACTTGCCTTGGAGTGACCTGATGCTTGTGTTATGTGGTGGATCCTAGCACCCGATAGGCAGCTCACCGTGACCTTCTCCTTGTTCAGCCTGGTGAGCGGGACGTCAGTGTGCCTGATGATAGAGTCACCTATTACAAGTGTATCAGGTGTGTTGTTTAGCCTTAAGGGCTGTGACTGTTCGGCACACTGGCTTTGTGAGCTATGTGTTGCACGTGTTTTGTTTTGGGGTAGCGGTTGCTTGGGTGACTGCTTTGGAGGTCTCTGCTGCTTAGACAGATTTTTATTTAGAGCCTCCAAGTATGTTTTTGTGTGTTTATGTGTTTGGTTTGCTGTCGTGGTAGGTCTATGTGAGACTGGAATTGTAGTGAGTGTGGTCTCCTTCTCCTCCTGACTGGTTACGCCAGTACTGAGTTGAGAGAGCTTAGCTTCCAGTTTGGCTATATGGTTGCATCTCTCACATGTGTTGGAATTTGTTGGGAGGAGGAGAGGGTTGTCTGTGTACATTAGGCAGTTGTAACATTGCCTCAAGATTCCCAGGTTCACCAGCTAGACCGGAGAGGAGATTGACAACTGACCTTTGGACATGCTAGAATAGTATTGGGAATTCCTTTATAATTGAAAGAAAGGGCCAATGGGGAACAAGTTACTCGAGGGGAGTTTGTGAGGGTGTAGTGCTTTTAATTTTTTAGTGCTGACTTATATAATTGCTTTAGTGAGCAAGTGCTAGGCTTTAGCATAGGAATAGGGTGTTTATTATGAGAACTAGATCAGTTCCAAGGCTCAAACCCAAATAAGCGGTGCTGCTCGATGCCGCACTATGCACAAAATCACACAAAATCACACAAAGCCACGCTACAGCGGGTTTTATACAGGCAGACTTGAAAGAGCTAGAAATTGGCCCAAAACAGCCAACAGCCAACAGACTACCAGATTCCTGTTTGGAATTCCAAACTGACAATTCCAAATTGACATATTTTCAGATGTATAATGTTTCCATCTGAAAATATGTCAATATGGTTTGTTTTCATTTATATAAATATATAAATACATAATTGCCCATGTCATAAGTGATAATTCAATAAAGATGTTTTCTTTAAAAATAAAAAAAGAATGCCAACTATTAGAGGTCTGCTTCCAGCTAAAATAAAAGTCTGTTTAGGAATTTGACATTAGGTATAGACTTCCTGAGTAGGGTGTCAAGTAAGTGTGAGCTGTTAGTCACAGATCATTAACTACACATTTTAACCAAGTGACCTGGAAATGCAGCTCTGTGGTTAACAAATGCAAATGAATTATCAAGCCTTTCAAGATAAACATTCACGCATACAGAAATACTGTTAGGGCAATGCCAACTAATAAAATCAAAGAAAATCATTAAAAAAGACAGAATTACATTTGTTCTAGATAAAATCAAAGAAAGCAGGACATAACACTAGTGTTGTAAGTAAATGGAAAGAATGGACCACTTAAAATAGTGTACCGTTCTCATTTGGTTTTAAGAGGAACTCAGAATACACTGTAGGAAGAAACATTCATAGCTATAAAATGAAATCATAACAGCATGGCAGCTCCCATAAGGTTACTTTATGGCTGGTATAACAAATATGAAAATAAGCCTAAGCATTACAGTGATGCTTGCAGACAGCTACACATAAGTCCAAGATGTAATGAGACTTTTTTCCATACTGTGGCTGCTTTCCTCACTTTTAAAATGCAGGCCTCACACACTGACTAAATGGCTGACAAACCTGAAAATCATATTTTTGTTTGCTATGCCCTCCTCTTATTTTTTTCTCTCTTCTTCTTTCGGCTTTTCCCGGTTAGGGGTTGCCACAGAGGATCATCTGTCCGCTCATGATTGGCAGTTGAGTTTTACGGTGTTGAGTTGCCAGCCTGGCGCCCAACCTTCCACAGAAGGTACACACATGCACACACTCACACCTAGGGCCAATTTAGAGTGTCCAATCCACCTACAGCATGTCTTTGGGATGTGGGATGAAACCGGAACACCCAGAGGAAACCCACACGACCACAGGGAGGACATGCAGACTCCACACAGAAGGCACCCCAGCTGAGGATTGAACCAGAGAACCTCTTGCTGTGAGGCAGCAATGCTAATCGCTGCACCACCGCGGCCACCCCTTATTTTTTTCTCTCTGCATGGATTAGATTAAGTTGAGTTACAATGCACTCTCACTAAACACAGGCATGCCCTTCTTCCTTCTTATTCCTCTCCACTCTCTTCCTGCTTTCCCTTTTGTATCTTTTTGCTATTTAATTTTGTTGCCTTCCTTGTCCTGTCTGTCTTGTCTTTGTCTGACTGCAGGAAGTTGTATCCCCACAGCTTTAAGAGTCTTTAATTTTTTTCCTTCCCATTTCCTCAGCAGAGTCAGTATTACTATTTCCCTTCTGACAGACTCAAGTAGCAAACAAATGTCAAACTTCCAGGCCAGAATACTTCAACTAGAGAAGATTATATGTTAAAATTATTCCCCCTATTATTACTACTGTTCTACCTAATGAACAATTCACACCCCCTGAAATTGAGCCCATGGATATCCCCAAAACTATGCTTTGTTTCACTTGCCGCTCTTCCCAACATCTAAAATGTGCATCCTCGAGGTCAATACAAACCTTCAGAAGGAAACAGTATTCTACCAAGTTATTTTTTTCTCTCTACCTTTCGTTTTCTAATGTTACACTTCATTTACCCCTACTAAAGTATTCATATACTTAATCAAGTCATAATTAAGTAACAGAACATTTCTGTGGAAGCAACTAGCTTACCCCAAAATATTGCAACCTCAGGGTGAGTTAAATTAAGTAAGTAAATGTGGGAGATTGCCCCCACCATGGTGATTGTGGGAGGCTATCCTGCACATCACCCAGGACTTAACAATTTTTAAAGTTTTTGTTTTTCAGATTTTCCTGAAGTGGTCTGTTTATTCTAGTCTTTTTCTGCTTCATTTAATCTGCACTCCTTTTATTCTTTAAAAAAAAAAAAAAAAAAACAAACACACAAAAAGCATCTGCATGTTGGTCTTGGATGACTTTGCTGCTTCACCCTTACAGTCCAGCCATGATCTGGCAACAGTAATTCAGTGGTTTGTTCATAGGTTTATAATACTCTTATAGCTGACAGACCGTTGACAAGCATATCTACATCATCTGTATAGTCACAAGAGTAGTTAGCTTTAAAGGGACAATCTCAGAGTTTAAAATTCGGGTCCACACTACAGCTGTCAAATCACGCCCACTTTACAATGTCAATCACATCCCCACCCACAGTGTCCTTTTTCATTTACATAGCGTGACAATATTCAATTCCAGTCCTGTTTTTGTTCCCAGTGTCAACTACGCTTTGTGTTTACGGTCCTATCACAGAATGTCCAGATGTTTGCCTCATACTTTGGTCCGGTTTTCATAGAATTGTGGTTTTCTGCAAAATCAGTCCCAAATCATAACCAAATGACATTAGAAAATAATAGCAGACAATTCAGTTTCCAATTTTATACCCTTCAGAAAATTCATACTAATGCAAAACTTATTTTATCAACTTTTTAAGTTTGTAAGAACAATATTTAAACAATGTCCAGATTTCTGGATGGAAGAGGCTGAGAGCCTGCTTTGCAACTACTCCGAACATTAGTATCTTTCATTGTGGTTCATTTCTGTAGTAACCGCAATGAACGATAGTTGTAAAAACAAAAAATGTACTGTCCGGAGCTGTTGTTTCCCGCATTATTTTAGGCTTTGTCTCGATTACTTGCTCTAAGAAGCTAAGAGGTTCCTCCTGCTTTGCAGCTGTTCTGTATTTTAATAATGTATTTTTTAGAGTGATCGTTCATTGTGGTTCATTTCCATAGAAACCACAATGAACGATCGTTGTATTTTCACATTCCTGAGCTGTTGTTTCCCACCATTATTTAGGCTTTGTCTCGATTACTTGCTCTAAGAAGCTGAGAGGTTCCTCCTGCTTTGCAGCTGTTCTGCACTTTAATAATGTATTTTTTGAGTGATCGTTCATTGTGGTTCGTTTCCATAGAAACCACAATGAACTATCGTTGTATTTTCACATTCCTGAGCTGTTGTTTCCCCCCATTATTTAGGTTTTGTCTCAATTACTTGCTCTAAGAAGTTGAGAGGTTCCTCCTGCTTTGCAGCTGTTCTGTACTTTAATAATGTATTTTTAGAGCGATCGTTCATTGTGGTTCATTTCCATAGAAACCACAATGAACGATCGTTGTATTTTCACATTGTTGTTGGTCCCCCCTTTATTTTAGGCTTTGTCTGAATTACATGCTCAAAGAGGCTGAGAGGTTCCTCCAGCTTTGCAAATGTTTTATACTTCAGTGAGTGAGTTTTTAAGCGATCGTTCATTGCCAATCGTTTTTATAGTAAACGCAATGAGCGATCGTTTTGAAAAGAAGACCTTTACTGTCTGGAGCAGTTGTTCCCCCATTTACTTTAGGCTTTGCTCTGATTTCTTGCACTAAGATTAATCGGAAAGGGACCCAATTGCAGTTCTGGGACCAGAAGGCTCTTATGTTCTTTCTTGACTTATTTACCGATATGATGCAGCATGGCATTGGCTTTGACTGTTTAAAAAAAAAAAAAGAATTGACCGTTTCAGTAAATAAAAAATTGTGGCCAGTATATGATGCTAATCATCTATGATACTGTTCATCAAAGCTGTTAATGTTTAAATGTGTTTCAGTGATATAAATAGATCTTTTTTTTTACTAAAAACTTTTATAAAAGTATCAGGAGTAATATGTTGTTGCTTACATAGCTGACAGTATTTGTCTTTTAGTTCCTGGAATTTTTTTGAAAGCCATTTTCTGTGGAATTACAAAGTGCTTTTAGCTTTGGGCAACATTTATTTAGATACAGTATCTGCTACCTGTTAACATTATATCTGTAGTGAATCCTGTGCCATGTAAGCACAAAAAAGAAGAAATGGACAACTTTTATTGCAAAGCCTTGATTGTGGGGGGGTATTTAAAACAATGTGCAATATGCAAAATTCTTTCTTGTGGTATTGGTCTACTGCTGTTATAAGTGTCTGAGTGCAACACACTTTAAAGTTAGACATCTCCACGCTAGTTTAGATGTAATGTGAGTGGCTTTAGGGCCGGCCAGGAAAGAGAAGGGCAAAGTTAAATGGGGAGATCAGTGTTGAGCTAAAGTGGACTGAATATCCTGAACTGAACAGAGTTATGAGCCTATCAGGAATGTGAGGCAATATCCTGTAAATCCTGACAGTCTGAAGAAAAAAAAAACGTGAATCAAACAAAATATTGCAAATACTGATGCATACTGTTACACATTTAAAGGGTTTTTGCATTCCCCAAATGAATGCTGTTCCCTCACTCCCGTGTTACTTAGTATAACCCTATCAATACTACAGTGGGGAGAATACTCTGAAATAGCTTTTGCCCAAGAAAATTCAATGGGGGTGCGTGTGCGTGCACACACACACACACACACACACACACACACACACACACACACACACACACACACACACACACAAAAACAAACACATATATATTTATATAGACGCACATATGAGTGTGTGTATTTCTGTGTAGCTCTCGTGTTATCACTTGTGAATCAGTGTGTCCGACATAGCTGTGTTATGGAATGTCACTGCAGAGCTTGAGCTCTTTCCGATGTCATCTTACCAACTTGGCAAGCGGAAAAGTAGTCACTCTTTTTATTTTGTCTAGAACTGGAGTCATCACCTTAAAATATTTCCAGTTATAACATATAAACATAGTGCGTATGTTATTAAATTTCAATTATGCATGTACATTCCCAAATAAATAGAGGCGACAATGAATTCAAGGTGCTGAAGTTGTCATTATTTAACCTTTTGGGATGACAGAAAAAGAAGGAAGGGTTGCTGATGTCTAGCTTTTAACTTGGCTGTGTTTGTCCCTGATGGCTTAGTATAGTTAAGAAACTCCATAGGAGACAGACGTTAGCTTGGATAGCTGACTTGTAGGACTGACGGACTGTAGTTAGTTGGATACCTGGACACTACAGTTTAATACTTAATAATAGTCTGTGTTGAGGGGCTCTTATTCCCTTGGCAGTTGGCAGCATGATTTTTTTTTCTTTTTTGTCTTTGTAGTGCCTAGTATGGTATACGTAAAGTTGCTGTAAAGTTGCTGTAGGCGGTTTTCCTGATACATGCTTGCCTTTTTTGCTACCTATGGCATGCATCTTGCTAGCAAAAACTAGAAAGGTTGATTCTGTTGGGCGCAGGGTGTCATTAATTTGTGTGTGTGTGTGTGTGTGTGTGTGTGTGTGTGTGTGTGTGTGTGTGTGTGTGTATATATATATATATATATATATATATATATATATATATATATATATATATATATATATATATATCTTAGAATAGGAACACAACATGCATCTTCATACCTCTCAACCTCAGAGGAAGAAATCTGGGCAAAGCCATAAATAATGGGGGACAAAGGCCCAAAAACAGGGACAATTTTTAAATATTGCTCTTATAAACTTAGAATGTTGATAGAATAACAGGTATTGCATTAGCATGAAATTTCTGAAGGGTATGACGTCTGAAACTCAAATGTCTGTCATTATATTCTGTCTTCAATCTTTAATGATTTGCCAATAATTTGCAAAAGTACAATTAAAGTTCATGAAATTAGTACTGTTTCAATCCTTGATGTCAGACAGAAATGCTCTTTGCAGTACCCACAATGTGCCAGTAATGACTCCTTCTGCAATTTCTACAGGGTTACATGTACTGGTAACATATCTTAATACGATCGTAGATTCTTTTTTATAAGACCCGTTGCTCCTCCTACTATTGGACCTGTCTGGGTATCTTTCTTACACATTGCTTTCATTTCTTCCTGCAAATCCTGATATTTTATGACTTTGTGTCTCTCTGTACATAAGACACTGTAGTCACTGGGTGTGGCTATTTCAATGATCAATGCTACTTTTGTCTTCTTTTCATGGACCACTATATCTGGTTTTCTAGCAGCTATCTTTTGAACTGTTAGTAATGGGTGATCCCATGTGATGTAGACCTCATCATTTCTATGATGCTTTGTGGCTCCTGTTTTTAGTGTATTTCAGCCACTTTAATACCATAATGTTTGCACAATCCCCAGTGCAACAGTCTTGTCACATTATTATGCCTTTCAGTATACAGTCCTTCTGTCATTAGTATGACTCAACCAGCGACAAGGTGTGTGACTGTTTCCAGTTAAGTTTTACAAAACCTACATTTGTCTGTTTCTCCCACATGCTCAATGGACTTTGTAAACCAGCGTGTACGTAGTCCACTATCTTGGGCTGCCAATATTAACCTTTCATCTCTTGGTTTGAATTCACCTCTCCTTAACCATTCCTGCATTTGATAATGATCCACATAAGGTTCTTCCAGAATTTTACTATACTTGCAACTATATTTATGCATTTTTAATGTCTTGCCTTCTCGTCTGATCCTTCACCTTATATTCTTTCTTTTGTTTTTTGGCACATTCAGTTGCTGCCTGATTTGTATCTACTTCTGGCTTGATTTTCATTCCTGCTTGATGCCAATATGCTTCTGGTAGACTAAGCAGAGAAGTCATCTTAAATTTATTCTCATGTCTCACAACTTTCACTACATTTTGGTCTTGTGAGGTCAGCAGATATGTGTGGAGTCCCATAATTGCAGATCTATACATGTAATCAATTTCAAGGAGGCCCATCCCTCCTTTGTAACGTGGAATATATAATCTTGGTATGCAGTGATTTTTATAAATCATTTGCTGAGCATCAAGCATCCTTCTAGTTTTCCTATCTTATCTATCCAACACGTTTTGGGGCCAGTCAACGACTCCAAAACTATACATTAGGACAGGAAGAGTAAATTGATTTATAGCTTAGATTCTGTTCCTAGATGTCAAAGCTGTTTTCAGGATTAATTTAAATCTTATAAAATACTAAAGATACCAAGTTTTTTCCCTATTGGTTCATGTTTTATTTTTGATCCTTCATCAGTTCTCAAATATTTATACAGTCCTTCTTGCTCAAGTTTTTTTATATCACATTCTTGTCCCAAACTGATGTTTTCTTGGTGCTGCAGTTTTCCTGCTTTAAAGGTTGCTTTGCACACTTATCAAGACCAAATGACATTCTTACATCATCTGAAAAAGTTTTGACAACTTCCAGTTATACTTTAAGTTCCTCATCTGATGAACTATACTGTTTTAAAGCATTGACAAAGAGAAGATGAGTCATTATACTTTGTTGTTTTCCAGGAGCCAAATTATAGCCATGACCTAATCAAGTAGACAGCTTAACGGGTTAAGGGTAAGACAAAATAGCAGAGGTGACAGGGAGTCACCCTGGAATATCCCCCTCTGAATTTTTATCCCTGGAATAATAATTTGCCCTTTATCATGGCTTAATTGCAAATTGGTCTGCCGCTGTTTCATAGTAATTGGAATGTAGTTGATCAGTGTAGGATGTATCTTATACATTTTTAATCAAACTTTTATCCATGAATGAGGGATACTGTCAAATGCTTTTTTGTAGTCAATCCATGCCATACTTAGATTCTTCCCCTTTTTACAGTTCTCCATTATGACTTTATTTAGCAACAAATGATCCCTTCTTCCATATGACTTTCTTTTATTGCCCTTTTGTTCTATTACCATGATTGAGTTTTCTTCTAAATGACTATACACTCTATCGGCATCAATTCTGGTATGTAGTTTATACATCGCTGGAAGGCAAGTTAATGGTCAGTACATTTTAGGGTAGCTTGCAGGTTCATTCTTAAGAAGTAGCATTGTTTTTCCTGTTAGCCAGATTGGTGTCTGTTAAGGGTGTGCATATAAATAGATCTTACTCATGGCTAAATCTTCATTCAAAGATGTTGATACTTTTAACCAGAAGTTAGGTACTGCATCTGGTCCTGGTGTTTTCCAATTAGAGGTTTTTCTTAACTTTGTTTCAATCTCTGTAACTGTTACTTCATCCCATTTCATATCCTGTACTTTTGAACTTCTTATACTTTTTTTTACTTCTTCTATCTATTTAGCATCTTTGTTATGTCCCACAGGATCTTCATATACACTTCTCCAAAATGTATCTATTTCTTATTTTTGGGTAGTCTTTCAATTCCTTTTACCCTGTTTCCCAATTCTCTATAAAACTTTTTTGGGTCATCAATAAATTGCTTATTCTGTACTTGTCCTTAATATTTTTCTGTGTACCTTCTAAGTTTTTCTGCCTGTGTTGATATTTTTAGTTTATTATTTGTGATAGTGCTTGATGGATCCTGATCCATTATAATATTGTGTATTGCTTTTATCACATCTATATGTCTGAGTAATTTTGTTGATCTGTTCCCTCTTCTATACTCCTCCAACAATGAAACTTGTCTTAACTGCTTGACAGTTTTCGCTATTCGATACTTCCATGATGGTATTAGATTTCTCCCCTTCCCTTCCTTTACTACCCAGTGTTCTTGTGGTAGAATTTTATTGGTTATTAATTTAGCTACACAGTAATATATCCTGTTTACTTCTGTTATATCACATGGATCTCTATGGATAATCCTAATTATTGTGTTCAATTGTTTTATCAAACTTCTGACTTTTTGGGTTTTGTTCACCTTCTGCAGTCTATTTCTTTCATTGATCTTAATATATCTAGTTATCTCTATTAAATCAAGCAATTCTTCTTTTAGCGCATTTTCTTCTAAAGTAAGGGCACATATTTTGATTTCCATTTCCTGCGGGCATTCTATATAAAGTTCTATAGCATCTTCCTGTGTTGCATTCTCTTCAATTTCATCCTGTGCCATCCATTGCTCTGTCATATGAGAACTCACTGCCCTGTCACTCCTCAACAATGACTTCGTCAGAGTTTCCACAGTTTCCTGTTCCTTTCCTTGCTGTCCATCTTCAAGTGAATGTTTATACTGGTTTCCTGTGGAAGGCTCCAAAATATCTTCATATGGCACCTGACCAATTGCTTACTGTTCCATTCGTTTCCCCTTAATATGGATGTTCATTGTTCTATCCTGTTGTGCTTTCTGTATTAGATTTTCTACACTAAATCCTTCACTTTGCAGGTACTCCATAACCTTAGTTTCTATTTCTTTAACTTCTCCATTACTAAGCTCCTTTTCTACTTTTCCTCTTTGTCTTCTTATACAATTTCCCATGTCTGGATTCCTTTGCCTATTTTTCTCTTCAAATATCTTTGGTGCTGCTCTTTTTGTATTGATTAGTTTTGCTTTCTCCTTTGCACAGATATTACACCACATTAAATCTCTTTTTCTTTCCCATGTCCATATTTCTTCTTCAGATGTCTCCTGATCTTACAGTTTCTCCTCACTAGTTCCATCATGCTGTGATGTAACCTGTGTTAGACCTTCTACACCAAATCCTTCATTTCGCAGGCACGCCATAACTTCAGCTTTGATTTTTTTTAACTACTACTTTACTAATCTTCTTTTCTACATTCCCTCTTTGTGATATTTTTTTTATTGTGAAATTTTCCGATGCCTTTGCCTGTATTTCACTTTGAATATCTTTGGGCCTTTCTTCTATTGATTTAATTTGGCTTTCGTCTTTGCATAAATATTGCACCATATCAAATCTCTCTTTTTTTCCCATGTCCATATTTCTACTTTATACTTTCCAAAAATCTCTAGGTTTTGTTAATATTTTTGCACTTCCTCAGATGCTTCTTTTTCCAAACAGATCAAAGTTTCTTGGTCTATATACTGTTTTTCACAAATCTGTTGTATTAGTGAACACAATTTTTTATTTGATCCTTCTGGCAGTTTTTCTTGTGTAATTTCAATGTAGTAGCTGTTAATGAGTTTCAGGATTGTCTTATATGTAGGTGAAACTTGAAACAATGTGTGTTCCATCCAGCCATCCATCTACAACCTCTTTTTCCCATTTTTGCACATTAAGTCTGGGTGTCACTTTGATACTAAAGTGCAGTGGTCAGGGGCATCATACATTTGAGGTTCCCTGCTTATGCTAATACCCACTTCAATTCTCCTGTTTCATCTTTGGTGGTTGTCTGTCAGATTAAAAACCATATAAACAAAATAGTGTTACTTAGTTTCTTTAATGCTTTGAGCAGAATTGTTCCTAACAGTAAAATATAGTCTCTGTAAACACCAACATCAAAAGAAATTTGGAAACCATCAGCCACAGCCTTGGGTCCCTCTGTAAGGTTGATTAGTTATTATTGTTAAAATCATACATTTGTGTGAGGTGCAGACTAGTGAAGAAATATTTTATTAAGCCATTACTTTTTTTTGTCCAGAGTGCACCCAATACAGACTACAGCATGACTTGTCATGTATTATACAGCCCTCATAATGCTCATTTTGCGTACTTGTAAGATATGAGGAGTAGCAAGCCTCTATGCATACTATCACTTAATATGCAAATCTGCAGGGTCACCACTATACTTAGAAATTATCCCATTACTTATGGCCATTGTCACAAAGATCAAGTTTTATGTAGGCTCAAAATAGCTTTCTCTGACAAGCGTGCTCACATGGAAGTATGTAACCGTATCCCTCTTTTCTAAGACCAGTTGTGTCCCAGTCACATGACCATTCTTGATCCATCACATGACAATAGTAGGATTTGAGCTCCCATCGCAATCCCTGGCTTTTTGCCACAGCATATTTTAAGTATAGGACAAAAGCCTGTTTTTAGGCTAAAATAAAATGTCTTGAAATAAAATAAATCAAATTCTGTTCCTCAAAATTGCATTTTGACATCTCATAAAACCCAAGAATAAAACACTGTTTTGTATGTCTTCAGGACTTGTGTTTACTGCCTGATATGAAGCAAACTATACTGTCTTTGTAATGTTCTTGAGCCATACTCTAATTTTCTTTTTCACATTAAATTATTTTTTAACTGTGAAATGGGATGAGCAAAGACATGATTTTATTTTTGACTCATTTCAAGTAAGATATGCAAACCTATGAAAATGAACAAGATGTATTGTTTCCATAAAGTGGACTATCAAAGAAGTAGATTTAGAAATAAAACAGTCCTTTACCTTCTCTTTGTGGACACAGATTCGCATTAATACCAGTTATGAGCCTACTACACCCAGTCAGTCACTGAAGCTGGTTTTGAAGATGGACAGGAAGGTACTCCGTTTTTGCTGAGGGATACTTTTCCAACGATGGGGAGTGTGCTGCATGAGAAATCTCATGCTGATAGCTGCTGTTAATCTTGCAGTGGGGGTTTAAGAGCCAGGACTTGTTGTTTATCTGGCTGTTTGTTTTTTGAAGATGCAAGAGGTGAAAAAGTGCATTGTCTTTCAAAACTTGAAACATTAAGCATAGTCTGTTTCTCTTAACTGTATGTCATGTAATAAAAGGATAGGAATCTTAATATGTCTGAACAGCCTAAGTGGCCCAGATATGAGGCTTTTTTCTTAGGAATATTTGGGGTCTGCCAAGTTGTGCTAAGTACCTAGACAAGGACATGCTAAAGGGGGCATTAGAGGTTCATAGTTTCATTGGTGCATCCTACACTGATGACCACTGGGGCCTTTATAAACCTAGCCATGCATGCCAAATGTATCCTACACATTTTTTGTGCCTTAGAGGTTATTTTAAGGGGAAAATGTATTATATTCATTGATTGGTCTGATATGTGAGGGCTATAGTGATACATGCACATTCCCTGATCTATATAGGACACCATGACAAATAAGGAAGGACCTCCTGACCAAAATCATGATATATGATGGTCAGAAGAGAGCTCTTTATCTACATAGGTACCCAGGTCTGGGATGACAGATTCTGTTTTTTTCTCAAGTGCATGTGATGTGATGGGATACGACAGGAGGAGGTGGCATCTTTACTGAATGGTGCTGTGCTGCACTTGGTAGCACTTAGGGTGAGTACATGACTAGGACACCAGATGTTGGCTTGATCTAATTCCTGCTGTGGAATTTGGGAATTACAGGTGAAGCTGACAACTGCACATAGTTTGCACTCATCCACAAATGTGGTTAGTATACTTGAATTCACATCAAAGAAATAGCTACCAAGAAAAGACCTAAAGCAAAGCCCTGTGGGTCACCCCAAATTATATTCTTGCAGCTGGAGAAGAAACCACTCACCTTTTCAATATGAATGTTGTCGACAAGATAGTTTATTATCCAGTGTACTTCATAAAGGTTTACAATGATACTGAGGAATTTATCTGATACCTGTATGAGGAAAGGTCAAAGGCCTTAGCAAAGTCCAGGTTGGCAATATGGATGGAATGGCCATCATCTAAGATTCCATGATCTTGTCAAAGAACTCTACAAGGATGAACAAGGCTGGCTTGCCCTTAAAAAATCCAGATTGATTGTAGTCCAGGATATGAAGGCTGACTGTATAATTTTTAATTAGTTCAGCAATAGCAATTTCCATGATTTTGCAGACTATGCTGGTAAGACTAATAGGCCTGTAATTACTGGGATCCATCATGAGGCTACCCTTGTGGAGATACACCACAGTGGCTATAGTGCAAGCTTCCGGTTCATAGCTCTTGGAGACACTAAAGTTAAAGAGAATTTGAAGGGGAGTTGAGCTATATGGTAGTTATTGGCTTGAAAGCAGACTGTCTGATATATTGTGGAACCATATAACTAGTTTTCTTATTTTTTGGGTAGCTTTAAAAATTAACTGATGCAACCAGTATATATATAGTTAGAGACAGAAAATGACCTGTAGAAAATGAAGATGTGGCATGTGATTTTGTTGGGATACACTAAAACCACTAAGTGTTCAAGACTTGATGTCAAACAACAGGGTTCTTAAAGAATCTCATTCTTCCAATTTACAACTTTTCACAGGTGTTGTCCCTGCCAATCTTTGTCTGACCTGTATCTACAGGGTCTCCGCAAAAGCCAGTTTTACTAAACTGCCTTAAAATAGAAAAGCAGTTCTTGCCATAAAATCAGGTATAGCCTTTTTGATGGATAATTTGTTTAAAGTACAAGCAGCACACGTCATACCCTAGCCGATCTGTATAATCATTGTCTGTATTTTTTGTGGTTCATAGTCACAGGATCTGAAATTTCTGTTTGTCAAATTTGAATTAGCAGATTTCAATCATATGTTCATAGGATGATACTAGGCTATTGGTCCAGAGGCCCTTATAAACCTAGCCAAGAATTTGGCCCATGTTCTCACAAAGTCAGCACCTGTTCCCCCTGTCCAGCAGGGACACAGGTGGGATATCAGGGGTATATTTTCTGTTTCCCATCCAGTCGTCCTGGTTCCTCTTAAAGTGGGCTAGAGACGTACTCTGCTTGACATGGAGAGGGAGTCTGTTCCACAGATGGGAGAGTCTTTGGGACACAAATCTATCCCACCAACAAGTTCTAGTAATGACACAGACCAGATTGAGACCTTGTGTGCTGGTTGCGTGAGTGGAGTTTGACTTACGGATATGCAGCAACTCCATCAAGGCTGGGCCTGAGATGGCCTTGTCTGCCAGACACAGGTCACCCCTGAGCTGTTTGTATGAGACTGAGTAGATGGACAAGGTTTTTAGCCTATCTGTATAGGATAGGTGTTTGAGACCCTGGATTTTCCTGGTCAGGAATCTCTGTGGTCTCTCCAGCTGCTGTATGTGCTTGGCAAGGTACATGCCGAAGGGGGCACTGTACTCAATAATGGGTCTGATAAGGGAGGAGTACAGGGATGTTATGACTTCCTTGTTCCTGGATGAAATACCCTTATTTATGTGGTGGGCCATGTAGAAAGCCTTCCGTACAACGGAGGCAACATGGTGGTGAAAAGTCAATGTAGATCAGAGTGTATGTGCTGTGTCTTTAAGAAGCATATCAAGGACTGAATGAGCACATATAAATACCAGGCATGTGTTATTCTCAGTGCCATTTTGTGAGTGCAGCCAGAGAGTGAGCATGTATGATTGCAGTAGTTAGTCTGTATATAAGTTGCTTAAGTTAAAGTCAGTAAACTTTTATTGTGATGTGTTTGTATATAATAAAGCTGCTTGAACAGAACCCACAAAGAGTCTTCTATTGTGTCCATAGCTGGAGAGCTACATGGTGTCAGAATTGGGATTCCAGATAATGATATTCAGAGCCATGAGGTGCAGAGATGGCAGTGAAGGTAAACGAAGAGAAACGAGCAGGAAAAAGAGCCAGAAAAGAATAAAACATAATGAGAATTCACACAAATTGCTTATTTTGTAAAAGATAAAACAGCATTACAAGGGCACAAACCACATTATTAAATAAGTGGAAGGCACAAAAGGTTTATAAATTAAAAGAATTTTTTAAAATTAAGATATCTGACAAAAAAATTATCAGAAAAGCAAAAACAGCATGTTTAAGGCAAAATGATAATGTTTAAGGCAAAAAGGGCATGTTTAGAGAAAAACAAGCATAAGAAAAGTACAATGGGCATAAAAAGAGATTGAATGAGCAAAACGGATATAATAAGGTCAAAAAGGGCATATTAAGCATAAATAAAGCAAGGCAACTGTATGTTTTTTGACAAAGTGCTGTGTTTTGGCATAACTACAACTTTGTATTCTTTCAAGGGTATAACTAGATTTATTTGAAGTGTCTCAAAGTGTGTAAAAGTGCTTACATTGGGTGCTTATTACTGTGCATGTATTCCGAAGAGTTTATTTGTGTGCAATGTACAATTATTTTGTGAAGTACAGTCAAAGTATAGCCATTTCGAAAAGTTTCTTGTGCTGGGTGTGCCATCATTGCAGAGTATTCCTTGCACTGTAAAGAACTGCCTAGCAAGGTACCACCATTTTAGGGAAATTTCAGTGTGCTGTGTACAGTTTATTCACAAAGTGCAATTACTTTGAAATGTTATTGACTCTGAGCTTCTCTTGCCCAGTTCATTCACATCGTGCAGCTATTTGACATGTTTTTTACACTGATAAGAGGTGATTTCTTGCAATACAGTAATTTCAAGAGTATTACAGTGCCCAAGGGACTTATTTCGCAAAGTTCATTTACACAGAGGCTTATTGTGCTATTGGGCAAAGTTACAAGTATTGGCATACATTTCTGGCATATGTGTATTTGTATGTGTTTGTGCTTATTTGAAAAACCCTTCACTGGTATCTGTTAATACGGCAGATGGATTTTGAAACCCCTTACCACTTGTATTTGATCAGAATATTGCAAAGAATTGGAGAATATTTGAGCAAGAGTACAATAGTTTTATACAAGCAGCTTATTCAGATAATGATGGACGCACCAGGGCATTCATTTTGCTAAACCTAGCTGGGTCAGAGGCCATAGAAAGAGAGCATTCATTTGTGTATGCAACAGCAGTATGTGAGGGAAAAAGTGATAATCATCATATTGTTGTACAGGTTAAATACAGGGAAGACCCTGAGTGTTTGAGGTGCAAGTTCTGAGAAATGTGTAACCTCCAGACAAATGTCACATTACAGAGGCATTTGTTTTACATGAGAGATCAGAAACCAGGGGAAATTTTTGCCATAACAGTAGATGATTTATTGATTGGAGGCAATGGTGAAGCAGAGCGTTACAGAAACCTAAAGAGAGTTCTAGACAGAGCACATGATGTAAATTTGTAGTTAAATCCTCTGAAGTGCAAATTCTGACTACCAGAAGTTACATATGTAGGTCATTTATTTATCAGTCCTGGCTTGAGACCAGACCCAACCAAGCAAGCAGTTATTCTTGAGATGTCAGCACCAGACAATATACAAGCTCTACAGTGGTTTCTAGGCATGGTCAACTATTTAGGCAAGTTTATACCAGACTTCAGTGAGTTGAAAGCACCTTTAAGAGAACTGACACACAAAAATGTTGCATTGTCATGGTTAGAAGAACACCAGAAGGCATTTGAAGACCTTAAGCAGAAAATTGCCACCCCACCTATATTAAGATACTATGATGTGACTAAACCACTCTTTCCTGTCATGCTTCAAAATTTGGTCTTGGCACAGTTATACTTCAAGAGGGAAGACAGTAGCCTATGCATCTAGAACACTTACCCAAACTGAAATGCACTAAGTTCAAATTGAGAAAGAACTTTTGGCAATAATATTTGCATGTTCCAAGTTTCATAATTATATTTATGGTTGAGCTATTCAGTTCTAAAATGACCACCAACTTCTAGTTACTATTCTAAAGAAGCCTATGCATTCAGTTACAGTGAGATTACAAAGAATGATGCTCAAATTGCAAAAGTACAACTTCAAAATGGTCTATACGAAAGACAAACTACTCTATCTGGCTGATACCTTATCCAGATCACCCAGAAATACAGTGGAACAGCTTAATGCAGAGAATTTTGACTTTGACGTGTGTAATTTTTCTACCACTAGACTTGTGAGATCACACAAAGACTGATCCAATCTTGCAAAAGCTCAATCACTACGTTAATGTTGGATGGTCGTCAACGCAATCTAGCGTACCACCTGAAGTGCAAACCTATTTTCTTTACAGACATGAAATGTTGATGGAAGATGGCATTATTTTCAAAGGTCCTAAAATTGTTGCTCCTGCTTTCTTATAACAATAATATATCCAGAGTTTGCATCGTGGTCACCCAGGTTCCGCATCCACTAAGAGAAGAGTGTGATAACTAGTATTTTGGCCGTCATTACTGAAAGACATTGATAAAGTACATTCTTCTTTTAAAGTATGCAATAGTACTAGACTGCATTTGCAAAGAGAACCACTTCAACTAAGTTAAGTTCCTGAACTACCTTGGTCAGTAGTAGTAGTCAACAATATCTTCGAGTGGGACAATCAACAATGCTTAGTATTGGTAGACTCTTATTCAAATTGGTTTGAAATGTATTTACTACCTAACCTAACATCCACTACTATTATCACTAAGTTGAAACATAATTTCTCAGTCCATGGTAGACCACACAAAGTTATTTCTGACAATGGTACTCAATTTACTAGTCAGCTGTTTCAGAAATTTGCAAGAGAATGGGATTCTGTACATGTTACTAGCAGTCCTGAATACCCAGAGTCAAATGGACTAGCTGAACATGCAGTGCAGAGTGCACAGCAATTACTTGAAAGGTCAAAGCGTGACAATACCAATATCTTTTTGAATGTACTTAATCTCAGAAACATACCCCATGACGATATACTTGGCTCACCTGCGCAAAGACTTCTATCCAGATAAACCAGAATGATGCTGCCTATTTGTTCCAGTTTATTAAGGCCTAAAACTAGGAACAACAAAACCATCAAGGCTCAATTATTCAAGAAACATTTTATCCAGAAAGTTCAGTTAAGATAAATCGAGTAGATTTCTTTGTCTGTTGAGGGAAAAGGAGAGACAATAAGAATACAAACAGAGAAAGCTTTTGACCAGATTGGTCAAGTTACAAGCATATGTGCCAAGCTGAAATCCCACATTGTAGAATTTGAGGGTGTGGAGTACAGGAGAAATTGCAAGCATCTTCTTCCTGTACCAGAATTACCATCCCAGCATTGTTCCAGTGATGCAGACTCTAGATCTCAGAGCGAACCAGATGTTGTTCCCATCCCAGAGTGTGTTTCAACCTCTACTTCCATTCCTGAAGATGTTCCAAATACTTTCAAGGTTGAACATTCTGTAGAGACAGCTCCAGTTGCTAAACCTAATTCCCAGTTTTATGTCACACGATATGGTCGAATATCCAGGCCCAGTGTGAAATATGCAGCAACATGGACACAATTGTACATATGTACCTAGTCTTGTATAATTGCATGATAAAGAACTACTTGTGATATCTGCCTGCCAAATAGATTCATAACTTTGAATGATCTATTTCTCAAAGAGGGAGGATGTAGATCAGAGTGTGTGTGATGTGTCTTTAAAAAGCATATCAAGGACTGAACAAGCACATGTAAATAGCAGGCACCTGTTATTCCCAGTGCCATTTTGAGAGTGCAGCCAGAGACTGAGCATGTATGATTGCAGTAGTTAGTTTGTATGTAAGTTACTTAAGTTAAACTCAATACATTTCTATCGTGATGTATTTGTATATAATAAAGCTGCTTGAACAGAACCCACTAAGACTCTTCTATTGTGTCCAGAGTAGGAGAGCGATAGTCAAGTTGCTATCAACCTGGGTGCCCAAGTCCCTCACGACTGATTGCATGCTTAGTACATTGTTATTAATGTGATAATTAGTGGGGATGCCATATTCCCCAAAGGGGATAATGATGCATTTCTTGGCATTCAGTTTGAGGCCATGCTTCTGGCACCAGTAATTAGGCTGGGTAAGGGCCTCTTGAAGGATGTTCACATCACTAGGGGAATTTAAGACAGCGCCCAATTTTCAGTCATCTGCAAACTTGCTCAGCCACAGACCACTGGTCTTGGCTTGCACCTCAGAAAAGTATATCCCAAACAGTAGAGGCCCCAAGACTGATCCTTGGGGTACACTGCTCATTATGAGTCTACTACTAGAGGTGGCTTCCCCTATTTTGACTGAGTGGGTTCTATCAGTGAGCCAGTTAGCTACCCATCTGGTAACATATGGGTTGAAGCCTAGCTGGGAGAGTTTATCTATTATGCCTGAGTGGGGAATAGTGTCAAAGGCTTTGGCTAGGTCAAGGTAAGCGGAGTGCATTTTCTTCCCCTCATGACTTTGGTGACTGTTTCAAAGAAGTCAACCAAGTTTAACAGGCATGATTTTCCCTTGACAAAACGACCGTGTGTGGGTTAAGTGTTTGTAGGTTGCCAATGTCCTTGTTATAAGGTCCATGATAATGTGTTCCATGGGCTTGCATATCAGGCTAGTTAGGCTGATGGGCCTATAATTGCCTGGATCAGGGAATGATCCACGTTTGTGTAGAGGGATGGCAGTGGCTGTCCTTTATTTGGCTGGGACGAAGCCAGTGCTCAGGCTTTGGTTGAATAGGGTGCCTAATGGAGGTGAGAGCTCATGCCTGAGTTCATATACAGCCAGGGATGTTATCAGGTCCCATGGAGACTGTATTTTTTGCCTTTGAGAGGGCATTGAAGACCTGCACCCTGGTGATGAGGGGAGGGAGGCAGGAGCTGGGGATCTCCTGGTTTACTGATGAGGGGATGGGGGGAGAAGTTTTCACTGACTCTGTCTGCCAGCAGGTTGGCTGTATCTATGGCATTTGTGTATGTGGTGTTATTGATCACCAGTTCAGAGCAGATTTGGGTGTTACCTTTGAGATTGTGGGCATATGTGAAGAAGGCCTTGTGATTGTCTTTAGTGGATGTGGCCAATTTGGACCCGATGTTAGCCTTAGAGGATTTCACCAGTGGCCTTATTTGCTTGTTCAGACAAAGGAGAGATTGCTTCCAACTTGGCAACTGCTCCATCTCAGTCCTGGACAGCATTTTTTTCATTTTATTGCAGAGTTTTATTGCTGCTGTCCACCAGACAGGTTTACTCTTCCTTGAGAAAGATGATTTGGTCCTGTGGGGTATTGCTGAGTCCATACAGCTATGTAGGTGCCCATATAGTTTTTTGGTATAGGCTTGGACATTAGTGCTAGTTCCAACTGAAGTTTACAATCAGTGTAATCATGTGGTCAAAGTATTCAATTAAGTTATAGTCACCGGAGCACTGACCTTACAATGAGAAATAACCAGAAATACCAACCAGTGTGATCAGAAAAAAAAAAAATTTTGAAAAGGACATCAAGTGAAGGATGAGTGTTTTTGAGAGATGCTGCAGAATCCTGCTTTTCTTTTCAACTAACTTGTTTGGAAGGAGGCTCCTCAGCTTCAGCATAACAAAAAATGTATCTGTTCATTATCATTTTGCAGCACTACATGTGTCTGATGTTATGTCACAGACAAGCATTAACAAATGATGAATTGTAGCTAAAAATGTGTGAAATCCTCCTGCTTGAGGTTTTCCCCTAGTTACAGTTGTCACAGCATAGGTTCTTATCAAGGGCAAGTTCCTGTTTGCCAACATAACTTCTCATTTTTTAAACTGAGAAATACATGAAGCAGAATTCTTTTAGCAGGACAGGAGTACAGCAGAAGTCCATGTCGTTGAGAAACATTCAAAATCTGCTGTGCAATATGAATATTAATACACATTACCAATGCTTTCTGTAAGTATATGTAGGGAAAATCTGTGGAGTTACCTGATCCAAGACTGAGAAATAAGTATGTATTACTAGTTAATAAACTAATCTACTAACGTGTAATCAAATAATTAGAGCACGTGTAATCTCAGGTGCAATAGTATCAGTGGATGTGTCTTCTGTACTCTAAATACTGTGTGTGTGTGTGTGTGTGTGTGTGTGTGTGTGTGTGTGTGTGTGTGTGTGTGTGTGTGTGTGTGTATGTGTGTGTGTGTGTGTGTGTGTGTGTGTGTGTGTGTGTGTGTGAGAGAGAGAGAGATAGGGGTCATTATGACCCTAATATGCCTAAAGTAGTTTTAAATTTACTGATATTTATTTATTTGAGGCCTAAAAAGTTTGACTTTATCCAGTATAGTTTCACATCAGAACTGAAAGAAACAAATAGTATTAAAAAGTGAATGACAGCTCCAGAAAAAAGTACATAAAATTTCTTTCCCAATGATCTTGTCATATTCCTCATTTCACTGAGTCTGTTCATTAGCTTTTCACATAGGTTCATAGGTTCATAGATTAGTACTAGGCTAACTGCCCTTGTGGGCCATTTTACACCTAGCCAATTACCCCATGTAAGAATCAAACCCTGCACCCTGTGTCTATAAGGTAAGCACCTTAACCATTATACCAACCTCCCACCCTATTATTCTCTATGTGAATTCTGTGCCTCACAGCAAGAGGTTCTCCGGTTTGATCCTCGTCTGGTGTGCCTTCTGTATGGAGTCTGCATGTCCTCCCTGTGGTTGTGTGGGTTTGCTCTGGGTGCTCCAGTTTCCTCCCACATCCCAAAGACATGCTGTAGGTGGATTGGACACTCTAAATTGGCCCTAGGCGTGAGTGTGTGCATGTGCGTGTATTCTGTGGAAGGTTGGGCTGGCAACTCAACACTGTAAAACTCCACTGCCAATCATGAGTGGATAGGTGATCTGCTGTGGCGACCCCTAACCAGGAAAAGCCGAAAGAAGAAGAAGCTACTGTATGTGAATTCTGACTGGATGTGGCTGTCTAATGGATTGCTTATGGGCATTTGTAGTCTAGTTATGTGCTACTTTGGCTGGACTTTCCCCTTTTAATATGTGATACTCTGGTCAGTCATTACTGTATCACTATAGACTTTTTACGGCACTACCTTGATGTTTTTAATAAATATTCTACCATATTCCTAATTTCAGAGGTCCATCACACAAATAAATATGCTGTTTTCCACTCCCATCTAGAGCTACCTATTTATCCTTCTAAATAAAAAGATAAGAACCAAAGCTGTTACTTACCCAATCCTGTGTTGGTGTACCAAACTGTTAATTACCCCATCCTGTGCTAAAGTGTACCAAGCTGAAGAAATTTTTGGGTTCTCTTGACCCTGCTGAGGCAAAACAAATGTCCATAAATAGCACAAATCTAGAAATTGACTTTCTCATAACTCATTTTAAAAGGCTAATGTGCTGAAAGGTATGCAGTATACATCCTGAAGTCACAGCTAACCTGATAACGAAGTGTAGTTTGCTACAAAGTGAACAAACACACAACTATCTTCAGTACTAACATTTCCATATTTTAACATTTTCTAATTTGCATCTGCACAATGACTTAGAACGATGAACAGAAAAGTATAAGTTTATGAACGTACTGTAATAACTAAACCTTTTTCCTGATTTCCATTGTCTCTTTGTTTGCTGATTACTTCTTCTTATCTCCGGGACTGGTGGGAGGAGGAGAAGAGCAAAGTGTAGGTGCAAGAAACTCAAAGTCGCTATTGCACTGCAGTCTGCAAAAGCACAGTCTAGCAAAAAAACATCTAAAACAGAATCTTACTGATGCAGAAACTATCAGCATTAATGTCCCTTTAAATGCACTTAAACCTCAAAGTATTACTGTTGTTTTACAGCAAGGCTGAGCAGTTAGCTTTGAATAGATAAATAAAAAGTAGTACAAATAAAACAAATAATAGAACTTTGTTTTTATGTTTCGTCTGTAGAGTATATGTCCTTTACTTCAAGTTATATTTTCTGTGGGAAGAAATACCAACTTACTGACGGTGTCAGGAAAAAAAATTGACTCGATGGATATTTCAACGTCAGTGCCATATGCTGAGAGGCATAATTATTTTTATAACAGTAGTTCTCAGGCTTAATATCTGACATCTATTTGAGTTCTATGGGATAAGACTTGTACTATGTTCCTTGTCTAGGTCAGAACATAGCATGCATTGTTATGCACTGTTAAGCTTAACATTAGGACTCACAGAAAAGGCAGACAAATTTGCTGATTATATTATTTTTTGTGAATATCCCAGCTTCACTGAAACAGTGTCCTGCTTTAAATATGACTCTAGCTTTGCAAGGTAACACATGGTACAGTATGCTCCCTCTGAAACAGACTTTTCCATTACTCATTTTGGAGTTTTGACTACAATGCTAAAATCCAATATTATAAATGTAAGAGATCTGCTGCACCTTGGCTGTAGTAATCCGAGTCTCTTTCTGTCCAAAATAATACTGTGAGTAGTTTAGATATCAGAATCTACAACCATCTCATGTATAGCTTTCGAATTTGTAAATTTGTATGTGACAGGATGTTGATTGTCTTAACTCTATGGCCCTCTTTTTATTCCTGTACAATGGAGTCTGTTATTTCTGTTTACAGGAAATTTCACTGTGTGACACACTCTACTATGCTACACGTACTTCAGTGTATGGTGGGTAAGCATTTTATTTTTTTACTGAGAAGTGTTATCGCCTCACAGTAAAATGTTGTCCTGTTCGATTCTCAGCTAAAGTGTCTGCTGTGTTGAGACATGCGTGAATGGGCATACCTTCATTGAAGGTTGTATGTCAGGGCTGGCAACTTGGTATGTAAAAAATCTGCTGCCAATCATTAGCGGACCGGAGTTCTACTGTGGCGACCCCTAACCAGGAAAAGCCGAAAGATACAACAACAACAACTGAGAAGTGTTTACTAGTTTTAAAATCACATTCAAACATGAAGAAAACTGTTATTTGCAGACTATTTTATGGTGAAGTAAAAAGCCACAGGCTTTATTTGCAAAATTCTGAAACATTTCATATAAAATTACTGCAGATATTTAAAGAAGTAGAGAATGAGCATATATACAGTTTGTTTTATGTGCTGAGGCCACCATTTCACATGATTAAATAATGAACACCTTTTAATACAGTCTTCTTTGAAATAGGAGACGATTGGCAACTTAGTAAAAGCAATAAAATATTAAGCTACTGAACTACAGCACTTATTGCTGCAGTAATTCATGCACATGAGATCACTAGTGCAGACAGATCCAAGTCCTTTCGTAAAATCACATGATCAAACAAGTTACATGGCAACTGAACCATAAGGCCATTTCTGTCTTGTCAGTATCCACCGTAAGGCCTTGTCTGTTTTTTCATGGAGGCCCAGGCTAGTCAAACCAGGAGGGAATTTATGAATACCCCTCCAGCGGTCCAGCTCCTTTTTAGAGCTGACAGTTTGTCACACTTCTTAACTTGGAGAGGAAGTTTGTTCCAGGGAAAGGGTAAGTGCAGCCATGGCAAATCTATCCCTCCTCCTTGTCTCATTTATTTGCTGGAGTAGATTTAAAATTCTGGCCTTAATGTTAGCTGGACTGCTTGACATTTGGAAGTATAAGAGTTCTTGGACTACTGGATCCTTTATAGCACTATAAGCAAGACACAGATTGCCCCTAAGGAGTCTATATGAAACTGAGTATTGAGATAAAACCTCCAGTCATTCTTGGTAGTTCACATCTTTTAAGTCCATGATCTCTTTAGTTACAAACCTCTAAGGTCTTTCCGATTGCTTAATATGTTTAGTAAGGTAAATTCCAAGGATGGTGCTGTTATCAATGATTGTCTCATCAATGCAGAGTACAAAGAGGTGAGAGCTACTCTGGATCTGGAAAAAATATCTTTTTCTAAGAGATATGCAAGGTGAAGGGATTTTCTAACCATTGTTACAAAGTGATGGATAAATGTGAGGGAGCTGTCCACTCAAGTAGCTAGGTTTCTCACATCCTTTTCATTTTGAAGTGCAGTGTATAAGCTATAGCTGGACTGCTTACCAAAAGCTACAAAGTTGCATGTTTTGGTACTGAATTTGAATTCAGTTCTAGTACACTAGCTACTGAAAAGTATAAGCTCCTGCTACACTACTTGTATGTCTTAAGGGGACTTGACAGCGACTCCCTGCTTAGAATGATCCATGAACTTTGCTAACCATAGATCCTAATTTGACAAATGGAGATATGAGAAGTAGATCCCAAACAGCAGGAGCCCCAGCTCAGATCCTTGAGGAACTTGACTGATCATTTTCATGCTCTCAGAGGATGCACACCCTACTCTTACTGTGTGAATTCTGTCCCCAAGCCAGTTGGCCATCCATCTGACCACATATGAGTATACTGAGTTTCTTCAGCTTGCTTATTCTATTTGCATGTTGTATGCTATCAAGTGCCTTGGTGAGGCCAAGGTATGTATTTTGAGCAGCTTGACCATAGTCTACAGCCTGAGCAATCCTGTCAAAGACGTTAACAAGATTTATTAAACAGGAGTTATCCTTGACAAAGCCAAACTGCTGGTGCTTTGGTCTGATAAGATTTTTGATATCGCAGTTAATTAGTTCAGTTATGATACATTCCATAACTTTGTATACAAGACTCATTAGGCTGATAGGTCTGTAATTCCTAGGGCCATTGGAGGGCCACCTTTGTGGAGAGGTGTCACAACAGATGCGCATCACACATGTATGTAGGACAAAGCCAGTTGCTAGACACAGGTTGAAAAGGTTGAGGACTGGGTCCATCAGTGTCAAGAGAGACAGAGAAAAAGAGAGGAGAGAGAAAGAACTCATATGAGCAGAATGGCTTACCACTAAGATCTTTGCCTTATAACTCCAAGGTTCATAGCTCAGACGTGACTGTAGTTTTCTATACATGTGAAGTTTTACATGTTCTCCTCAAAACTGAATTAGTTTTTTTTCTGTGTACTCAAGTTTCCTCTCACCTTCCAAAATTATGCTGATCGGCTAAACTTTATTGCCCATATTTATGTTGTATTTTTCTTGTGATCATGTGGCCCAAGCCATGGCCAAGAAAAGATATAAGAAGAACTAGTTTACTTACCCAGTTAAGAAAAAAAACATTTAAAAATTTTAGAAATGGCAGAAAAGCTAGCTCAGTCTATTCTGTTAGGGGGGGTTATTAGAATCCTTTTCAAGGAAAAGTATTGGCTTGTTCATTATTTAGAGGTAAGTGGAGTACAAATGTCAAGGTCACATGACTTCATAGCAGGTCTTGCCAGATAAATCAAAGAGAATTCTTTGGGTAGTGCAAGGTTTTATCAAGATGTACATGATGAACATGTTTTGTCTGTGTGGCTCTCAAAAAACACACAACTTTAAGACACCAAAGAATTTCTAAAGCTGCCTAAACTGTCTACAACATGTAACCACATAATTGGATTAGACCTAGGTTAGCTCATTTGAAAAACATATATTTATGGTTGTTGGAGCATTAGTAGCAAATGTTTCATTTCTTGAATGAGTAGAGTGCAGCATTTAAAGGTATGCAAACATCTTCAAATGTTTTGGAGGGGGTTTGGAGTGAGGAAGTTGTATGATACTGTGAGTACAAGATATAGATTTCTTGTTTCATTTTGTCCAGTGTTTGGCTGTGGATATGTGGTTTATCTAAACTTTCACAAGGTGCCTGACATAGTCCATACAAACATATTACTACAGATGTTGAACACCCTTCAAAAGAGTAACAAGAAAGTAGCTTTGGTAAAAAAAAAATCACAAATCACAGAGACAGATAGTAAATGGTTGAAAAGAAAGGGACATTAGTAGTGTAATCATGCAAAGATTTGCATTGGGGTTTGTAATGTTCAGGCTTTTTCTTTTAGACAACTGGTTTGGTTATCAATACTTCAGCAATGAATATATTGTTTTGGTTATCACATAATGTTCTAAAAACTATTAGTATACTACTGCATTCTGTAATGACTCTGTTATACTTCCTGCAAGTTTAAGTATATTCACTTAAGCTCATATCCTGTAGCTACATGTGTTTTGTATTGCCCAATACACTGCAATTTACCACTCCAGTCTCCATGCTGACTAAGTCCTACCTGCTACATACTCAGGATTGGTCAAGTGATCCTATCATCTAAGCATATGATATTACACCCCTCTTTTCTGTAAAGAAACAAGCATGCTTTTTTGCGTGTTTGCACTCCTGAGCTACATTTGCATTAGGGCTATAAGATCATATGTGCATTTACTATTTTATAAACATATATCACAAATCTAATATGTTTAGACTTAACCAGCTGATAATATTGAGGAATTGTCTGACAGACTTTGTTCATTTGGCTCTTTAATAAATTTCTGAAAGCAGTATTGAACCTTTCTGGAATTCCAAAGCCATGTGGAATCTCAAAACTTTCTGATAACCTTAACGTTTTCTGGAAAGGATGCTTGTTTGCCTGCAAATGAATCTGGAACATTGTGAGTATCATCTATAAGATGATCTTTGATTTTGATAAAAGTCTGTGGTAACTATGATGGTGTAGCCCAGCAGACAAATGACTCTTCTTACAGTTTTGGTACATTGTCTGACTGGCCTTCATTCATCTGTTAAATAGGATATCAAACAAATGGAGACTAATCTCTGCATTCAACTGCTAGTTGCAGTCCTTTCTTCATTGTAACTCCTAGATTTATCAGATACTTGTGTTTTTTCTTCTGCATCTACTTCCTAAGTAAATGTCCAACATTGTGGCCCAGCTATGTGCATTCCAGTTTATTTGCACAGCTCTCATAAGGAATGGAATAAAAGATATGCACATTACATCATCTAGATTCCTTGATCCACTAGTTTGGTTTAGCCAATGTAGTGATCCCATAATTCTTGAAAGTCATGTATATGAACTTTGGCTCCAAATGGTTGTCACTGTTAAAGTGACATGTCAATCCTATGTGCAAAAATGGGAAAAAGAGGTTGTGAATGGATGGATGAATGTGAGACTGACCAATGACATTCTTGAAAAGGGTTACTATGAAGTCTGCTTCTCTTCTTTGTCCATTCCTTCTAGAACTACAGTTTATCCATTATAATCTCTGCAATTTACTATATTTATGTATTGTTTCTAATACTGCATCCAAGTTCTCTCCTGTAAAGGGGTCTTTGTTTCAGTAAGACATCCTAGTTATTAAATATAACAGAAAAATATGTTATTTACATCTGCTTTATTTGCCTCATCATATGTGGTAATGAGCCAGTCATAGAACATGGTAAGGTTAAAAGAATGTACCTTATGTTTTGAAATTAAATATAATGTTTTAGGATCTAGTTTATCTATCTTGTGGAAAGAGATATCAGTTGGTAGAAATCTCTCCTATGGTAAACACAGAGCATGACTTAATCAGTTTCAGCTAGATGATAATGAAATGAAACAGTAAGGTTGGTTCACCACAGGCATTGCAGTCAAGATGTCTAGCAGTGTCCTATTTATGGCAGTTTATTTGCACAGCTCTCATAAGGAATGGAATAAAAGATATGCACATTACATCATCTAGATTCCTTGATCCACTAGTTTGGTTTAGCCAATGTAGTGATCCCATAATTCTTGAAAGTCATGTATATGAACTTTGGCTCCAAATGGTTGTCACTGTTGAAGTGACATGTCAATCCTATGTGCAAAAATGGGAAAAAGAGGTTGTGAATGGATGGATGAATGTGAGACTGACCAATGACATTCTTGAAAAGGGTTACTATGAAGTCTGCTTCTCTTCTTTGTCCATTCCTTCTAGAACTACAGTTTATCCATTATAATCTCTGTAATTTACTATATTTATGTATTGTTTCTAATACTGCATCCAAGTTCTCTCCTGTAAAGGGGTCTTTGTTTCAGTAAGACATCCTAGTTATTAAATATAACAGAAAAATATGTTATTTACATCTGCTTTATTTGCCTCATCATATGTGGTAATGAGCCAGTCATAGAACATGGTAAGGTTAAAAGAATGTACCTTATGTTTTGAAATTAAATATAATGTTTTAGGATCTAGTTTATCTATCTTGTGGAAAGAGATATCAGTTGGTAGAAATCTCTCCTATGGTAAACACAGAGCATGACTTAATCAGTTTCAGCTAGATGATAATAAAATGAAACAGTAAGGTTGGTTCACCACAGACATTGCAGTCAAGATGTCTAGCAGTGTCCTATTTATGGCAGACTTGCCTACTGGCATCACCAAAGATAAATTAAATTAAGAAATGTTAAGTTGTAGTCAAAGGGATGAACCAAATGGAGATGAGTATCACATCAGTTTGAGGCAAAGATAATGACATTCTTTCTACCTTTAGGCATATTCAAATTATAGACTAACTCTGAAAGCCAGCAGTAAATAATTAAGCAACAATTATACATTACATGCTTTAACAAGACTCAGCAAAATTCAACAATTCAAGCATGAAATACTGGGGTTTCAAACCTTACTGTCTCCTAACATTAGTGAATAAAAAATTTGTTCCACTGAAGCATATACTTCTAAGCAAACCATTGCAACTTTGTATGTATGTATGTATGTTTGTTTGTTTGTTTGTTTGTGTCTTTCGGCTTTTCCCGGTTAGGGGTCGCCACAGCGAAACTCCGGTCCGCTAATGATTGGCAGTAGATTTTTACGTGCTGGCTTGCCGAGCCTAATGCACAACCTTCAACGAAGGAACGCCCATTCACACATGTCGCCACACAGAAGACGCTCTAACTGAGGATCGAACGGGCAACTGTATTATTATTACTATATGCTATTATTACTGCTAGATGAATTAGCATATTTGGTTTGTGATCCCCACCTGTGTACCTTTCTTATGTCAGCAGAATGAGAGCACTATTTATGTCAAGTCTTGACTCCTGTGTATCCCAGTGATACAAGTCATGAAGATCTGTCATACCTCTATAATCCAATAAGTGGATGATGATGCCGTTCATTCAGTTTTCCCATCATATGTATGTCAACTATTACCACTATTGAAAAAATGTCACTCTCATTCAAGATGGCTTCAGAAAAAGTAGCTAAGCACTTCACAGTATTTTCCATTCAGCAGTTATACTGCATGCTTCCCTTAAATCTGTAAATTCCTCTATTCTCATACTCAGGCACCAAAAAGAGTACCACAACACCACATTTCCAGAAATGGATGAGCAGTGTTCTCTCCTCAGACATATTAGTGGATGATTTAAGTTTTAAACTGACGAGTAGCAGGATCACATGATCATCAGCTTTAAAGCAGGAAGGTGACCATAATGTGTACTGCTTGCTCTACAACTGCACCTCAGAAAATCAGCTGAGTACATGAGGGCCTGCTATGTAACTTTCAGCCAATCATGAGACCTAGGCACATCAGAACTATTCCTTCTGGATTGAAGTCTGACAGATCTTAGTGTTCATACTAGACTGTTGATCCAGTGAAGCAATTGTAGCCTAGCCAATAATCCCACCAATGTACCAAGAAATGAATTAGTACCACACCCTGACCTAGTTTCATCCTTGCCTAGGTTTGGCAAAGGACACAATGCTGCATTTTTTGCCAATAATTGTGAGGCCATGGTCAAAGCACCACTTGTTGGCATAAGTTAAACCCACCTGAAGAGAATGTAGGTCATCTGGACTATTTTTGACAGCTCCAAGTTTGCAGTCATTCACAACCTTTGTCACCCATTGGCCTTTGGTATCTGCTTTAATACCAGAGAAGTTCATGTGAAGAGAAGTCATTCCAGTACTTATTCCCGAGGGACACTGCTAGTAACTACTCTTTTACTTGAGCCTGTTTGCTATCCAATGGGTAACATAGGGGTTTACATTTAATTAGATTACCTTGTTTTTAATGGCTGAATGTGGAATGGTGTTGAAGGCTTTGGCCAAGTCCAGCAATGCCATGTGAATCAATTTAAATGAGTTTAGTGCCTTTGCTTCAGTGATTTGTTCAAAAAGTCCACCAGTTTAAGACACAGAATCTGCCTTTAACAATCTAAAATTGTTTAGGTTCCAAGGTTTTAAGAGTGCCTATGTCCTTGTTTATGAATTCCACAGTGATGCACTCCATTGCCTTAAAAATAGTGCTGGTGAAGCTGATATGTCTCTAGTTGCCTGGGTCAGTTGTGGGTGCTCCCTTTGTGGAGTGGGATAACTATAGCAGTTATCCCTATATAGGAGGTTAAAAGGATAATGGCCATAGAGCCCTTACAAGCCTAGACATGTTTAACCCTTGTTCCCAAGACTATCAAGCAGACACTAAAAATTAGCACCTATTGCCCCTGTCCAAGAGGAACACTGGTGGAACCCCTGGGGTGAATTTCCAGCTTCCCATCCAATTGTCCAGATTTTACTTAAATAGGATCAACGAGGGGCTTTGTTTAACATAAACAGGAAGCTTGTTCCAAAGGTGAGGTAACCTCTGTGAGACAAATCTATCCTTCCAGCAACAAGTTCTGTTGATGTCACATACCAAGTTTAGCTCCTTAGAGCAAGTGACCCATGTCACTGGCATGAATCCAGTGAATAAACTAAGGCTGAACAGACATAATAAGGAGGCAGCCAGACATTGGTTAGTACTGACAAGAAGCCAACCTGGCAAATTCATGGTCCATGAAACTATTGTTTTTAGCCTTGAATAGAGAGCACTTGGGACTTGCATGGAGATGATTTGGGGTGGGGGGGGGGGATGTAGGCATGCTAATACATTATGAGTAATTTGGGGGAGATAGGCAGTTAAAGTTTTAGCTGAATTTATCCTCTAATATGTTGGCAATGTCCTCAGGGATTGAGTATGTGATAGTTTTTGGTATAAACTGCTGGTTATGATTTCATAGGTTCTTGACATAGCTGAAGACTTAAGGTAATCCATAATGTGAATGGTGATTAACAATTCATACTTGCTCTTGGAGAATTTGATTTTGTTTCTAAGTTCTTTGTTGATCATTTTGAGTTCTTCTCAAGCTGATGGGTGTTGTTTGCTTTTATGGGCAAGCAGTTTCCTCCTCTTAGTTGTATAGCTTTGCTGATACTGGAGTTGCATCATACATACATAGATTCATAGATTTACAGACTGTTACTAGGCTAATGACCCAAGGGGCCTTTCTAAGCCTAGCCATGTTTTCCTGAAAAAATAATGATGTCCTGCATCCAAACAGGACATTGAGGGCCAGGCATTTATAAGCTACCTGTTTCTGTAAGGGACATGGATGGCAGGCCCGGTTTAAATTTCCTAATCTCCCTTCACTTGTCTAGTTTGTGCTTAAACTGGGTAATACACAAACTCAGCTTCACATGAATGGGAAGCCTGTTCCATATGAGGGGCAATCTCTGAGACACATATCTGTCCCTCCAGCATGTTCTGTTTACATCACAGACAAAATTCAGGTCTCTAGACCTTGTATTTCTGGTACTCTTTGACTTAATGAATATGTAGGAGATTCATAAGTGTGAGGTTTGTGGATGCCTTGTAAGCCAGGCATAGATCACCAATCAGCAATCTATAGGAGACTGAGTAGAGGGAAATGGCTTTAAGGTACTCTGCATAAGGCAGGTTTGTTGCGCCTGTATTCATTTTGTAAGGAACCCTTCGAAGTCGGTCTAGTTGCTGCATATGCCTGGTCAGGTACATACTAAAGGGAGAATTATACTCTGTGATTGGTCAGATAAGGGCAGAGTACAGTGGGCTAATGACCTCTTTGGACCTAGATGCAATGTCCTTACTTATAAGATGCACAACATAAAAGGATTTCCTCACCACTGTGGCCACACAGTGGTCGAAGATAAGGTTACTGTCTACATGTGTATTCAGATTCCTGACCACTGGGTTGACTCTTAGGAGTGTATTATCAACATTGTAATTGGCTGTGATGGTTGATTTCCTAAAGGGTACAATTATGCATTTCTTAGCATTGAGTTTAAGACCATTTTGGCACCATTTGTTAGTCAGAAATAGATCCTGAAAAATGCTAGTGTCTGCAGGGAAGTTGATAATAACTCCCAGCTTCCAATCATCTGCAAACTTAGTCAGCAGTAAACCTTCAGCATTTGCTTCCATTTCAAATACATGCCAAAAAGGAGCAGGCCCAGTACCGAGCCCTGGGGGACTCCTCTAGTGACTGGCCTCTTGGTATAGGTTACCCCACCTATTTTGACATCCTAGGTTTTATTAGTGAGCCAGTTGGCTATCCAGTGGGTGATAAAAGGGTTTAGACCTAAATCAGTGAGATTGTTTATAATGCCTGAGTGGGGTTTGTGCTTAAATTTGGCACTGTATGTATTTCTTATGGGGCCCAAGGCCTCAGTGCTAGCTTGCAGGTGTGTGCAGACTTTATATATGGAAACTGAAGAGTGTGACATAGGTTCATGCAGTTGAGGAGGGCATTTGGATTTCATCAGGTGATCAGTTAGATGCAGTGGATTTAACTTAAAGTAGCCACTGAAGTTGGAGAGATTTCAAAGTGACTCCACTCTCACACCTAGAATAAATGTTACTATACAATGGTCAGATGTGAGGAGTGATTTGGTAACTGTGGGCTCTGAGTATAGGGGCTATATTTTGTAAGAACCAGGTCTAATATTTTGGAGCCCTTCATTTTATTCACCCAAGAGGATAGATAGTGATTAGTTCTATGATAAAAGATGTCAGTTTGACATATGCTTCATGGCCTTCCAGTGTTAAAGAAGGGGTAAGGTAGTTGGCTACTGTGTGGTACTTGGTGTAGTTTATTGTAAGAAGAATGTGGAGGAGTTCTAGGTCATTGTCATGCATTACAAATTTGGAGATGAAACAGTTTTATAGGAATACTGATACGACCCCACCAACTATAATGTCCATTTTAACATTGAATCTGAAAGGTGTGGCAGGTAATAAAACCTTGCACTGTGGGGGTATTTCTGATGTACTGAAACCATGTTTCAGTAACTATGCATACATCAATATTTTCAGGGGATATAAATGCCTATAGGGAGTGCAACATTTTGTGTAGGCTTCTAGTATTGAGCAGTCATATTCTTATATGATTTTGATTGTGGTTAGCTATGGGAGTAACCTGAAGAGACTGATCTGGCCAAAAAAGGCACTACGGTAGCCGCTCCAGTGGTGTAGAGGGATAAAACCTAACTATGGCCTAGATGACCCAGGTTTGATTAGCAGCTCAGGTGACTGATGGAGCAGCAAGAAGGGATAGGTGTGTTTGTCTTGGTGACGGGGCACTCACTGGTGATGCTCCCTAAGGTGAACAGTAGTCCAAAGAGGGGTGATGCCTTTGGCTGCAATCAATGACAGTGGGAGGCAGGGAAATGGAAAAGGAGGTTGGGAATATGAAATAGAAGAAAAACAAAATATTATCTGGAAGCACAGATGGCCAAGTCCCCAGGACACCCTTATGATCCCTGACCAGCCCCCCAGCAACACCAAAGCATGTCCATTGGGGTAGGTGGATGTTAGTAGACAAAGCATAATGTGAGGCACTGGGTGCCAAACTGGTATAAGTGAAGCCCGTGGGGATCAAAAAAAGAAAGGCATTATGGGGGGGAAAGAAAATCTTGGCCAACTTAACCAATATACGTAAGTCATGAGGACAGAGATGCAGATCATCCGTAGCAAAGCAGCTAGGGTTGTCATCCATCTCATCCCAGGCAGATATATATTGGAACTCCAAAGAATGATACCAGCATTTAAGGCAATAATTAGAGTTGATCACCTTTTGTTTGTATTGTGGCATCATTCTTTAAGATGGCAGAATACTGCTCAATACTAGCTATGCTCCCTTTTTAGATGCATATTGTGAGAGAAGCTCATGTGCCTGTTCATATTATCCAAAGAGGTGCATCTCAAGTCACTTAGTCCCACATATGAAATGATCAGGTCATATATGTACATGGGATGAAAGAACTTTGATGGTTTTAGTGATGTTACATATCCCGGCACCTTCAAAACAGCTAACCATTACCCTGTCTTTGCTCATCCTGGTGAGTGGAGCATCTGTGTAACCAACTATAGATTCAGCTATAACCAGAACATTACCAGCTAATTTAGCTTAGTTTTCCCTGTCTTAAGGGCATCTGTGTGATAGTTATGTGACCCCTTAGTATCTGTATTTTCTACAGTGACAGAGTTGTATGTTAGACAAGAGCTGGTCATGTTGAGTTGTATACATGAGGTAAATCTGAAGGTTAAAACTGATACCTAGTCTTCAAAGTCCTATGGGGCTTTTGTAAAGGTTTTCTAACAGCACTGGCATACAACAGTTTAGAGCTTATAATCTGTATATGTTACATAGATGTGGGTGGAGGTGAGATAGAGCTAATCTCCCTGCACTAAGCGAGGGCTGTCTCCATCTGAGTTAAGCGTTTTTAGACCTCAAACAAATAATGTCCTCTGGGTTTAGTAGGAGTTTGTTATCTGAGAGGAAGAGGCAGTTCATACACTAACTCTGGCTTTCATGTGCTATAAAGCTGGTAAAAAATGAGGATTTTGTATGTTGACTCACCATGATGACTAGTCCCTCTAGCTTTAAAGTAAAAAGAGGGCTGGGAAAATATTACAACTCTGGAAGTTAATTGGAGTGATTTTTTTACTCAGAGCATGCCCGCACTACTCAGTGCAATTGATATTCAGGTTGTGCAATTCAGCACATCTAAGAAGCAGCTCACGTAAGTCAACTTGTGTGGTTTACACAAAGCAGAAATGAATAAGTAATTCAGTAATGTTATAAGAAGGTACCCTTCCTGCAGAATAAAAAGGGATAATGTTACTTGCAAGTACTACTTTCTATGGAAATACAACGGAAGAAAATAAAAGAATCGATGAAAGCAAGGTGAAATCTGAAGTGCAAGTGTTCTAAACCACCCAGGACCTGCAGTAATTTGTCTGTTTCTGACATAGATTCATTATAGCTAATTCTAAGATGGCTTCCACCCCTGACCAAGCAAATTTACTCAAAGGAGTGATTTAAATCAGAACAAAAGAGTATTAAACAAAACAGAAAAGCTCAAAATGGCTAAAGTGCAAATAGTAATATCAGTCAAGGCAGCAGTATTTGAAAACAACTAAAAATGATATAAAAAGTAGTAATACTACAAAAACAGATTGAAATAGCTAGAATGTCTAGACAATCTATATGCAGACATTGAAAAAAATACTTTCCTAGCTTTCTTTTTACTCTCACTTTTCAGATACAGAAGCTAGTTAAAAAGTGAGCTAGTTAAAAACATTCTTCTTAATGACACTGCATAGAGCTGAGCACAAATGCTGAGGTAAACCCCATGCAGTAAATACAACGGAAAAACAAAAGAACCAATGAAAAGGAGGTGAAATCTGAAGCACAAGTACTCTAAACCACTGAGGACCCGTATCCATTTGTCTCCCTCTCACTTAGACCACCTGGTTGCAGCCAAGTGCAGGCTAAATGGTTGAATTGTCCAATCTTTCATCAGAGATACCCAGAGAGCTTTTTATTGCCATTTTGGAACGTGACTGGGGGTATAATTGTTTTGAAACTCATGGCAAGCTGGCCTCCTAGGCTTGCTCCATAATAAGAGTTTCACTTATCCACAGATTTTATTTTGACGTCCACTCACTATAAACATTATTTTCATCTTTTTTCATAATTTTGTTTTTATTTGCAGTTCCTGTATCCTAGCACAGAAAATCAAATGATATGTACTTGAAAATAAACTGTTTGAACACATCTGCACAGGCAACTTTTGAGCAATAGTATTGTGCATACGATGTGGCATTAGGGAGAAAGGCATAAAATATTCAAGTACTATGGTTACATACATTGCCACCAAACAAGCCTTAATGACAAAGGCACTAGAAATTTGCATGCTGGAAAAAAAGCATCTTTAATTAATAGCAAGTCATAATCTTCCTAGTGATATTAAACATAAGCGATCTGAGCTTTCAGTGTTGTAGTGTACAAGGTGTCTCGCAAGAGGCAGACAGAGTGGGGATCATTGAATGAAGACTAAGGCCATTGTGTTCTGGACATAAGTAGTCATGGTCTGAAACTAAATTGTAAAAAACTCATTATCGTATCCTTTGTGAAGTCATCTACCCCAGGGAACTACCACATTGGCAAAACACTCCTAATAGCTGACCCAATTGTTCAATATTTGGGAACTTATGTGGACAGTGGTCTAACGTTTGACCAACATGTGTCTTGTGTCTGTTGCTTTAAGAATGTCCTTCTATACTGCACAGCTTATAAATGCAGGGATTGTATCTATATAGAGGGATGTCCTTGTCCCCCTTTACTCAGCTCTCATTCGGCCAGTTATTGAATATAATGCCCTCTTTGCATCTATCTGTCCAGACACATGCAGCAACTACAATGCCCAAAGAGATACCTTATTAAAAGGATACAATGGATCAAATCAAAGCCCTGTCACTATACTCGGTATTCTACAGAATGCTAAGAGGTGAACTGTATCTGACATACAAGGCATCCCCTAACCCACTGCTGATGGATTTACTGCACATCAGCAAGTCCAATGGCATCAGAAATACTCAGTCTAGGAATCTAAACTTCTTCTGCAACATCAACAGAATGGTTTGGAGGGACAGGTTTATTTTTCAAAGGATACCACTGCTATGGAATAGACTCCCCATCCACATAAAACAGAGTTCACCCCTGTCCATTTTCAACTGCAGCTTAGATCTATGAATGGGAAACAGAAAATTTACCCCAGGACTTCCCCTGTACTACTAATGGACAGATGCAGCTCCTAGGAACTAATGTTGGGTGGCACGATGCCAGGGCACTTCGATGGGCTAGGCTTGTAAAGGCTCCAGGGCCATTAGCCTAGTACACACCTATGAACCTATGAAATGCTTTATCCTATGCATGGGTCCCCTCAGGTTATCTATGGTATGATTCCAGTTATTTTCATTAAGGGTAGCATATAATTATCGACTATGAGATGGATAAGGCTAGCAGAGAACTTAATTATGACACGAATGCTAAGGGTTTCCTATTTTCGTCACTGTCCACTGTGGTTGTTTGCATACTGAAGTTAAGTAATGGCCTTATGAGTTTTGCAGCTATTGTAGACTAGCAGCTAGGGTAAGTGCAGAAATGACCACAGTGCAAATATATTTGACTTGCTTCTCAAATATCTGATTGACAAGCTATCATTATATTATTTGAAGATGAAAAACAACTAGGATTGCCATTTGCTTCACTGGGAAAGCATCTCATGATATGCCATGTGCTAAAACATGTTATTGTGAGCCCACCAGCTCAGAGGCAAGACATCTGTGATCATGTCAGCCTTTTTTACTAGTAAGGATCATGTGGGAGAAAGGCCTGGTAATCTACTCCCAAATCTCTGACTTGAAAGTTCTAACTGTTCATAGGGTCACTGGTGACTCACTCCTGATTTGATGGCACTGCACACAGGCAAAATATGCTACTGGCTTATTATTTAGCTTCTAAAGGAATGGCCGATAGCAAATGTGGGGTCTTCAATGAAAAAAATATTTTAATTCAGCAGGTTTTACTCTTATCTTTGAAATTGAAGTTATGGGTTCTATCCCCACTCCTATTTAAAAGACAGTTGTTATACCAGTTATGTAATATGGGACATCTATTTGAATATATAACTGCAAACAGTTAGACTTGAGAATGTGCTTGACAGATTAGTGGTTTGAGGGACTGAAATATAGAAGAGGGTTGGGGGTATTGTCACTATATTCCATTAATTACAGGTTGATTAAGGGAGATCTGTCTCATATATGTACAAGTGTCTGTATAATGATATTTATGGAACAAGCATAGGAGCAAATAAAAATAGCCATCAGTTAATGACAATTTTTACATACACTAGCAAGTTGTTATTTATTATCAAAGCTAATGTACTGCAGAACTCTGTTCACTATAGAGTAGGAAGGTGGTAGAATTCTATCCCTAGGCACAGAGTATTTGATCCAAGGTTTGTCAATGACAAAATCTTTGAAGGCATTTCTAGGCTTTGAGTTTGATATAACATTGTACATTGAGCACTTAACTACTGTGAAGCACCATCCTTCTGGTAAGACATTAAGCTGAGGTTTCATCTGTCATTTTTGGTTTCATGTGTGTATGTAACATATTTTGTGACACTTATAAATTGGATGTGTAGGGAATATACTGAAATTAAAATGGCAAACTAAGATAACAGAAATATTTATCAAGTGGTATCAGTAAATAAATTCTTTCAGTGTAATTTCCATTCCTGTAAAAGACGCATTTTGTATTTTGCACATTATGCACCAATTAGTCAAGGCAATGTATACGTGTTAAAAACTGGACATATAATCTAAGACATTAAAATCATAATATGAAACAGGCTATGTACAAACTATCAAAATGTGATCTAGTATTGTGACACTCCATATACTATACAAATCATTATCCATGCCATATGTCACTGTAGCTAAATAGACATTATACACTGAATAAGAACTTTGTGGCAAAAGAAAGGACAACATTAAAAATGGTAGTTAATGATTTCCTGCAAAGTACTACATGTTGGCTACAACATGTTACCTTACTGATACACTAAATGCTTTGCCTTTCACGTTCTGTCACAAACAAATCTGATAGAAGCCTTTAAGAAAAAGAATAAATATATAATTTTTTACCTTTAAAGTAGCTGTTGCTTTCCACAAACAAGACAGAGAATTCAGGGTGATGCACATATTTATTAAGATGGTCATACATCTTCAAGTTAACTGTCAGGGTAATTAAACATGTGACATGCATGGTACAGTTACAGACTGAAAACATCATACAATTCCTTCAGGAATGAGACATGCAGAGAGAGGTACTAACAGCTCTTCTTACTGTTAATTAAGCAGGTACATAGAAATGATGGAATGTGTTAACAAAGCTGAGGCAGTTGCTATAGTGAGCAATTGTCAGTAGTAAACGTGAACTGCATTGATGAAGGACTGCAGCAATAGTGTCGAGAAAGAGAGACAGGAATAGTGCTAGAGAGTTATCAAGCAGCAAAAAAATGCAATCCAAGCAAACGTAGCACATATATGTTGATATAACAACATTGTACATTGAACACTTAACTACTGTGATCCCCTTTCAAAACAGTAAGAGCAAATTAGGGAAGAGGTGAGAAACTAATGATCTGTTCAGTTTACCTCTTCAGTTTACCTCAGTTGTTTGGAGAATGAGTTTCACAGCTGCTGGATGCCAGATGTGGGAAGACTAAAATGAACATGAATTCTTGATAGGAAGGTCATATCAGAATCTAACAAAATTTTCTGTCTACATAATGAGATAATTAATTTAGAAAGAGGAAGTAAACAAAATCTGTTTTGACATTAATTCACAAATGGGCATCAAAGACATATGAAAGAAGTACTTCCAGCAGCTTCTGAATGAAGAAAACCACACAGATATCACCTACAATGAAAGAAGAAGAGGAGCCCACCCAAGAAGAAATAAGAACAGCACTATGGAAAATGAAGTCAGGGAAAGCAGGTTCAGATGAGATCATGACAAATATAATAAAAATATTGAGTGGGTTAGGGAAGCAATGGCTATTCAGTGTGCACATAACTGAAGAATAAGCATACTGACGCCAGTGTACAAGAACAAAATTGACATTAACAAATGTGAAAAGTATTGAGGTATCATACTGCATGAAAATTTTGGAGAAGGTTGGGAGGGTGGCCTAATGGTTAAGGTGTTTGCCTTACAAACACAAGGTGCAGGGTTTGAGTCTCACAAGGGATAATTGGCTAGGCTTACAATGTCTTGCAAGGGCAATTAGCTTAGTACTGACCTATGAACCTATGAACCTATGAAGGTGACTGATAACCAAATATGCAGAGTAGTAGAATGTAAGATGAGAGATAAGCAATCTGGATTCAGATAAGGATGCAGGATGCAGCACAACAATCTGATGTTTGCATTAAAACAGATAGTTCAGAAGAAGCTAGAGATGAGGAAAAGAGTCCAAATGGGCATTACTAGACTTGGAGAAAGCGTATAATAAGGTCCCAAGAAAGCTGATTTGAGCAGTCCTGTAATGGTTCAAGTCCCAGAATCATTGATAGAATTAGTGTAGGCTATATAGTTAAAAGGACCCAATGACTCAGGAATGAACAGTGTTCATTCTCACAGAGGGGTTCCCAGTGGGAATAAATGTGTACCAGGGTTTAGCTCTGGGCCCATTGCTGTTCATACTGCTGATGGACTAAATTAGCAAACAGGTAGGTGGGGCTAGATCAACAAAGTTCCTGTATCTAGATGATGTGGTATTACAGGTGGACTCTGAACAAGAACTTCAACAAAGGATGGGGAATGGAATGGAAATCTGAAGGCACACCGGAAGAAACTGAGTACAGATAAGACAGTTGTAATGAAAGCATATGGGGGATCAGAAGAGCTGAGAATTTCAGTAGAAGGGAAAATAGTGGAATGTGCTAACAGCTTCATGTATCTGGGAGGGGTGGCTGAAGATAAGAGAAGTCTGAATAAGTAGGTCAAAGCTAGAAGCAAAGAGGCTGCAGCCAGCTAGCACAGTGTGTCTGGGATAATGTGTGAAAGAAGAATGCAGTGAAGGCACAGCAGCTGACGTTAGAGTTGAAGGAGATGAGGTGCCTGAGATGGGATGTATAATGCATACTGTAGGACAGAAAGAAATGAGGAAATCAGAGTTGAAGCCCAAGTAGCTCCAATTGCAGAGAAGATCAGGGAGAACAGATTACAGTGGTTCTGGCACATGTACTGGAAAACAGAAGATAATTTGGTAAAGAAGATTTGGGACAGACAAGATGAAGGCAAGAGGAAACAAGGTCATCCAGCAAAGAGATTGTGCGAGAGAGGCAGTCAGACATGACTGTCAAAGAAGGTAGGAGAGTGGCACTGAATTGAGAGAGATGGTGACAGTTGATGTAACACCCTGATCCCATGTAGAAAAATGAGGGAAAAAGAGGTCGATGATGATGATGAAGAAAAAGATGACAGAGGTCATTGGTAGCGTTATTCCTTTTTTTGTTTTGGTAAATGGCATTGCATAACTCTGCTAGAAGAATGAAAATGTTCCACTGGAGTTTGATCAAACCTCCATCACTGTATTCTATGAATGCTTTTCCCAGAATGAGGCAATGGGGCAGGGGCACTGAAAGCAATTTCTAACTAGATGATACTTTGTTCATATTCTGAATTCTGTACTTTTGCAGCCATGCTAGAAAAAAGGAAGTCTAAAGCAATTAATCAAACCTAATCCCTGAAAAGTACAGTAAGTCATAAACAACACTGTATTGCAGTTAAACTGTCGTATACAAAAAGCATTGCCTTTCATATTCTAGCTACCACATAAGAAATTCTGACATATTCCATAAAATGTAGGAATACCGAAGCCTATAGGAAAAAAGAGAAAAGTATATTTTAAGCAGCTGACTGACTTGGTGATAACTGTAGCTGGACACCCTGATCGTCTATCTCCACACTTCCCTTCACTGCTTACCCTATAGATTTCCCCCACTTGGGGCCTTAGTATAAAAATATAAGTTGGAATGGAGTTGAAGAAGATGGAGTATAATCACGGAGGGTATCCATGATATCGCTGATGGTAGACAGCTGAGGTGGAAAAAAAGGTTTGAAAAAAAAGAGAGAAAATTAATTGTATAATTCTTGAGAGGTAGATTCTGTAGAGATTCTGTAGAGATGCATACACTCTCAGGTCTCAGACTACCTCCTTACTAACAACCTCCTTTCCAGTACTCAGCATGGTTTCCGACCAAACCATAGCACCACCACTGCCTTACTCTCCTTTACTAACACTATCCTTCAGCATAAAAACAATGGCTATCTCTCCTCTGCTACTTTCCTAGACCTATATAAAGCATTTGACATGGTCCCACACAAACAATTTATCTCTGTCCTCAATAACCTATCCTTTTCACAATCAGTCACCAACTGGTTTCAGAGTTACCTGTCTGACCGCCAACAATCCGTTGTATGGCAGAATGACATATCTCCCCAACTACCTGTCTCCATAGGGGTTCCCCAAGGATCCATCCTTGGACCCCTACTTTTCTCTGTTTACACCAATAATCTAGCCTCTGACACCAAACATGGCACACTCATCCAATACGCAGATGACTCAACCATCATCTGCTCAGCCCAGTCCCTACCCAAACTGCAAAAAATCACACAGGAAGCCTTTTCCTCTGTTGAAACATGGTTATCCGATGCCCAATTAATACTCAACCCAAACAAAACTAAACTACTCATCTTCCAACCCACCAAACATACTCAAAACAACTCTCACTTTAACATCACAGCAAAAGACAACACCACTATATACCCAACTGAACACACCAAATTGCTAGGAGTGGAAATAGACAATAAACTAAAATTTGACATTCACATATCCATGACCATAAAAAAGTCCACAAAAAACTAGGAGCATTATACAGAAATAAACAATTTCTCACCAAAGCAGCAAAGATTTCAATAGCAAATTCCCACCTTATCTCCACCCTACTTTATGCCTCTCCAGTATATACCAACCTAAGGCAATGTGATCTAAACAAGCTAGAGACCTGCTACAACAAAATCGCCAAATTCGCCACAGGGGCATCCTACCGTAGTCACCACTGTCTCTCACTTGCTGAACTGGGCTGGCTTGAAGTCCCTCACCTCCTTCAGTGGTATCAACTCTCACTCGCCCACAAACTAGTAAACCATCCACTAAATGTCCCATCCCTCCAGAATCTACTCCAACCCTATCGCACCACCAGACCACTAAGATCCAGCAACAAAAATCACTTGCAGATCACTAAAGCCAATAACTCTGCTGGTGAAGCACTATTCTCTTGTGCCATAGCCAAATTATGGAACTCACTCCCACCCACAATTACCTCCGTACCATCATGCACCAACTTCAAAACTTTATTAAAAGCGCACCTAAAAACATGCTGGCTATGCCCTTGCAACTCCCACTCTAATATCATCCACCCCATCCAACTACTACCTTTCTTTCACCTCCACTAACTACCTTGATGATAGCAAGCTCAGATGCTCATAAGCCTAGTACTTATTATACAGCAGGAACTTCTTATTGTTACATTTGTTAATGCCTGTTATGTACTTCGCAGATAAAGATTCTAGTTGTCTACTGATGTACTATGTTCTTCATCTGTAAATATGTTGCAAGTAATTTCTATGTTAAATTGTTAATCACTATGTAATCCAATGTAACTACTGTCTGTTTATTTTACTGTGGAGCTTTTCTCCCCGGGCCTCCACTGAAAATGGACCCACGTCCAGTCGGACACTCCCGGTCAGCAAATTTAAATAAATAAATAAATAAAATAAATAAAGATTTAACATAGTAGATGCAGTCATTTCTTACATATCAGAAAATGTACTCCAGTTAATTAAGATGTAGTGACAGATTAATTAAGATGTAGTGACAGTTCCCTCTATTGAATAGCTAGAGAGAATTTCACCACTGTCATGCTTGAAGCCCTCCGAGTCATAATAAATAAAGTCAGTACTCCTCACCTCACAAAAAAATATGTAACGTTGACAGTAGGCTTGCAATGTTTACTTAAGTATGACTAAGTAGTTCCCAACTATGAATGTTGAAGTAAATGTTTAAAGTTCTGGTACAAGTGAAAATCAAAAGTTTGCAATGGAATTTGAAATATGAATTTCCATGACAGGCAAAGCCTTTTCCACCCTCCATGCAGGGAACTTCATTTTATGTACTCCTTTACTAATATAATCATCTCTGAATTTGCCACCTTTCCATGCAGCATCTCTTTGGTGACAGCCTCCTAAAACATTATTTGAAATGTATGTATAGCACACCTTGTGAATGAATAAACAAGGAGGAAGATTGAGATAGATGGATGGATAGATAGTTCTATTTATCTATCATTAGACAAAAAGCTAAATCAGGTACTTCTGAACCAAACTGTTTGTAAGCACATGCATGCCTGTGTATATGTATATTAAAAGGCTAGAATTTTATTTTGGTAAATTTCAGTTGTTTTGCCAATTGCAAGATAAAACTCCCAAGATGGGACAGTGTGCGTGTGTGTGTGTGTGTGTGTGTGTGTGTGTGTGTGTGTGTGTGTGTGTGTGTGTGTGTGTGTGTGTGTGTGTGTGTGTGTGTGTTTAGTAATAGGTGTTTATGTCTTCAGGGTGGGGATTTGTTTCTGTACAGTTAGGCATATGCTTTTTCGTATGAGTGTCTGAGTGCCTTTCTGGTATAGTGGACTCTGGGACTTTTCTGTGGAGGCTTAATGTGATAGAATAAGAACATTTATGTTGTATATTATTTTTTTTTGTTTTTCTATCATTAGCTTATTTTAGGATTGTAGCAGTTATTCTTATGGCCACTGTACTTTGCTAAAGCACAATTAAAAATTCTTCTGATTGTCGTGCATATTCCATAACAATGCAGGTAGTGGAAGAAACAGCAAGGATTTAATTTAGTTTTTTTTTTAAAAAGATAAAAAAAATCACCCAGCGAGTAAACGGACTGCCAAAACTGAGTGTAACAACAGCCAAACAAATGACAGTCAGTCAATAAAATGCACAGCAGTCACAGTATTTCACTGAATGAATGAAATACTGTCACTGATGTGCATTTTATTGGTTTATTTAAAAAGTGATTAACTGATGTCATCTATTTAAATGCTTATTTCTGCTTTTGTGAGTTATATGGTCTGAAGCAGCCACTTGTAGTGGTGAAAGTGCTTACCTACTCGTATTTGTTTATTAAAGGTTTTATGGTTGCCATGCATCTGACTGTCGTTCGTTTGGCTGTAGTTATTTAAAAAGTTGGATTCCTACAGAAAAAAATCTCCTGCATTCATATTTCAGAATTCTGGGTTTTTTTTGTTTGTTTTTTTACCATGAGTATGTCAGGTGCAGTATAGAAAACATCTACCGTACCACTAGAAACTGTTTCACTTCTGTATATTTACAGTTCAAAATGCATCTGGCATGTCAGGAAATGTGAGGAGCATACACTTCTGAAACTGTATGCAAATAGATGTGCTGAAGGCAATTTGCCATTGATTCTCACTATTTTTCACAAAAAAGTCGTCTTTCTTCCAGGTATGTAGGCCATGTGTAAATAGGATATCAAGAGACCAATCTGTTATGCAAACAAAATCCTGTAAGGTGCTTTTAATTCTGCCTTTAAGGGATTAAAGGAAACATATTTCTGCTTTGTACAATGTTTATCCCATTCACTTTACCCCTGGAATTTAATGCCTTCAGGTAGGACAATAATTCAATAATTAAGCTAGCCAGTGTTCTAAAATATTGTATAAAAATTCAATACCAGATAATTTCCATCTGTGACTAGATTGGCTGTGCTTTGGATAAGCTGTTTTGTAAGCAGTTATCCTCTGCATATTTTGGTTTCTTATGAAGTATTCAACGTGCATTGCTTTACGACTGTATACAAGTGAATAAACACCAGATGAGGATAAGTTTATGTAATACCCACCTACAGAGGCTGTACCAGAAAAAAAAATTAAAGTAACAGAAATTGGGAAATAGCTTAGTCTGAGATAGAGTTTTCAAATAGTATGTCTTCTGAAAAATAAGCAGACAGTGACAAACATGGGAGTTTGTCCTCAATTGGTGAGTGAAACCATGATTAGGCATGTCCTAAACAGGTTCTGAATTTCCCAAGTTTTAGTAGGAGGTGTAGATTTTTCAAATAGAAAATATTATCCGAGGAATTTTAGAATGTGCTACATTTGAGAATCCTTCACATGCAGGCTATTTATGATCAGATATTATTCCATAAACATATACAGGGTCTTTTGTTTTAAGCTATGTAAGAGAGAGGATAGATAACCAGACAGCAAATGAGAGAAATAAACAAATGGCAAATAAATATCCAAACATATATTGTTTGATTTATGGTTTGGCACACCCATTCATGCATTCACAGCCACACGTGGCCATGCACATACACATGGATGGATGGAGAAATACAAATGCACACATACAGTAAAGTAGTCTGCACAGTGAAACCCTGAATAAGACTCAGACAATCAAAGGTCAACTGGCCACTTGGGTACTGGAATGACTAAGGCAGGGGAAGGTGGAAATTAGTGGCTAATGTCAGCCTCCTCATCAGGGAAATGGGAGAGGGTATAACCTTCTGAACCACTGACCCCAAAAAGGGGTGTTAAGGAATTGCTGGTAGCAGTCCTTGGAGAGAGAGAGAGAGTGTGTGTGTGTGTGTGTGTGTGTGTGTGTGTGTGTGTGTGTGTGTGTGTGTGTGTGTGTGTATAAAGAGCCTTGGTGGTCAAGCAACCCTACATGTTACATAAATAGGAAAATCACACCAAAATAATCTCACTATGAATATCTCAAGGGGTGGGAGGTGAATATCTTGACAGTTGGGAGGCATACAAATCATTTGCAATTGCTGAGTTCATAGTATATCTGACAATCCAAAAGGATACCATAATATTAGATTAGAGATCCAGATGGATCAATATTGAGGAAGTCCATGGTTATCTAACTGTTATATCATTCATGATCCTAAGACAACATATTTCTACTAGTTATTTAGTTAGTTATTGATTTATTTATTTGCATTTACTTATAAGGTCTGACTAGGTCATGCAAGACCCCTTTTCAGGAAAGGCCCAGGGAGAAAAAGATCCAAAATCATTTTTGTGACAGGAGAATCTACAAAGATATTACAGTAGACTCTCTGAGTAGAAATATTTGAGGTATAGTGATTACAAGTTCAGCACAGACTGGGTGTCTAGGTGTGTGTGAAATGTATCAGTTTTCAAAAAAGGAAAAAAAAAAGAGGGAATTCAGTGAAGATGGGAGTAGTAAGGTTTAGACATTTGTAAAACGTGGGGAACAGGAGTAGAAGAAGACAAGGAGATCAACAGATAAATGTTGACAGACATCCAAAAATACTAAAATATGTGAAAAATCTAGAGGACTGCCTGACAAATCAAGCCTTGCACAAGAAATTTAAAATAAGCAATTGCTGCCTGTGGGGTAAGTCCCCCTCAGCCCCAAATGTACATTGGCAGCTCTACAGTCGCACAATCCTAAAAATGAAAAATCCAAACACAAAGGAATCACTACAGGCATATGGTTAGACGTTGCACATACAGTGATTTGTTATGGAAAACAGTGACTGGGGAGTAAATCAAGATCAGATGATCTAACTAAGCAAGTTATGTCCTTGTTCAGTAGAATTTCAAAGACATGCAAAATAACTACTAGATGAGGTTTGTTTACTCAAGCCACAAAGCTTGGAGAAATATTTCAGGGGCTTCATCCGTGACTTTTGTAGTATAAACAAAGGAGACTAGAAAATGTATAAAAGGTTAGCTGCATTCACTGTGTTTTCTATAGCTATTTCTGAAAGGTTTTGTTTATTCATTTTTATTTTTTAGCCCAGGTTTAGCCCTGCTGGATGGAAGTTATTTTTAGAGTGGTTTGGGGATAAAAGCTTCTCATTTAAACAGATATTCAACTTAGACCAGTAAGACTAAAACTTCACAACTATGTACTATTTACAGAAGAAAAATAAAATACTCAGAAGCAAATTGTTTTAGTATAATTCCGTTATCCATAGAACTAATGTGTCCAACATATTCAGTTAGTGACATGAAGTTGTGCAGTTATAATTCATAGCGGTTATTATGCTTTGCTTTCTATGCAATAAGTTTTCTTTGAGGACAGATCAAGTTCATATATCATGCCTCTAAGGAAAACAATAACAACAATACCACATGAGTAATGGGGAGGAATTACATATACATAACAATAATACCAGGCAAATGGTCAAAGAGACCATAAGATGTCTAGCCAAATAAACTTTTAAGTAGACAAACTTAAAAGTTATTGCCATTATTTTCTAGCACTTAATAGTGCTAACCTCCCAAACCAGTCAAAACCATGCATGATAGCCATAGTTTAAATTGGTCAGTACCTATCTGATCATCAAGACTAGCCTGAAAAGACAGACAAAGCAGAGTTTGCTTAACGTCCATTCCCATAGGCTGGGAATAAGTTAGGAACCTATCCCTCCAGTGTGTCTTGTTTTGTTGGTGTAGGTTTGAGTCATTAGTGTGGATGTTTGTGGACCCACTAGTTTTGTAAAGAAATAGGAGGTGCAATAGGACTGGACTTTTCATGGCTTGACAAAGGAGACTTAGGTCACCTCAAGGCTGCCAGTAGCCTACCGAATACAAGGGGAGTTGTACTAATCTATAAGGAGAGTAAAAGGATTTAAGGCCTTTCAGTTTTTTTTTTAATTAAAAATCATTGGGCCTTTCCAGTTGACCTATATGACTGGAGTTGCACATATCTCAGAGGGCATTGTATTTACTGATGGGTCTAATAAGGGAATAGTATAGTGGTAAGATGACATTTCTGGATGTTGAAGATGTTCCCCCTGGAATTTAACCTGGCCACATAGAAGGATTTCTCAGTCATCAAAACTAGCCTTAAAAGCAGACAAAGTAGTGGTTTGCTTAACCTGGGGAAATGTGATGATCTAATGAGAGAGACAGAGTGTTGTCCACATACGTACTCATCTCTTATTACCTTCTTGGAAAAGTAGTACCAGTTTCCACATATGAGATGGGAGCGGCTTGTTTTGCTGAACATAACTACACTGCACTTTTTTGCATTTATCATGAGAACATTTTCAGTACACCAGTTATGTACAAATTCCAGCCCTTGTTGGAGCAGTTTAAGATCAGTAGATATGTGGAATACTGTCAATGTTCTGCTATCCTCCTACATTCCAAACAGTATGCAGGTAGGTGGACTGGTGATCCTCCCAGTTGCTTGTAGGTGTCTGCATATTATATGAGTGAGTGTGTGAATCCTGCATGGAAAGGTGCCCCATCTAGAAGTGGTTATCTGCCGGATGCTCATCAGGTGCTGCATTATGTTCTGTATCACCTATCACCCATTATTCTTGGTAGTACAACTCAATAGTACAACTCAGATATCAAATTAGAAATGAATAAAAAAATATCCCCATGCTGCTCTTAAACATCAATATACCACTATCTCTCTGTCCTATAATTTCCTGACCATGTCACCCTCTCCTTTGTAAAACTTCACAACTGCTTTCTTTTAAATACCTTTGTAATACAGTTTGAGTGCAAGTTCTCTAATCCATACTTCCTTTATATAGTTTTCTGAATTCTCAAGTGACTACACATCTTGACTCTATGATATCATGGAAGCTAATGTCTCCCCAAATTCCCACACCAAAATTTAAGCAGCATAAACTCCATGTACATCTGAGGTAAAATTCATAATATCTCCTCTCCTACCTGTGTAAATATAGACTTCTGCTCATAAAGGTCATCTGCTTATAGCTGTGGAAGCACGGTCACCCACCTACAATAGATTATGTCACAGATCACAACTCTCGATGCTTCAGCACAAGAATCAGGGCCAAAGACAAAAAATGTCCCTGATTGTTAGAAGAGATCCTCAATTTTTGCTTAGTATTTTCCTTTATCCATTGTAAACTGTGATTTTCTCAGGAAAAAATGATAAATTATAAAGAACAGATAATGACAGCTCTTAATAGTCAGACTTTTATTTTACAGCCACAAATGCACATTAATTCAAGTTCTCTCAGTTTTACATCTCAGTAAGTCAGTAATACTGGGGTCACAGGCAGCAAAATGTAGGCTGATTCTAGCAGATATCTGTGGATTCTGGGAACAGAAAGACTGTCATTCAGCACAAGTAACAACACACAAGTGAAGAAACAAGCTGGAAAGGCAAATGTACCTCACAATTTACAAGTAAAGAGGAATGAAGAATAAACTGCACCTCTATTTAAAGTAATTCATAATTTTTAGCAGCCTTCCAATACACCTGAGAAAACAAAAGATTCGGTACAAGATATGTACACACCGGTACAGCATTCTACTTGTGGTCCTATAACATCGGTATGATTTTTGCCAGCTGTCTTCCCCACTTTATGAGCAAAGAAATTAAGTTGTTCTGAGAGTCAGTTACTCTCTCCACCCATCAAACAGCAAGCACTTAATAAATACAAAAAAAGTGTGAGAAGGGTTTAATACATGTCAGTAGCTTTATATTGAACTTTTAATAGGTTCATAGGAGTGCACTAGGCTAATGGCCCTGGAGTCTTTACAAGCCTAGCCCAAAGGATTCCCTGGCAACATACCACCTGATGTTATTTCCCAGTGCCTCTGTTCAGCAGGGCCACTGAAATGATCTCCGGGGTGAATTTTTTATTTCCCATCCACTCATCAAGATTTCTGTTGTAGAGGGCCAGTGAGATGTTTTGCTTGATATGTAAGGAAAGTCTATTCCAGAGCATGGGCAGTCTCTGAGTTAGGAACCTGTCTCCCCAGCAAGTTCTGTTGATTGTGGTAATGAGGTTGAGGTCTCTGAAGCATGTGGCATGGAGGGATTGGGATTTCTTTACATTTAACATATCTAACAGCACTGTGTCTGACATGGCTTTGTAGGTCAAGCAGAGATTGCCTCTAAGTAGGTGATATGATACTGAGAAAAGCTGGAGTTATTTTTAGTCTTTCCACATAAGGCAAGTGTTTAAAGCCTAGGATCCTCTTAGTGAGGTATTTTTATGGTCTTTCCAGTTGTTGCATATGTCTAGTGAGGTACATGCCAAATGGAGCATTGTACTCAATAATTGGTCTAATGAGGGAAGTGTAGAGAGAGAGAGAGAGACAATGACTTCCTTCTTCATGGATGCAAAACCCTTTGAAATGAGATGTGCCACATAGAAGGATTTTCTGACCACAGTGGCAATGTGATTATCAAAGGAGAGGTTGCTGTCCACTTGTGTTCCCAGATCTCTTATGACACCTTCGGTGTTCAGTGAACTACCATTGATGTGGTAGTTCATGGATACTGTGTTCCTCCCAAAGGGAATGACTATGCATTTTTTGGCATTGAGCTTAAGGCCATGGTTCTGACACTAGTCATTGGTCTCCGTGAGGCCTTTCTGTAGAATGTCAACATAATTTGGAGAGCTAATAATGGCTCCCAGTTTGCAATTGTCAGCAAACTTAGATAGCCAGAGTCCCTTGGTTTTGGCCTGGACTTCAGAAAAGTAGATGCCAAACAGGAGAGGACCCAGGCCCGATCCCTGTGGGACTCCACTCATGACTGACTTGGAGTCCGCTACTTTCACAGTGTGAGTTCTATCAGTAAGCCAGTTTGTGACCCACCTTGTGACACAGGGGATGATGCCTAGTTTAGTGAGTTTATCTATGATTCTTAAGTGAGGAATTGTGTCAAAGCCTTGACCAGATCAAGGTAGGCTGTGTGAACTACCTTTGTAGCTAGCTTTGGAGGATTTGATGAGGGTTCTCAGTTTTTTCTTAAGGTTGACAAGAGAGTTTTTCTAAGCTAGCTTTGGAGGATTTGATGAGGGTCCTCAGTTTTTTCTTAAGGTTGACAAGAGAGTTTTTCTAGTCTTGGGACTTTGCCTTGTTCTGCAACAGTTTCCTCCTTCTGTTGTAGAGTTTTTTTTATGGCAGGGGACCACCAGATTGGCTTCCTTTTTTGGAGGACATCTTGGTTCTATTGGGAATGGTCTGTTCTATGCATTTGTGTATGTGTATGTACAGTGCATTGGAGTATGATTCTGCCATCTTGCATTTGTTCCCCATTTGCAAGGGTGATGCAAAGTTAGCCACCTCAGATTTTAGAAGCCCAAAGTTAGCATTGGAAATGTTTTTCATGGTGGTTACCTTTGCTGGGTGTGTGGGTGGGATGTGGATATCCATGGTGACCAGCTTGTGGTCAGATCTGACCAGGGAGGAGTTGACACTTGGTGTAGAGCAACAGTCAACCATATTAGTAATAAAAAGATCAAGGATGCTACTACCCCTAGTGGGGGTAAGAATGAGCTGGTCCAGAGCATTGGAATTAATGAACTCTAGAAAACATTGAGCAAGTGTGTTGGTACTTGAGTAGTTTTCCCATTTAATGGAGGCGTAGTTAAAGTCACTCAGTATGAGTGTGTTGGCTTGGACCTTAATATTTTCCAGAGTGCTTAGAAATGTGGAGTTGGAGTCTTGGGACATGGTGGAGGATCTATAGCAGGCAACAACCTTTACTGAAGTCTTACCCAGTGTTAGTTGTACCTGGAGTATATCAGATGCATTATGTTGAGCCTGGAGGTGTGCATATCCTTTATGAATATGGAGACACCACCGCCTTTAGAGTTTCGGTCCATGTTTTGCGGCCGAAAGGTGTGGTATAAGTTATAGCCTGGTAGAGCAGGAGTGCTTTCCGGTGCATTGAACTAGGACTCCATTACTGCACAAATGTCAATGTTCTCCATTTTAAGGAGTGCTCTGAATGAGTGCATCTTGAGAATGAGACTTCTAGCACTGAGTACCATAACTGTCAGATTACATTTGCTTATTTGCTTATAGATGTTATGGTGGTAATGTGGTCCTCTGGACATTGCCTAAAAAAGGCACTATCGGGGTGGCAAGGGCCTTGGCCAGTATATGGAATCCCAGGGGTGACAGATCCAGGCCGTCTCTGGTAAAGCATTGAGGTCTGTTGATCACATCATCCCAGGCAGACAGATCCCTTTGGAATGACACCAGAAACTTAGCCAATTATTGAAGTCAATCATTTCTGTTTGTATTATGGTATCATTCTTGGTGCTGGTAAGATGGTACTCAGAGCTAGGGTCATGCCCTCCTGGGCTTCATGATCTGAGAGCTCCTCCATGTCTCTCTTCATGTAGACCAGGGAGGTGCATCTCAGGTCGTTCACACCAACATGGACAATGATTGAGTCATATCTGTACCTGTTGTGGTGTGACCTGAGTGTGTACATTATGTGGCATATGCTGGCTCCCGTCAGGCAGCTGACTGTTAATTTCTCCTTATTCAACCTCGTGAGTGAGACATCAGTGTGCCTTACTACTGAGTCACCTATAAGTGTATTGGGTAAGCTGCTTTGCCTTAGGGGCTTTGGTTGTGTTGCACACTGTTTGTGTGAGCTATGTGTCTCGTGGTTTGTGTTGTGGTGCAGTGGTTGCGTGCGTTTCTGCCTTGGAGGTCCCTGTTGTTTGGGTAGATTTTTATTGAGAGCCTCCAGGAAGGTGGGCGTGTGTTTTGTGTTATTATGTGATAACTGTGAGGGCATGTGGCTATGTGTTCCTTGTGGTGTGGTGCTAATGCTGACCTTCTCCTCTTGACTGGCTATTCCAGTCTTGGCTAGAGAGTGCATGGCTTCCACTCTGGATAAATAAGTGTATCTCTCACAAGTCTGAGTGTTGTGGGGTAAGAGGAGAGGGTTGTCAGTGTACATGAGGCCGTTTCTACATTGCCTCAGGATGCCCAGGTTCACCAGGTTAATAGGAGACAGCGCGGGGAACTGATGTTTGGACATGCCTGGAGGGGTGTGTAATTTATTAAGTACTGAGGCTGTTTCTTTTTGTAGAAAGTTTAGTGCTGGTAGCAGTCTGTGTGCTACAGTAATTGCTATGGGAAATCCGGACAAGTGCTAGACTTAATAAGCCTGTTTAAATGCAGAAAAGAAGAGAAGTAGCAAGATCTGGGGTGAAATTTGAAGAGTAGAGTTTCTGGCACCAGGATTAGTTTACCCTAGCATAGTGGTGCTGCGAGTCATGCAAACATGGGTTTTTAAGGCAGAAAGTTAAAAGGGATAGAATGCAGCCCAAAATGGCCAATAAGTTACAATCTGAGAGCTGAAAACCACTCCTCTAGTGGTAGATAGGCTGCTCAGTGCTTACCACTCCCACTGATAAGCAAAAAGACTTCCCTCTATCACAGTAAGGTCCGAGCAACTCAGACAGATCTGAATCCGGACTATTCTAGTAACAGAAAATAGTGGGAAAACAAGCAAACAAATAGATTTTTTTTTGTTTTTTAGGAAAACAGTAAAGAAATACACTTAAATTAACAATAAATTCACTTTAAACACAGAGCAGATTAGCGCACTTGAGTGTGTAGCCAACAAACAATAAATGCAGTTAAAATTAATGAAATTACTTTAAAAATGACTAAAATAAATTGCAGTAATCAGTTTAAACAAAAAAAAAACAGCAAATGAGGTACTTAGAATCAACCAAAGTCTCTCTTTCTCCTCTCTGCTGCTATTGTAGTATGCAGGACGCCAAAACAGGATCCACTGAGCTAAAACAAGAGCAAACCCATGCAAACATGGGTTTTTAAGGCAGAAAGTTAAAAGGGATAGAATGCAGCCCAACACAGCCAATAAGGTACAATTTCAAACTGGAAACCACTCCTCTAGCGGTAGATAGGCTGCTCAGTGCTTACCACTCCCACTGATGAGCAGAAAAGCTTCCCTCTATCACAGAAAGGTCTGGGCAACTCAGAAACTCCAATACGGTCCTGAGTTCAGCAGATCTGAATACGGACTATTCTAGTAACAGAAAATGGTGGGAAAACGAGCAAACAGATAGAATTTTTTTTTTCATTTTTTTAGGAAAACAGTAAAGAAATACACTTAAATCAACAAAATAAAATCACTTTAAACACGGAGCAGGCTAGCACACTAGAGTGTGTAACCAACAAACAGTAAATGCAGTTGAAATTAATGAAATAACTTTAAAAATGACTGAAGTGTTAATTACTGATGTGGGCAGGGGCTTCTGAAGTGTTACAACAACTTTCAACACTTCTTTGGGGACAGCATTTCTATATAGAGAGGGAAGGATTATGAATACAATTTTCCTAACAAGACTAAGTTATAATTATTTTTTTTACTATGTACTTGCTACCCCCCCTCCCCCCCCCGCTGACAGCATGTACACTGTAGTTTACATACTGTATGTTTGCCGACATCCCTGTTTCAGTTTATGCTGTCAAGTCACAAGTCACATGGCTTGTAAGACTAGTCTTTGCTTCTGTCATAGTCTGCTCCATATGTTTTACCAAGGCAGTGAGTGCTGTGCTGGTACACCTCTATAGCTTAGGAACACCTAATACAATACTGCATTCATTTTTTTTGTTGAGTCTTTCGGCTTTTCCCGGTTAGGGGTCGCCACAGCGGAATTCCGGTCCGCTAATGATTGGCAGTAGATTTTTATATGCTGAGTTGCCGGCCCTGACGCACAACCTTCAATGAAGGTACACCCATTCACACATGTCTCCACACAGAAGACGCTCTAGCTGAGATATTCAAGTTAATCAAACAAACCCAATAGTTAGAAAATAATAATTTACAGTGTTCATATATTTTTTCTTTGGAAGTATGCATTTATAATAATGATTTATCACAACCAGTATGGGTTTGTTTGATTAACTTGAATAATTAGGTGATTTAACAGTGAACTTCACCTTATAGGAAAGATTGTAATGTCACAGCTGTGGATTTTCATTTCGAATCATTGGATTGTATTTTCTGATTGCAATATGTGACACAGTGTGATTTTGGTGATCGCTAGCAATATTTAATAATGTGGAGTCTTTTAGAATGTCATAGATTTTTAATAAGAAAGTAACAGCAATATTATATGTCTTTTAATTATGTGCGTATTGTTTACAGTTGCTTAGCAATGGCGTTTGTGTTTTGGCGCCAACGATACTTTTTATACCTTTTTGTTTTATTGCTCTTGTTGTCTGAAGAAGTCCCACAAATTGTGGGATGAAAAGCGCTTAACTCCATGTTAGCAGAATAAATTGTTTCTTTTATAAACTGTTTTTTCATGCTGTTTTCGCAACCTGTGGATTTTTATTGTTTTACTTTTAGGGTGCTCGCTTCAGTTTGGGCGAATTGCCTTATATTTCATAGTAGCCGTTGTCTTTCAGTCCGTTCGTGTTTTAGCTCAGTTCATCAGTATTGTTTGTTTGTTATAGCTTGTCATGGCTGAAGACACGGCGCCTATTACAACTCCCTTGTTGAGTGAGAATAACAAGCAGAGCGCTCTAATGATTCCTTTGTTCGAGTCTCTTACACAACAAGTAGAGGCACTAACTAAAAAAGTAGATGCTCTTTTTAACAGCAGTAATCTTAGAACTACGATATTACCTGTTTGTTCACCTAATAATGTGGCGCCAACACAGTCAATGCTGAGCCTCTTAATGCATTAAACACCACTGATTCAACATCAAACTGAACAGAAATCATAGAAAAGAACCAATGGAGTGCAGTTAATGGTAACAGCTCTACTAATGGCAACAATGAATCCAGTGGGCTTATTGGGGCATCTAACTTGACTGAATGGTTATCAGAGCCACTGCCACTTCAAACTCCAACTTGCAGTGGAATTAGGGGGCAACCGGCCAAGGATCCTACAGACATTTCACTATTACTTAAACAATTTGACCAGAAGTTAGTAAAATATAAGAAGTTACAAACTGAAATAGCATACTTTCGTGAATGTCTTAGTGAGGGTATAGTGCCTAAAGGTCCTGGCAATACCCCACTGGATTAATTGATGGATCGTGTTTTCACCAGGAACTGGTCAAATTATTCAATAAACATGGTTGTGAACTACTAGAAATGATGTGTAAACATTATCAATTGCAGGCTACCGCAATTATGCAAGAAGCAGCCAGTTTGAATGAGACTATTCAACAACATATTAACTTTACTCGTTATCAGTATGATTATGATAGAATCTTTTTCAGTACTGAGCAATACATAGACAAAATTAAAGAAGGGAAGTTAAAGAAATTAAACTGGGACAGAGCAGCATATAGTAGCGGAACAGCATATCCGAAACCTCCCCCCTCCCAGGTTAAAAGCAACCAAGTTTCAACATATATTCGCCAAGACAACAACATTGAAGATGGCGAACCTTGTTCACGAGATATTTCAAACAATGGTAGGGGTAATAGTATCAACCCTTTACCATACCATAATGATGAGAATAACATATCAGTCGGTCTACCCCAGGTAGTGACCCCACAACAACCAACAAATTTTCGGATGGGGGCCTTACACTACTACCTGAGGAAGACTACCTATTATAGCAACAATTATGCGAACATGAACAATACCAATACCCGAGGGAAGAGGGGGAGGTAAGTCTGGATGTTAACAACCAACCAACTATACTTTACAATACAACTAATGACTTTAAAATTTTTTAATTATAGCCCAGTTATTATAGAACCAATTGTTATCGAGTTATTAGCCCGTGGTACTACCTTTGTTCCTGGTAACCGAGCAAATTTGGTCAAAACCATCATTGACCTTAAATTATTTTTAAGGAAATTAAATTTAACTATGTTTTTTGGCAGTGAGCATATAGAAACTAACATGTTGCATATACCTAGTACATTTATACCACCTATGCATCCTGTATTGAATTTATTTGAGAAAATATGTGAGAATGATTTTAGAAACATGTTACAGTTAAACATGAACAAGACCACAACTACTACTATTTCTGTTGCAGAAAGAACATCTTTACAGTTATTAAAGGAGACTGGGGTTAGATTTTCACAACCTGATAAGGGCGGTGGCCTAGTTATTATGACACAACAACAGTATATCGATAAGATGTTGTTTACACTTAACACTGCAGCTTATCAAGTATCATCTAAGAATTAACTAAATCAATCATATAAAACTATTAAGTCCTTATTCAATGATTTTTTCATTGAAGGTAGAATTGATTTGGCAACATTAAATTATTTAACAATGCTTACACCTAGAATACCTGTCCTCTTTGGTACACCCATGATTCATAAATCCTTAATTGATCCACCTATGAGACCATTAGTTGACGCACGTAATAGCATGACGTATCCTTGTGCCAAAATGATAGATACAATTTTGCAAAAATATGTTTCGAAAGAGAAAGCTATATGTAAGGATTTGTGGTCTTTTTTACAGAATATTAACAATCTTGAATTTGATGACACGTTAAACTTTTTAACAGTAGATGTAAAGGATTTATATACCTGCATACCCCATACAGGAGGTATAGAATGGGTAAGTTTCATTTTAAGAAAACATGGTGCTCCACAGACTGAAATTAAACTAATAGAGGAAATGTTAGACATTGTCTTGTCCTATAACTATTTCACCTTTGATAATAAGATTTACCTGCAGAAAATAGGCGTAGCCATGGGGTCCCCCTGCGGGGGAAGCTTTGCTAACCTGGTTATGGCCTATTGGGAACAAGAACTAGCAGGTAGGAACACTAATATTATGAGTAAAATCAAATATTACACATGATTTTTGGACAACATTTTCATTCTATTAGATGGTAATGAAACTTTGGCAACATAATTAGTATCACTGTTTAACTCCAGTTCTGATTTTTAACCTTTACATCTACATATAATAATGATAGGATAACATATTTAGATGTTGATCTACGTAAAGACCCAATTAACAAAGTTTTCTATGCTAACATACATAGAAAGGAAACTTATTCCAACACTTTCCTACATTATAGCAGCAACCATCCTTCTCACCAAAAGAAATCTGTTGTTAAAGGCCAACTAGTACATGCCGCTCGTCTGGTCTCTAGAAATGATGATTTTCATAATGAATGCCAACTTTTAAGATCAATGTTTATCAGTAGGGTTTACCCCCAACAATTTGTAGATAATCTAGTTCAAGAAGTAACTATTAAAAGAGAGACAGGTATGTATCAACCCATCCTTAATGCAGTTGTAAAACAATCAGAGATAGTTTGTAACACTGATATTTCATCTATAAAATTAGCTTTCATTTCCCCATTTAGTTTAGATAGTGACATTATCACTTTAATCATGAACAAAAATTGGAACATTATTGTCAATGATAGTGACGCTAGTAAAAAAATTCCACCCAAACCAAAAATAGTTTGCAAAAGGGGTAGGAATCTTAAACAAATCATACAAAGTGACACTAGAACATTACCATGGAGAAAGGGCATGTTCCAATGTAACATGTGCAAATATTGTTCATATATGAATACAGGAGAATCTTTTATTATTAGGAATGTGACCTATCATGTAAAATATAAATTCAATTGTCAATCATCAGGTGTTATTTACCTTGCTCAGTGTCAACTATGTCCTGCTTTCTATTGTGGGAAGACGGACAGGAAATTGCATGAACGGGTATACGAACACCTGTATGCTATTAAGAAAAATAAAGCAGATAATGCACTAGCTAAGCATACTGCTAAAAACCCTAACCATACATTTTTGTTCAGAGCAGTTGACACGATCATACCAGATAGTCGTGATGGTCCCAATCAAGTACTATTAGAAGTTCTTGAACTGTACTGGCAAATACGTTGTTTTGCCAGTGCACCACCGGGACTAAATGAAATTTGTTCCCTTTATCCCATATGAAGTTAAGGAGTTTGCGTTGTTAAATAAATGTATTATTTATGGTTAACATAAATTCAAATTGATATACATTCACCATGTCTTCAAGTATTGAATTATGCTTTAAATATAATACATTACACATTATTACAGACCAATTATTCCTTACTTATTAAATATTTATTAATTATTAAATATTAATTATTAAATATTTATTTACATTTCAGCTATTCCTTTATTTATGCTACATATATATATTTTTATCAGTAGTATAACTAGGTTTAATATACCATACTGCAATAATTGTATTATTTTTATTACATTGTATAGTCTTTTTTATTTGTTGATTAGAAAACAATAGTTAGAAAATAATAATTTACAGTGTTCATATATTTTTTCTTTGGAAGTATGTGTTTATAATAATGATTTATCACAACCAGTATGGGTTTGTTTGATTAACTTGAATAATTAGGTGATTTAACAGTGAACTTCACCTTATAGGAAAGATCGTATTGTCACAGCTGTGGATTTTCATTTCGAATTATTGCATTGTATTTTCTGATTGCAATATATGACACACAGTGTGATTTTGGTGATTGCTAGCAATATTTAATAACTTGGAGTCTTTTAGAATGTCATAGATTTTTAATAAGAAAGTAACAGCAATATGATATGTCTTTTAATTATGTGTGTATTGTTTACAGTTGCTTAGCAACGGCGTTTGTGTTTTGGCGCCAAAGATACTTTTTATACCTTTTTGTTTTATTGCTTTTGTTGTCTGAAGAAGTCCCACAAATTGTGGGACGAAAAGCGCTTAACTCCATGTTAGCAGAATAAATTGTGTTTCTTTTATAAACTGTTTTTTCATGCTGTTTTCGCAACCTGTGGATTATTATTGTTTTACATTTAGGGTGCTCGCTTCAGTTTGGGCGAATTGCCTTATATTTCATAGTAGCCGTCGTCTTTCAGTCCATTTGTGTTTTAGCTCAGTTCATCAGTATTCTTTGTTTGTTATAATAGAATTATAACATTCTTATATCTAGATGAGATGCCTTTACTTATAAGATGTTTCCCCATAGAAGGATTTCCTTACTACTGTGGAGACGTGGTGGTCAAAGTTCAGAATGCTATCAACCTGAGTACCCAGATCACATACCACTGGGTCTACACCTAGGGGGGGTGTTGTCTATAATGTAATTAGCAGGGGTGTCAGCTTTCCCAAAGGAAATGATGCATTTTTCTGTATTTAGCTCTAATCCATGGCTTTGACACTAATCATTTATCTGCATTAACCCTGTCTGTAGTATATTAACATCGTTGGGGGACACAATGATTGCTCCCAATTGGCAGTCATCAGCAAACTTGGTCAGCCACAGGTCATCCGAGTTTGCCTGGACTTCTGAGAAATTTCAAACAATAATTCAATTGAAAAAAATTCATTTCAACTACATTGTTATAAGTATTAGAGACAGGGTGACATAGTACAATGAAATTCTTGTTCTGTAAATCCTCCAGCGACATAAAAAAAAAGACAATTAACAAGAAAAAGCAAAAGAGCGCATTTGTGCAAAAAAGCTCATTTCCCTCTAAATGTGAACCAACCTACAATACTGGAGGGAGAGGTAGTATGTGAGTTTTATTTAACAGTCTAATAGCTTGAGATATAAATCTGTCTTTCAGCCTGGTTGTTCTGGCCACCATGCTCTTATAACGCCTCCCTAATGGTAGCAGCATTAATAGTCTGTGTTATGCATGGGTACTGTCCATGATGTTTTGAGGCCGACTAAAAACTCTTTTGTTATAGATGTCCTCCAATGCAGGGAATGTTACTCCAATGATGTTTTGCACAGTTTTTATTACTCACTGCAAAGCCTTACAATCCCGTATGGTAATATTCCTGAACCATACTGTAATATAGTGGGAGAGAATGCTGAGGATGGCATTGGGCATGTCAAGCTTCCTCAGCCTTCTCAGAAAATACAGTCGCTGCTGGCTTTCCCTACCAGGTCTGTGATGTTATGAGTCCAGGTAAGAGATGTTAATACCTAGGAATTTTAATGTAGCCACTCTTTCCACCTCAGACTCAGCAGTACATAATGGTAAGTGCTGACCTCTATTCCTCCATGTATCAATGATCATCTCTTTCATTTTGCTGGTATTAAGCGAGAGAGATTACTGTTCCAACACCACTTCCAAGGTTCTCCTTTTCCCTCCTATATGCTGACTCATCACTCCTGGAGATCAGACCAATGACTGTTGCATCATCTGCAAATTTGACAATGCTGGTATCATGCTGAAAAACAACACAACCATAAGTGAAGAGGGTGTACAGGACTGGACTCAGCACACAGCCTTGTGGAGTTCCTAGGTTTATTATTATTGTTTTAGAGATGTTATTCCTCAACCTGACTGCCAGTGGTCTGCCTGTTAAAAAATCCAAGACCCAATTGCAAAGAATCAGCAACACACCTAGTATGGACAGCTTATTAATGAGCTTTGTTGATATCACCATATTGAAGGCCAAACTATAATCAATAAACAGCAATCGAGCATAACAGTCATTATTCTCCAAATGAGTAAGAACTTTATGCAATATTTTACTGACTGCATCCTCTGTCAACCTCTTTGGTCTGCATGCAAACTGCAGGGGATCCATTGCCTCAGGTATAACTGACTGAACTGACTGAATATGACTCATAATAATTCTCTCAACGCATGTCATCACTATGGGAGTCAATGCAACCAACCGGTAGTTATTCAGCACGTTGGCTTTGTCCTTTTTCAGTAGTGGAATAATAGTGGTTGCCTTATAACAACTAAGGGCCCCAGCACAGAAGCCATTCTTTGCTAGAGGTGAAGGCAGCCATTTTAACAGTATGCGTTCTGTCAGTGAGCCAATTGACTACCCATCTGGTAATGTAGAGGTTACTTTCCAATTGACAGAGTTTCCCTATAATAGCCGAGTGAGGGATTGTGTCAAATGCCATGGCTAGGTCAAGACAGGTGGTATGCATTGTTTTTCCCATGTCCAGGCCATTGGTGACTTTCTTGAAGAAGTCAAACATATTTAACAGGCACGATCTACCATTAATGAATCCAAACTGGGTTGTTTCCAGAGTTTGGAGATTACCTATGTCCTTGTTAATAAGTCCATAATGATTCTTTCCATGGCCTTGAGACGAGGCTAGTCAACCTTATGGGCCTATAATTCCCAGGGTCAGTTGATGGTCCCCTTTTGTGCAGAGGGATTTCTGTTGCTGTCCTCCATTCCGCCAGAACATAGTTAGTTCTCAGGCTGTGGTTAAACAGGGATTCAAGTGAATCTGTTAGGATGTGTTTTACGTTTTTTAAAAGGCAACCTGGGATGTTGTCTGATCTCACTGATGCTGTGTTTTTGGCCATGGAGAGCACCGAGATGACCAGCTCTCTTGAGATAATAGGCTGAGAAATTGTAGTAGGTATACTTTGGGGATGACTGGAGGGGAGAGGGGGTGAATTTTCTACAGATCTGTCAGCTAGCAAGTTGACTATTATCCCTGTTGAGTATGGGTGGTGCCATCCATAACCAGTTCAGTTCATAGCTGGGTATTCCCTTATAATGGATGTAGTTAAAGAATGCCTTGTGATTATCATTAGCTAGGGAGGCTATTTTTGCTTTGTACTTAGCTTTGGAGGATTTGACAAGATCTCTAATTTATTTGTTTAAGCTAGAGAGGGATTTCATCCTCTGCTGAGCCAGTTCCCTCTTGTTTTTGGACATTAGTTCCTTTCGCTTGTTGTTTAGCTTGTTTATACTAGGGGTCCACCAGGGTGGCTTGTTTTTTCGGCAAGATTTAATCCAGTCAGGTACAGCCAATTCTGTACAACTGCTTAAGTGGTTATACAGGGCATTGGTGTATACCTCTGCATTGGAGTCCTTCTTATCTGCATAGAAGGTAATATGTCTTTGAAAAATTCTTAAGCATTTTTGAGCTTGATGGGGTATCTGGTCTTATAATTACGTCAAATGAGACTGATTTATGGTCCAATCTTACCAGGGAGGACATCATACAGACGGAGGGGTTTAATGCTCTCCCATGTTAGTCAGTACTATGTCCAGGACATTTAAGCCTCTTGTAGGTGTGCTGACTAGCTGCTCCAGACCATTTGCATTGACAAAGTCCAAGAACCTCTGAGCTAGCATGCTTGTGGTCATTTATGTTTCCCAGTCAATGTTAGGATAATTAAAATCACCCATGCGTACGGTGTTGTGCTGTATGGCAAGTGACACCAGTCAGTCCAGGTATGCAGTATGCTTTTCCTGTTTCATGGTAGGGGGCATATCGATAGCTATGATGTGGTAGGGGGCTTTGCCTATAGTTAATTGGACATGGAGTAGCTCAAGAGAGTCATATTGATTGACAAGTCTCAAGGTGTACTTATCCTAATGAAGATGGATACACCTCCTCCCCTGTTTTTTTTCGTGCTCATTTTGAGGTCTGAAACTATGGAAGGCATAGTTGTTTGGCACATCTGGGGTGCTTTTCGCACCTTTGAACCATGTCTCAGTGACTGTGCAGATATCAGCATCTTCTAAAGTGAATAGTACTTCCAGGGAGTGCAGTTTCTTGTTTAGACTCCTAGCATTAAGCAGCAGTACCTTGAGGTTCTCTAGAGAGGATTTTGTTATGTTAGAAGGTTGATTATTTTGACACTTCCTAAAAAGGCACCATAGAGGTAGTTAATGCATTTGCCAGTATTGAAAGCCTAGAGGAGATAGGTGCAGACCATCTCTGGCAAAGCAGCATGGCCTGACCACATATTAGATCCCCTTGGATTGACACCAGAAGCTAAGCCAGTTGTTAAAGTTAATCATTTTTTGCTTGTATTGTTCTCTCATCCTTGGAGAAGGTAGAATGCTACTTAAGGCTAGGCTGATACCTGCCTGTGATACATAATATGAGAGATCAGTCATGTCTCTCTTCATATAGTCCAGTGAGATATATATCAAGTCATTCACCCCCATGTTGACTATGACAGAGTCATACTGGTATTTGAGTGCTTGAGTGACTTGATGGATCCTACCAGACAGGCAGCCAACTGTAACCTGTTCCTTATCCAGCCTGGTGAGAGGAATAACTGTGTGATTCATAATGGAGTCACCCATGACCAATACATTACGTTTTGTGGGGTTACACCTTATGGGCTTATTTGTAGAGACACTGGTGTTGTTATTATGTGTTGTGGTTGTTTTTCTTTGCATTGTTATGTGCATAACTGGTTTCTGTTTGGGAGGCCTCTGAACTTTTGATAAGTTACTGGTCAGTACCTCCACATATGTGGGTTTATGTGTCATTTTCTTATTTAGTGTGGGAAGTCTTTTTGTGATGACAACCTGTTTGGCATTCAGTTTGTCCTTATGTGAGAGTCTTGCCTCCAATTTTATAGTGTAACTACATCTCTCACATAAAGTATTTGTTTGTTTCAGGACCAAGTGGTTGTCAGTATACAGGAGACAATTGTTACATTGCCTCAGGATGCCCATGTCTATCAGGCTGGACAGAGAGATGATGTGAAACTGCTCATCTATGATCGCAGGCTCTTACTGTATGTCTTATTAGGGAAGGGAATGGGTTAATTTCACAGACCCATACTAGTAGCGCCAATACTACAAGAGGGACCTATACTTTGTGTAGGCTAAGGTTGGTCAATAAGGCAATGGTGCTCAGTGCCAACTGAGTTGCTCCTAGAGAAGCAGAAAAGTTTGGAAGGGTTTCACTGACAGCTGTTTAGGGAAAGAAATTAGCTTCTAGGCTTTTGCTTCTATACAAAGAAACTGCTGACCCCCGCTGAGTGAAGAGCAGCACCATGCAAATGTGAGGCTTAAATACAAGCAAATAGAAACAGTTTTAAGTTAACTACCAATCAAGAAAGCATACAATAAGCCTTCCACCTGTAATCCCCAACTCAGGTTAGATCAGCACACTTCTGCCACAAGGGTGCAGAAAAAAACCTTCTTAATGTAGACTAGCTGGTTTGGAGCCCAAGTGTAAAAAGACCACAGAAACTACCTACAACAGTTCTACAACTAACAGATACAATGCAATACAGTGCAATTAACTACTTAAAACAGCAGCAGACAATGCAGTTTTTTTTGAAACTGCTGAAGTACAGTCACAGTATATAAGGGAAGTGCAAAAAGATACTTAGAGCCCTTTTGTGTCCTTCCCAGCTCATATATACCAAGTAAACACCTACTGCCACTAGATGAATAATCCCAGTCCTTCTAATGTAAAAGCACAGTAAAGGAGTGTCTTGAGTAAAATGCTACCACAAACAAACTTAAAATATACAAAATGTTCCCACAAACAAACAAAGATTATTAGCATTATTTTCCGTCATGAATTTGTGGTTCAGAGCTGTAGATCTAGCACCCAGTGGTAATCTGCACTCTCACACCCTCAACCTTTAAGCTGAGGAGCATGAAAAAATGAAAGGTCTCTTCTTTGATCTGGCACTTGTCACTTCTTAGGAGTACTAGAGAGGTCAGAAGTTCTCTGTATCCCCCAACTCTCTCAACTAAGGAGCAGAAAAAAAAGGCCTTGCAAAAACGTTTATACCACACAAAGAGCAAAAGCAGTATTAGAATTAATTTCTGTACAGCAATGAAAAGAATGTCAGCATTGCACTGCTAACTGATGGGCTTATGCCAATCATGTCCCCTTTCATCTTGCACTTGGGACAACTGCCCCCCTTCACCTCACCCTAGCTATGCTTCTGGTATGGTTACCGATTCAGTCATCGAGGTTATCCTTGGAGGATTTCCAGATGGTACTCTACTTGGAATGCAGAAGGAGCCTCTTCCAAAGGGGAGGGGGTGCACCAGCAGGTATTGAACTTCATTTGTAGGTTTACATCCTTGAAATGTGAACTAGTTGAGCTGTTTGATCTATGAGGAAGAACTAGGTAAAAAAAAATGCATTTTCATAGCTCAAAATGCTAGGCAAAGATTCCCTTTCAGGAGCCTGTATAGTCTTAATAGAGGGATACAGATTTTATTATTGCAGCTTTAGTAACTTAAACCAGAAATTGTTCTAGTTATGAATATTTGCAAACATTTAGTTTTTGTAAGGTGCTTAAAAAGGTACATTCCAAAGAGGGCATTGTATTCAGTAATGGGTCTAATCGTGGAACAGTAAAGGGAAACAAGAATACATTGAGGAGATGCCGGGTAGGATGACTTTCTGACCACATTTGAGATATAGTGGTTAAAACAGAGCTCAGTATCAATTTGGATATCCAGGTTTGTAATATTTAACTCATTCACTCCAATGGAACTTAGGAAGTTTGCACTGTAACTTCCAATGGGCAGAGCCTAAGCCTTTTGACAGAATTAAATTATATCCTTGCATTTCAAACAAGTGCTCATATCTCTGGAATCATAGGGATTATGAAAGAAGTATAAATGGCAAACTCTTCAGCACAAACTATTTTTATAGTGGTAGTATTCTTTAGATTTTAGGTCTTAAACTGAATTTTATAAGTCACAGTAAACAGAGTAACTATTACATTTGTAATATTTTGTAAACAACTTACAATCAGCAACCACCACACATACTGTCAGCAACATTTTATTCATCTAACTTAGAGCTTTCATATGAGGCTAAGGAGTTTTGTCTGCGTTACTTGATTGTTGAGATATTTAGAAAAATGTATAAATTATATCTATATAAATTAATTCCATAAAAACAGCAGTTAATATCTATTTACCTCCACTAGACATAGGTCAAATATTAATGCAGTTGAGTTTGCTATTGCATAAGCTTTAAGGTGAAATCTTTTAGAACCTTGTACATAGCACGGTTTTGGAATTATTGATGCAAATATGAACAAACAATATTTGATACCTAAAGGCGATTAAAAGTTAACTGCAGATGCACCTGGAAGCATCACTTGGATGTAATGAGTTAAGAAAAATGTCAATGACACAATAAGATGAAGGGATGGGGGTCTTCCTGTTCATTTTGGTATTCAAAATGACCCTTTGATTAGCATTCAAGGTGTAGGTGTTATCTATATCTTGGTGGAGAATCTGAGTGTCATAGGCTGAGTTGACAACAGCACACAATATGCATTTGTCTGAGTAAAAAGTTTGGAGAACAATGTATTTATGTTTAAGGATAAAGACAACTTATATATGCAAACATGGGGTGTTGCAATGGGCACCCCATGCGCAAACTCTTATGCCAATATTGTAATGCACTATTGGGAATCTAAGCATCTATTTAACAGCCACTATATGGAGAATATAATTTTATACGGACGCTTTGTAGATGATATTTTAATATTTTGGAAGGGTGAACAGTCAATATTAAATGAACTGGTCGAGTATTTAGAATCAACGACAGACTTTCTGAGATTCACCATAGAATTCTCCCATGACAAGATTGATTTTCTTGATATAACTATAATGAAAGATGTTAATAACACACTTAACACACAATTATACAGGAAACCTTGTTGGAAGAATGCAATTTTGAATCACAGTAGTATGCACCCACGATTTATATTCCCCAATATAGTACAGAATCAGAGAACTAGAATCACTAGGCTATGTACTGATGAACATGAGAGAAATAAACAACTTGCACTATTGGATAAGTTATTAATAGATAGGGGATACCCTCACAGTCTCTTAAATAGATTTAATAATGAAACCAATGGTAAAGCAAGAACTAAACAACAATACCACAAAGGTTTACATCATATTTTTGAACAACATCTTAATGAGGCTACGTTAGCATTCACATTGAGCTACTCAAATGATATATACAGCATTACTAAAATTATTAAAGAGAATTGGGATATCCTTTTAATGGAAAATAGTGTTAAAGACTTAGTAGGGTCTACCCCTCACTTCAGATATAAGAATAAGAAGAATCTGAAAAGATGGTTGTGTAAGGATAGAATGATTAAGAATTCTAATGCAACTGTAAAGATTGGGAATGTTGATTGTAAGAAGGGCACTTGGCCATGTGGGAGGTGCAATATGTGCAAACATATCAATACAGGTAGTGAATTTACATCACCATTTTTGAAATATACACACAGGTTTCTGATCAGTGCTACGTGCAATACCACCAATTTAATATACCTAGCTAATTGTGAGAAATGTCAAGCTTTCTATGTGGGTCTCACTTCCAGAAGACTTAGAGACCGTATTTACAACCATATATATGACATCAGGAAGATGAATTCTACAAATGCTTTAGCGAAACATATTAGCACTAATCAAGACCATTATTTTAAGTTTAGAGTGCTACAAGTAGTCGAACCGTTAGCCAAAGGGGGAGATAAAATGAATATATTAGCTAAAATAGAGCTAGACTGGATATTTAAACTACGAGCACATATAGAACCTGGACTAAATGTTAACACCAGTATTAAACCGATATTAGAGGCACGGAGATAATTAATAGGAAAATATATATATATATATATATATATATATATATAAAATAAGATCAGGTTATTTATTTATTTATCTATCTATTAATTTATATATCTAATTATCTAATGTTATATAGACTTATGATTCAGATGTTAATAATGCCTTATATTTGTTCTGGTGAAACAGTTATATCATGTCTGACTTTCAATATATATATCATTACTTCTACACCCTGTTATAGTTGAACATATAAGCACAGATAGGGAGTCTTGAAGTAACATCAAGGTAGTTATTAGATAGATGCCTTTTTAAGAATATATAGAGTTTATCTATATATATATTGCACCAGCTCCACATATATAAAAATGAAAAAAAAAATGAATTAAATGGGACCTTTGATTATTATTAAATATACTAAGCATGCCATTCATGTACATTATATAGTATTTTTGTAGTACACTTTTTATAACATAGTACCTATATATTACCCATATGGTCATATATTACTTTATATAATTATATCTACATATTTTTACTTCATGTTGTTTTAGCAGAATAGTTTTTATCTGGGTTATATCTAGATACATAGTATGGGTCATCTAATAATACGAATAGACATTGTAGACAAGAGACAAAAACTAGTTGTGATTGTCTATATTGATTATATTTATTTTATTTTATTTATACTAAAGTATCATATAATATATGAGGTTTAGGTTATGAAATCTATTGATATTTATATGCATATATTTTTATAGTAATAATGTTTTGTATGTGACACTGTAATACGTTATTATAGTAGCGCTATACCATATCTATAGGCTAAGCAAAGACAATTTCTATAGCTGTTACTTTAAAGGAGGAAATCAATGCCTAATTATTTAATCATTTAATTGTTAGCAGACAGGAATATTGTTTGATTGACTAATGAAATGATTGAGTAGAGTATATAAGATGAAGGTTTTCACTTGGATAATGTAACCTGATGAAGCATACTCGGTGTATGTGAAAGCGCTTGTTCGTTTTACTTTGTGGTGAATAAAGAACTTTTTTACTTCGTGGTGGATTCCGTGGTTTTTACTCAGTATCCTTCGTGCCTACTCTGCTGGGATCCTTTAGATGGTAACTAGCCTGTGTCTTCTTATAATATGCATTTGTCCACAGACATGGTAGTCCAGTGACCTTCTACGCATGATTTTACCTCTGAGAAGTAAATGCCCTAATAGGAGAGGACACAACACTGAACCTTGTGGATATTCCACTCAAAATGTTTCCATAGCCAAAGGAGATGGGCCCTAGAGAATCCACCAGTTTATGCTGAGTCTAGATAATTTGGGTATGATGCTTGCATGGGAGATGGTGTCAAGGGCTTTATCAAGGTCAAAGCAGGCAGTATAGACATGCTTGCCAAGCTTCTGCAACTTTGTCAAAGAAATCATCCAAGTTGAATAGGTAGAACCTAGCCTTAAAATATCCAGATTTATTGGGTTAAGGGTCTGGAGGTCATATATGCTGTTGTTAATTTCTAAAACAATAAAACATCCATAGTTCTACAGATAATGCTAATGATATTTAGAGGCCTATAGTTACTGGAGCCTTTGTTGAGAGGGGGGCATCTATGGCTGGTTCAGGTACATAGCCTGTGGAGATGATAGCCTCTTCTGTTAAGAGGAATGTATCTAAGTGTTGTTTGACACTTCCAATGAAACAGCCTAGAATATTGTTAGGATCCATGGATCTATATTTTTAATTTTGGAATGAGGAGAAGTCTCTTCATCAAGGGTAATAACAGGTAATACAGTCAGCGATGAAAGAGCTAAACTTATTAGCAAGGATGTTGTAAAATATAAACTTCGGACTCAACACGACTTAATATAGTTTTAAGAATAAAAAGATTTATTTGGTGGTAAGCGCTTTCGCGTACCTTCCTGTACGCTTCTTCAGACCATAAAAACTTTCTACAAAATGAGCAACTTTATATACTAAACTCATCACCACTTAATTATCTAAACAAGCAATCATGCATACTCAATAATTCAATAAAACAATTAAGAAAGTTTAGAAAATACTGCAGTTAAAAAACAGCTTTACAAAGACATTTTCTGAATGCACTTCCACTAGAAAGTTAAAAAACAAACAGACAAAATCAATACTTAAACATTCACTATAGCTGAATGATAAGGGCAATTTTCAGGATTGAGTTATTATGTTACAATGTATATATACTTTAAAATAAAAAAACTAAAGTAAACATATATATGCAGTCTGCATTAAAATCTTCAGTATAAAAGCATATAGAATACATTTAAACTGATGAATATGTATATCAAAACACAAATGTTTAAAATAATAATGTATCATGATGAAACATACTAAGTGAGCTCTGATCATGGTTGTATAGAGGTATGACTTTTTATGTTATTTTATACTTCCTTTATAAAACTTACTAATATGAATAACCTATAAATAATTTATGTCTTTATACTATGTGTAAATATTAAAATTAATATATATATATATATATATGCAAAGATATATGGCCATGAAAGAACAAATAGGAAAGAGGGTGAGGAAGTAGGGAAGGAAATGAAAGTGAGGGAAGTGAAGAAATAAAGAAATAAGAAGAATCAAAGGGGGGGGGAAGGGGGGGTGAAGAAAGAAAAAAAGGAAAGAAAGGAAAGGTAGTCGGAGTGGGGAATAAAAGGGAAAGAAAGAAAGAAAGAAAAGGAAAGGGAGGAGGGGGGGTGGTTAGGGTGTGTGAATGGATAGTAGAGCATGAATAAAAGATGTTAACTGATATTTATAATCTATAGAATAATTGTGTATAGCACAGACATGGTTGCATATAATAATAATAAATAAATAAAAATTCTTTCACTTTTTCTGAGTCAAGTCACATATATCAAATTTATCTAAAAGTGTCAATGTATAAATAAATAAATAAATAAATTATCTCATCAATACATGTAGAAACATTTTAAAAAACATTTTAAAAACATGTTCGAAACATTTTCAGATTCAGTCCTGTTACCTACGTGCATTTAAGTATGGTTTGATTGAAACATAAAGATTCAAACCTGGATGGTAATGCCCTTTTAATCTAAAAATCCATTTTAATTCTTTGAGTTCTAATAAATTGATGTAATCTCCTCCCCTAACGTTTGGTTCAACTATTTCCAGAACTCTGAACACAAAAGAATGTCCTGGGCAACTTTGCGCGTGCTTTGCTAAGGCATTCAAATCATTTTGTTTCTTGATATCATAAATGTGATTGTATACCCTGTTCTTAAGCTTACGTTTTGTTAAGCCAACATAAAATGCTGAACATTTTACACACGTCGCTAAATAAATCAAACCTGAACTGTCACAAGATGCTAAAAATCTTGGTTTAAAAACATATTTAGTGTCTGGATGTATAAACACTTGCTCATTTGTAATGAATTTACAGTAGTTACAACTATTGCAAGGATAAGTACCTACTTTCTCAGCTAAAACTTGTTCATTTCTGCTGGGTCTGTCACATAGCATTCTTTTGAGGCTCTTATTACTCCTGTAGACAAAATGTGGTGTTTTGCCTACCAATTGTTGCGTATAGTCGTCTGTTAGTAGCACTTTCCAGTTATTATTGATTATTCTCCTGACATTTGGGCTATCATTAGTATATGTAGTAAAAAAACTTAATGTTCCTTTTATACTAGTTGGATTTCTGGGCCCTGAATAATGCTTTGAATTATTTTCAAAGGGTAAAGTCATGACTTTTTCTTCTTTCAACACTTGTGACCTAATGTCCTTCACTAAGCTTTCTTCATATTTTCTTTCAAGAAAAATATTTTCCAAAATGTCTGCTTCACGAGATAAGTCATCTTTATCTTTACAAATTTTGGATATTCTAAGGAACTGACTCCTGACTATCCCCTTAAAAACATGGCGGGGGTGCATACTATCATAGCACAGTATAGCATTTCTCCAGCAGGCTTTTCTAAATAAAGTTGAACTCAGTTTGCCATTGTTTATGCTAAGACTTACATCTAGGAAATTCACTGATTCATAGGACGTGTGTGCTATAAATTTTAAAAATGTTGTAGTAGTTTCCAAATAATCTTTGAATTCTAAGAACTCTTCTTCTGACCCTTCCCATACCAATAAAATGTCGTCCACAAAACGATAATATGCCAATATTTTCCTGTACGATGGATGAGTAAAAATGAACTCTCTTTCCCACTTATGCATTACCAAATTCGCATAGGTATTTGCGCTAGGGGTGCCCATGGCAACCCCCGAAGTTTGTAAGTAAAGACACCCTTCAAAACAAAATACATTGTTATAAAGAACTAAATCTAACAACTGGCAAATGAGAATAATGTCATTGTTCTTTAAGGTTGTGCATGTTGATAAAAATTCTCTCACTGCCTGTACTCCTTCCATATTGGGTATGGATGTAAAAAGGCTAGTTACGTCTAATGTAACTAGTAGATGCTGTCCTTTAATCAGTTCTTTATCAATGGAGTCTAACGACTCCAAAAGATGATAAGTATCTTTCAAAATGTTTGGAATTTTGTTGACTATGGGTCTTAAAGTTTTTTCTAAATACACTGATATCTTTTCTGTTACCCATCCCTCACTAGCCACTATTGGTCTAATGGGGGGGGTACAATACCTTTATGCATTTTTGGCAATCCTTTGATGGCAGGTAGGAAAGGTTTTTCTATAGTAAAATAATCATACAGTTCTTCCGATATTTGTCCACACATAAGTGCATCATATATTTCATCTTTAACTCTAGCTAGAATTTTAGACAGCTCTAAATTATCAATTTCCTGGTAAGTGGTGTGGTCACTTAACATGTCATGCATTAAAGCTTGATATGCCAATTTATCAAATATGGCTACCCCACCCCTTTATCCACTGGTCTAAAAACTAGACTTCTATCATGTTTCAAGTTGTGGAGAGAGGAAAACATACCATTTGTCATATTAAAAAACATACATTTACTCTTGTTATTCGTATAATAATCATATAAGTCCTTTTCACATAATTTAGTAAAGAGTTCAACATGCCCTGGTATTGCTGGATAGAACGAACTTTTCTTTTTAAAATTTGAAACATTGGCGACACAATCATTAGTCCCAGATGATTTGAAAAAATTTTTTAGCGCTATAGAGCGCCCAAACATTCTAAGGTCAGTCATTATTTCTGAGAGAACACTGCATTGTGACGGGACAAAAGATAGTCCCTTGTTGAGGAGCTCTTCATCATGAACAGAAAGTACATACCTGGACATATTAAAGAAGAGCTGGTTCCTTACTTGTAATGTCTCATTCTTTGGAAGGCATTGTTGTCTTCTGATAGTTTTCTTTTTTTGCTCCAACTGTTCCGGCGTTCCCTCATAGGCGCTAACTTTTTTATGGGATAAGGTAAAAAAGCCGTACTTCCATTTTTAGAGATGGCACCTAAATTCTTGTGACCAAGTTTGTTACGATACGCTTCCTGGTTAGGAAGAGGAGTCGACGTAGTTGCCTGAGGTATAGTTGTTATAGGAAGTTCTGGCGGTGTAGTAAAGGTCTCTCTCGAGCTATCCTCCTGAACCACTCTTGATGTCGCAAGTACTGGTTCCATTGTCGTCACGATTGTGTCATCATGTGGCGCCGTATTCGGTGTCTGCAAGCGAGCCTGAATATTGGGAGACTCTTTTCTTGGCCAAATGAAGACATTACCTGCAGCAAAGTCTTCAAAGTCACGTTGCAGCTTTCTTTGCTTGGTTTGCTGCAACCGGAGAGCATACGAGCTCACTTGACTGAAAAGACTGTCCATTCTTCTTTGGTATTGATCACCAATGAAACTTTCAGCTAGCTCTTGTTGGGAAATGTTAATTTTAGAGAGTAGTTCTTTTTCAATTGGGCTAAAATAATCTATTAGGAGACGAACATATTGCATACTGGCTTCCAAATTAATTTCCTGCCATTGCTTAAGCAGGTAGGGGTGAGCATCACCGTAGGAAGGCATACAGAGTATACGCATTCCTCTAGGGATTAATTTGAAGCGTACACATGCTTCCATGTGCTTTCTCTGCCAGTTTATTTATATGGCATATATGATATTTAGAGGCCTATAGTTACTGGAGCCTTTGTTGAGAGGGGGGCATCTATGGCTGGTTCAGGTACATAGCCTGTGGAGATGATAGCCTCTTCTGTTAAGAGGAATGTATCTAAGTGTTGTTTGACACTTCCAATGAAACAGCCTAGAATATTGTTAGGATCCATGGATCTATATTTTTAATTTTGGAATGAGGAGAAGTCTCTTCATCAAGGGTAATAACAGGTAATACAGTCAGTGATGAAAGAGCTAAACTTATTAGCAAGGATATTAGCAATAGCTTCTAGCTCAGTGTGTGTTATACTACTCGAGATAAATTCAGAGCTGAACAAAGTGTTCAAGGCTTCTTAACCAAGTTAAATTAGGCCTTTGTGCAGAAAACAATTCAAAGTTTGCAAATGACTTTGCACTCTAATTATACACTTGAAGGTCTTGAGTAATACTTTTAAGTTTCTTTCCATAGTATGGAAAAGGTAATTTTTCTGCAAGATGCATGGACTTTTTCATTTTCCAGTAAAGTTTATATATATATATATATATTGAGATTCCACCATATTGGTTTAATTTTTAATTTGTTAATTTTCTTATGGTGGATGAAAATAGCTTCTTCTATATTCATAAAGGAGTAGAACTCATGCGGAATATACTGAAACAGGGATGGTGTCATTATGCATATTGATCTAAATTTACTGTACAGTCCTTTTATACCTATATTATAGCTAGCTACATATTTAATACTGTACTGCTTGGCATACATTTAGTCACTGTAGTGTTTGCTCAAACATTCTGGCTTGAGTCTCAGTTTGCACATATTATTGCCCAGTTCCTAAGAGAGAGAGGTGTAGTTAGAGAGCGAAGTGTAGTTAGCCTTGAAATGTATATATATATATATATATATATATATATATATATATATATATATATGAAATCAACTGTTTGGTTGAATGTTCAGAATTCTGAACATTGGTAATGCACACACAAATGATTGAATAGTCATATGATTGCAGAATGCTGGCATTACTTTGTGGGAGGTTGTGGTAAAGTGGGGATTGGGAATTTGCCATTTCCCCTCTGTTGCACAGTCTCTGGTTTCCTAGGTTTAGTGCTGATTTGGTTTGTCTTGGTTGGAGAACATCATTGCTCGCGCACTTTGGTCAATCAAGTAATTATTCTTATAGGTTCATAAGTGTGTACTAGGCTAATGGCCCTGGGGCCTTTACAAGCCTAGCCATAGGATTACCTTGGCATCATGTCACCTGACCTTAGTTCCCAGTGCCTCTGTCGAGTAGAGCCACTGGAGTTATCCACAGGGTGAATTTCCTATTTCCCATCCACTCATCAAGATTTCTCTTGAAGAGGGTCAGCGAGGTGCTCTGCTTGACATGTATGGGAAGTCTATTTCATAGCATGGTCAGTCTCCGGGTTATGAAACTGTCCCCTCCAGTATGTTCTGTTGATTGTGGCAATGAGGTTGAGGTCTCTGGAGCATGTGGTAAGGAGGGATTGGGATTTCTTTAGATGTAGAATTTCTAACAGAGCTGGGTCAGACATGACTTTGTAAGTCAAGCGGAGATCACCTCTAAGTAGGCGATATGAGACAGAGAATAGTTGGAGCTTTTTGAATGTAGCCATATAGGACAAGTGTTTAAGGCCTAGGATCCTCTTTGTGAGGTACTTTTGTGGCTTCTCCAGTTGTTGTAGGTTTCTAGTGAGGTACAAACCAAATGGGGCATTGTACTCGATGATTGGCCTAATGAGGGAAGAGTAGAGGGAGACAATGACCTCTTTCTTCCTGGATGCAAAACTCTTAGTAATGAGATGTGCCATATAGAAGCACTTTCTGACCACAATGGCAATGTAGTTATCAAAAGAGAGGTTGCTGTCAACCTGTGTTCCCAGATCTCTTATAACACCTTCTGTGTTCAATGGACTACCATCAATGTGGTAATTCATGGGAACTGGGTTTTCCCAAAGGGGATGATGACGCATTTTTTGGCATTGAGCTTAAAGCCATGGTACTGACACCAGTCGTTGTTCTCAGTGAAGCCATTCTGTAGGATGTCAACATTGCTTGGGAAGTTAATAATAGCTCCCAACTTGCAATCATCTGCAAACTTTGTCAGCCACTGTGCCTTCATGTTGGCCTGGACTTCAGAGAAGTAGATACCAAACAGGAGAGGACCCAGGACCGAAACCTGTGGGACTCCACTCATGACTAGTTGTCAGTCTGACTTGGAGTCAGCTACTTTCACACTGTAGGTTCTATCTGTGAGCCAGTTTGCAACCCACCTAGTGATATAGGGGTTGATGCCTAGCTTAGTGAGTTTTTCTATGATTCCTGAGTGGGGAATGGTATCAAAGGCCTTGGCCAGGTCAAAGTAGGCTGTATGCACCAACTTGCCTTCATCCACAGCTTTGGTGACTGACTCAAAGAAGTCGACCAAGTTGATCAGGCATGATCTACCCTTCACAAAATCAAACTGTGTGGGATCCAGAGTTTGGAGATTCCCTATATCCTTGTTTATTAGGTCCATGATGATGGGTTCCATAGCTTTGCATATCAGGCTCATCAGGCTAATGGGGTGATAGTTCCCAGGGTCTCTAGTCACTCCTCCTTTGTGGAGAGGGGATGATTGTAGCAGTGTGCCATTCAGTAGAGACAAAGCCTGAGGTGAGGCTGTGACTGAACAGGGCACACAGGTGAGGTGCCAGTTCACTCTGTAGTTCATGTAGAACACAGCCACGGATATTGCCAGGTCCCATAGAAGCTGTATTCTTGGCCTTGGACAGTGCTGTTATAACCTGTGCAGCAGTAATACTGGGTGCCTGGCAATCTACTGGTATTGTGATTGGTCCTTTGGGGGGGAGGGGTAAAATTGGCCCTGAATCTGTTGGCCAGTATATGGCAATATCTGTTGGCTCGGTATAGGAGGTACCATTGTGCAGCAGCTCAGAGCAAATCTAGGTATTGCCATGGAGATTCTTTACATAACTATAGAAGGCCTTGTGGTTGTCTTTACTATCTGTTGCAATTCTGTTTTCATAGCTAGCTTTAGAGGATTTAATGAGGGATCTCAACTTTTCGTTGAGGCTGATAAGAGAGTTTTTCCAGTCTTGGGACTTCAGCTTATTCTGCATCAGTTTCTTCCTTCTGTTGTAGAGTTTGTTTATGGCAGGGGACCACCACACACACACACAAACATAGTTTGCATAATTCTTTCTCATTTCCCACATTCTCTTGTCATAAACTCAGCTGACAAATATAACAGGCCTATGTCAAGAATCCTTTCATCTCTTCATCCAGCATAATCCTTCTCTAAATTAAAAAGAGCAGTTTGTCAGCTGCCCTTTGGCTTGCTTCCTAATGCAATGTACCTGGAATAAAGTATTAAACCAGCATTCCTTGCAGTTACTGATTATCCTTCAGATCAAACACCACAGCTATCAAGTATATGTCAACAGTATTCTGTTTCTGTATTCAAACTTTATTTTCATATTGTCTGACAGATGAAATGACCCCTTATGTGGATATCTTAAATGCACTCTTCATTTGAATTTGGCTATTTTTGGGAACAGCGTGAGTCACCATATTTTGTAAACCATACAGGTTATCAGTTTCACGCTCTTTAGCCCTGGCTTGCTTTTAAAATGGATGCCTGTCACTCAATATTTCTTTAACCATTCATTTAAAAAGACCAAAAAAAAAAAATGAGAAAAAAGGAGAACTGCCATTGCTTGCAGATCCGATACTGCATGCTGATAGCACATATCATGATAACCTGTGGTTAGAACGCAAGCTGTAGTCATGCTCTTCCTATGTACCTGAGCATGTGTTCCTTCTGAAAACAAATTGTTTTTACTTTAATCATTTACAAACCAGGAAAACACATGCAGTTCAAATTCATTTCAGGGGTGATACATGAGCACTTTCTAAGTCTCATTTATACAGCAAGTAAATGGGGACTGAGGGAATCAAACATTATAATATATATATATATATATATATATATATATATATATATATGCACATATGTACATATACGCATGTATATGCATATATGTGTGTGGATATATATATATATATATATGTGTGTGTGTGTGTGTGTGTGTGTGTGTGTGTGTGTGTGTGTGGATATATATATATATGTGTGTGTGTGTGTGTGTGTGTGTGTGTGTGTGTGTGTGTGTGTGTGTGTGTGTGTGTGTGTGTGTGTGTGTGTGGAGATAAATATATATATATATATATAGGTTCATAGGTAGGTACTAGGCTATCGGCCCTAGGGCCCATACAAGCCTAGCCAAAAAATGTACCCTGGCTTTCTCCACCCAAGAAATTTATTTTCCTGTGCCCCTGTCGAGCAGAGCCACAGAAGTGATCCCCGGGGTGAATTTCCCATTTCCCATACAATCATCAAGATTTTTCTTGAAGAGTGCTAATGAGGAGCTCTATTTGACATAGATAGGTAGTCTGTTCCAGAGTATGGGAAGTCTCTGGGACAGGAATCTATCCCTCCAGCATGTTCTGTTTATTGTGGTGACAAGGTTTAGGTCCCTAGAGCGTGTAGCTCAGAGGGACTGGGATTTCTTTAAGTGGAGCATGTCCAACAGCTCTGGGTTTGACATAGCTTTGTATGTTAGGCAGAGATCACCCCTGAGTGGGCGATATGCGATGGAGTAAAGCTGTAGTTTTTTGAGATGGTCTGCATAGGGCATCTGTTTGAGGCCAGTAATCCTCTTTGTGAGGTATTTCTGTGGTCTTTCCAGTTGTTGTAGATGTGTTGTGAGGTACATACCAAAAGGGGCGTTGTACTCTATAATGGGTCTAATGAGTGATAAGTAGCGGGGAACAATGACCTCTTTTTTTCTGGATGAGAATCCTTTTGTGATGAGATGAGCCACGTAGAAGGATTTCCTGACTACTGTGGCGATGTGATTATCAAAGGAGAGACTACTGAACACCTGTGTCCCAAGGTCTTTTATCACATTTTCAGCATTAAGTAGACTACCAGCTATGTGGTAGTTCATGGGTGCAGAGTTTTTACCAAAGGGGATAACAATACACTTTTTGGCATTGAGCTTCAGGCCATGGCTTTGACACCAGGTATCTGTCTCAGTGAGGCCCTTTTGTAGTTTGTCCACATTGTTAGGAGTTTCGATTATGGCTCCTAGCTTGCAGTCATCTGCAAACTTTGTTAGCCAAAGACCTTCTGTGTTGGCCTGCACTACAGGGAAGTAGATACCAAACAGGAGAGGACCCAGGACCGAACCCTGTGGTACTCCACTTGTCACTGGTCTGATGTCAATTTGGAATCCGCTACTTTCACAGTGTGGGTTCTGAACGTGAGCCAGTTGGCAAACCATCTTGTGACATAGGGATTTATACCTAGTTTAGTGAGCTTATCTATAATTCGAGAGTGGGGGATGGTGTTGAAAGCCTTGGCGAGATCTAGATAAGCTGTGTGAACCATTTTACCCTCATCTATGGCTTTGGATACTGCTTCAAAGAAGTCAATCAGGTTTAGGAGACATGATCTGCCTTTTACAAATCCAAACTGGGTAGGGTCCAGAGTTTGGAGATTACCAATGTCTTTGTTTATGAGTTCCACGATGATACTTTCCATGGCCTTGCAGACCAGGCTCGTCAGGCTAATGGGGAGGTAGTTCCCAGGGTCCATCGTGGCTCCACCTTTGTGGAGTGGGATAACCGTTGCTGTGCACCATTCAGTGGGTACAAAACCTGAGGTGAGGCAATGATTGAACATGGTACTTAGGTAGGGTGCCAGTTCATTCTGTAGTTCGTGTAGAACGCAGCCTGGGATATTGTCAGGTCCCATGGATGCTGTGTTCTTGGCTTTGGAGAGTGTGTTTTTTACCTGTGCAGTCATGATTATAGGAACTTTGCATTCTTCCGGTATAGAGATGGGCCCTCTAGGGGGTGAGGGGGGGGGTAAAGTTAGCACTGAACCTATCTGCTAGGATGTTGGCAATATCAGTTGGTTCTGTATATTTAGTGCCAATGTGCTGTAACTCAGAACAGATCTGAGTGTTCCCATTTAGATTCTTGACATAGCTATAGAATGCTTTGTGGTTGTCTTTAGAGTCAGTGGCAATTTTGTTTTCATAACTAGCTTTGGAGGATTTTATGAGGGATCTCAGCTTCTTACTGAGGTTGACCAGGGAGTTCCTCCAGTCATGGGATTTTACTCTTTTTTGCAACAGTTTCTTTCTTCTGTTGTAGAGTATGTTTATGGCAGAGGACCACCAGATTGGCTTCCTTTTTTTGGAGGATAACATCTTGGTTCTATTAGGGATAGCATGATCCATGCACTCGTGTAAGTGCTTATAAAGTGCATTTGTGTAGGATTCGGCAGTCATACCGCTATTGTCCGTCTGCATGGGTGTCATGAAGTTTGCCACTTCTGTCTTATGAAGTGTGAAGTTGGCTTTGGAGAAATTTTTTACGATGGTTTCCCTAATTGGGGCTGGGGGTGGGATGTGGATGTCTAGGCTGATTAGCTTGTGGTCGGATCTGACCAACGAGGAATTGACCTCTGGTGTGGAACACTGGTTTCCCATGTTGGTAATGACCAGGTCTAGAATATTGCTGCCCCTGGTGGGGGTGTGAATAAGTTGATCCAAGGCGTTGGAATTTATGAATTCTAGAAAATGTTATATTTATATTTCTGTGCGTGTGTGTGTGTGTGTGTGTGTGTGTGTGTGTGTGTGTGTGTGTGTGTGTGTGTGTGTGTGTGTGTGTGTGTGTGTGTGTGTCTGTGTGTTTCTGTGTGTGTGTGTGTGTGTGTGTGTGTGTGTGTGTGTGTGTGTGTGTGTGTGTGTGTGTGTGTATGTATAAAAATACACATCTCCATTTTCAAAATCAGTATACAATCTCTCCCTCATCCATAACCCTGTGTTATCATAAACCTTTTCCACATTGATTGCATTGCGACATAGTCCTTATAAATATTTTTTAAAGTCTCTTTTTCAATGTCGATTCTGAACTGAATGTGAACCTTTTCTTAGTGTCTCTATTTTGAACAGTGACTACAAAAGTGTTTCAAGGAAAATAATTACAATGATTTCCATGTCCATGTAACAATTTTTAGAGTCCTTCCCCTGTTTCAAAAATAATTTTGCAAAATGTCTCTTCCCCAATTAGAACAGATGTTTTTACCTCTGGAGCTGTAAATCCCAAAGAAAATATTACTTTGCCCCATGCAACATGTCTGTGCAAGAGTTTATTTTCCTTACTTTGAGTCCTGGCCACATGTCTTTTTTAAACTACTTCCCTTGCTTCTTGCCCTCACTCTCGTCTTTGTGTTGTTACACTCACACAAGTCCTTTTCTGTACATTTTTTCCTTATTCTGTGCTTTCTGATTATCACCACCATCATCCTGCAGGTATATTTTATTAACAATATCTGCCAACAGCAACTCCTGTCCACTCTCACCTTTTTCCAGAATAATTAAATCTTGTACCCTCCCAATGGAAGGATTATGACAAAACACTCCTTGTGTACCATATTTTCTTTTCTTTCCTCTCTCTGACTCAGCTCAAACAAGTTCACTAACTGTTTCTGCGAACTCCATCTTTCTCATACTGACTGCTTGAATGAAACTCTTCGCAGCCACCACTACTCTAGGAACAGGAGTCTTCCATCCTCTCTTCAACTTGTTGTAATGAGCAGGGAAAGTTACCCAATGGCCTAGACAAATTTCCCCTAGTAGTATAAATACCACCTCGGGTTTCCCTGGAAAATGCTACTACCATAGTAGGACTAAACCGGTCAACAAATGGATAAATAAGTAAAAATAAATGCATTTCAGCATTAATACATATTTCCCTGAATCACACCCAAATTCTCACTGTTCTAAGGATTGCACTTATGGTCCTAAAAAATAGAAGTGGAAGATCCCCAAGTTTGACCCTACACAGAGTTAGACCTAAATGAGGTACTGTAGTTTTTAGAATATAGCAAATGCACTTAAACCAATAATCTGTGCCTCTTAGCTTGGGCCATCATTCTAACTATCTACTTTTCAACAGTTTCCATTGCAGCCATGAGAATACTGTACTATTTTAAAAAAATATGGCCAGTTCTACAATTGAAAATCTGAAGGTCTGAAATCTGCACAAGCTGAATCGTGAAGCTGAGGGGTTAAATAAACACTACGTTTTCTAGAAAATGGTGCTTTTTACATAACCAATTATGAAACTAGGAAGTGCAAGAAAGATTAATTCTATTGCTGCCCAAAGGATGATTAAAATATTGCTAATGTTAAAGAGACTTCTCTCAAATTTATGTCCTTCAGTAAACTCTCATATCATCAAACAGCCAGATCTTTTAACAATCTATATGCAGGCTATCTAAATGTTTCAGCAGATACTCCATTTTGCTAGCCAGCTGACTGTTTGCATGCTCACACTGCCATACTGTTTGCTCACATGCACTGACCATTACATTTATTTTCATATTAACTGCAGCATCTGTCAACATTGCTCACAGTGCATGCATTATACAGGGAAGTGGTTACAGGATGACACCATCTACAACTTTTTTTGGCTGATAACACCAATGTTTCATTTTCTCTGGAGGAAGTTAAAGCTGTAATTTTGTTGAACAACCCCTGTCACTCCCCCACCCAATAGGGAGGGGGTCACACAGACATTATTGTATTAGCATCCTATGTTATGCCTGTATTTTGCACTGTAAATTTTACTGTAATAACCTCTAATAGCTACTGTTAATAGGATTTATTTGTCTCATGTTTCCTAGTTGTTCATAGGTTCATAGGTTCATAGGTTCATAGGTTCATACTAGGCTATCTGCCCTAGGGCATTTATAAGCCTAGCCAGAGTGTGTGTGGCTTTCACCACCCCTTAGGATGAGAATACTATACCCATTAGTTTGCTGTGCCTCTGTCCAGCAGTGACACAGAGATGATTCCCGGGGTAAACCTACGATCTCCCATCCACTCGTCAAGATTTCTCTTGAACAGAGTCAGTGAGGGGCTCTGCCTCACATGGACTGGGATTCTGTTCCATAGTGTAGGGAGTCTCTGGGTGATGAATCTGTCCCTCCAGCACGTCCTATTTATATCCATGTTGAGGTTTAAGTCTCTTGCTCTCGTGGCTGTGGTGGATTTGGATTTTTTGAGGTGGAGCATGTCCATTAATTCAGGGTTGGACATGGCCTTGTATGTCAGGCACAGATCACCTCTGAGCAGATGGTATGCGACTGAATAGAGCTGGAGTTTCTTCAGTCGGCCAGCGTATGACATATGTTTGAGCCCCTTTATCCTTTTGGTGAGGAACTTTTGGGGTCTTTCCAACTGCTGCAGGTGTCGGGTAAGGTACATTCCGAACGGGGCGTTGTATTCAATCATTGGTCTGATAAGTGAAGAGTACAGGGGTACAATGACCTCTCCTGATCTGGATGTGAATCCCTTCATGATCAGGTGGGCAATGTAGAAGGTCTTCCTAACCACTTTGGCAATGTGAGTGTCAAAAGAGAGGTTACTGTCAACTTGGGTCCCCAGGTCCCTGATAACTTCTTCCATGTTTAATGGATTACCACCTATGTGGTAATTAGGGGTTACCTTGTTTTTCCCAAAGGGTATGACTATACATTTTTTGGCATTTAGCTTAAGGCCATGGCTCTGGCACCAGTTATCCATTTCTATGAGACCTCTCTGGAGGATGTCTGTGTCTGATGGAGTGTCAATTATGGTGCCCAGTTTGCAGTCATCTGCAAATTTTGTCAGCCACAATCCCCCTATGTTTGCCTGCACTTCAGAAAAATAAATGCCAAATAAGAGGGGGCCCAGGACTGAGCCCTGTGGGACACCACTCGTGACCGGCTTAGAATCTAACATGGCACCAGCAACTCTAACCCTGTGGGTTCTGTCCTTGAGCCAGTTTGCAACCCATCTTGTGACATATGGGTTTACATCTAAGCTGGTGAGCTTTTCTATGATGTCCGAGTGGGGTATTGTGTCGAACGCTTTTGCTAGGTCAAGGTAGGCTGTTAGGTAGGTAGGTTGTTATTGTGTTAATTCCATTGTCCTATCTTGGAGCTTATCTCCCCGGGCCTCTACTGAAAATGGACATGTATCCAGTTAGACTAGCCCGGTCAACAAATGTAAAATAAAATAAAAATAAAATAATAAATAAATAATTATAGTATTGGTTCCATCATAGTCAGCTAACTAGAGTTATCAAGAAATATTTTAAAGTCTTCGGCGACTAAACACAGGATGCTGAGATACATTTTCAGTCCATGTTTCAGTGCAGTTGCTGAAGCTCTTTTATGGACATTTTCATTTAGAGCCCTGGAGTCATGAGCAGTATTCCATCTTTTGGTATACACAAACATTTATTATAACACAATTCACCCTAGCTCTAATCAAGTGCACAGTTTTTTGCTTCAGCAACATTTTTGCATATTCTACTTCTACTTCTTTCGGCTTTTCCTGATTAGGGGTCGCCACAGTGGATTACCTGTCCGCTCATGATTGGTAATGGAGTTTTTATAGTGTTGAGTTGCCAGCCCGGCACCCAACCTTTCACAGAAGGCACACACACATACACACACACACACACACACACACACACACACACACACACACACACACACACACACACACGCACTCATGCTTAGGGCCAAGTTAGAGAGTCCAATCCACCTACAGTATGTCTTTGGGATGTGGGAGGAAACCTGCTGCTCCAATATCCACCACCGGCAGTCTATACTTCTTTCTTCATTTTACTGTTCTCATAGGACTTGGACATTTTTCCTCAGATTCACCACTACCTCTAAATACTTCTCTTTTTCTTCATTTGTATTCTTCCATCTCTAACAGTATGTGTGCATTATTTTAGAATGTTGGCTGCTACCTTATCATATTTTAAAATTGTATAAACTTTAACATAGTACACAGGCCTTTCCAAATGTAGCTTATGGAATATAAGGGTCTTTGTCATTTGATCAGATGTGCATTTGACTGAATCACAAATGACTGCATGCATTTGACTGCAAATACATTTGACTGAAAATTCATTTTCAATTACAATTCATAGAAACTTGTAGAAGTCTAACAGAATGAGATCATATGAGTTATTAGGGAAGTGAGTCTAAAAGAGTATGTGTGATTTCATAATGGCTACTGTCATGTTGTACTTCTAAATATGCAGTAATTTGTGCTTATGTTTCAGCACTGATTCAGTCTATGTGATGTATATTATTTTCTCTACATAAAGTTAATATATGTAAGTAGGGGGCAAAATCTCCTACTTGGGGGTGTAGGGGGACTTGCCCCCCTGAAAAAAAAACACAAAATGTTTTTTGTCAGTTGTGATTTACTCAGTTGACTATTCAGTAAAATGTGTTTGCAGTCCATTGTGTTTTATTGTTTGTGATCCAGTCAAATTATATAAACCCAATATATAGGCTCATAGCTAGTTAGTAGGCATACAGTCCAAGAGACCACTGGGTAGCCTAGCCCAATTCTCCATTTGTCCCAAAGTGTTGTCTATTTAAGTGATTACTCAGAGTCATGCAGGAGGCAAATAGAGGCTGAAAGAATCAAACTCTGGACTAGAAGAAGCAGTTTGGCAGTTTGAGCTGAGGATAAAGACTGTGAGCTGTTAAACAGGTTGCTGCACTATTCTGCCTTATTCCCAGCTCTGACAGGCAGACCATACTTCTCAACTGTCCAGATTTTCACAGAATGTCAAGATTTTTGACTCATATTTCTGGTCTGTTCCTTGTAAAATTTTAATTTTTCCGGCAATGCATTGGCAATTCATTGAGAATTGAACTCAGAAATGAATGATGGGTATTTGAATTTCAGACTTCATTCCCATCAGAAAATTCATGCTAATGCAAAACCCGTAATTCTATTAAATGTCCAAGTCTGTAAGAGCAATATTTAAAATGTGTCCATATTTCTGGGCCTTTGTTATTTATGGCTTTGCCCAATTTCTTGCATTAGAGGTTGACATGTATGAGACAGACAGGTTTGCTGCTCTACTCTGCCCATCTTGCAGAGGCTCTCCTTCAAAACCCTTCTTTCATAAAGTATCATTTATTTTATAAAATACATCAAATTTCAATGTGTTTCATCCTTGATGCCTTGTTGTTCTGTTTCAGCAACATTCTCATTTTGATTTTTTCTTCTAAACAAACTCATTAAATGTGCTAGCAGCATTGTCAATTTTCAAAGGTATCAACCTTTAGAAATCATGTATGCTTCATATCTCTTAATGCTTTAGTACATACCATTTATAATACTACCTTAAGTAAAACATCTAGGCAGAGGCATTCAGCAGCAAACCGTAACTTTGTTGAAACTCTCCTCTATATTGTGTTACTTGTTAGATTAAAAATGACCAGTAAAAAGGGGAGTCTAGCTGAGAGAAAAGATAGTGGTCTCTATGGATTATTCATTTAATTCTTCTGCTTGTCTATGTAAAGTTTGGCATTAATGCAAAATATCACAAATTAAGTTCAGATTAGTGTTGCTGAAATATGAAAACTACAGCTGATAGCTCAGATAGAAAAAAGAAATATAAAATTCCACACATTTCCTTAGATACATTTCTCAGGAAATTAGGATATGGTATATGGAAGAAAAATATGCCTTTCAAAAAAATTAATATATGTGACAACAAATCTTGACACTTATGTCTTATGTATAGTTCCATTCTGGATTCTATTTAGAATCATGTAGAAATGTTTGGATGTTTGCATGAGTATTTTAAAATAATGTCAATAGTCTTTGTATCTGGGATTGCTGCCTTTATTGGTCTATCTGCTCCATGTTGCTGTCCTCCAGGAGCAATAAAATATGCCCCATATGTAAAAGCAGCATGGTCCCAAGCCACCTTCTTCAATTAAACTAGTTGCTGTTTGACTGCATGCCCCAATTAGTTGTCAACTGACAGTTTTCATTTATTTTCTGTCTTCTGGATGGTAATCGAACAACAGTTTGTTTTTCATGTACCAGAGATACAGATAATGGGTAACTTACATGAAATGAAACCTTTAAAAGTGATATCTGTACATGACAAATATTTATCAGGGCTTTCACTCACCAGCTGCATTTTCCCTTGGAGTTTTGTATAACTGATAGGTAAGAGCACTGTAAACTTGTGAACAAATACGTATTTCAGAATAATACTATGTTTCTAAAGAAAAGACTAAAAAAGGCAGGAATGAGTAAATATTCTAATATGAAGTCTAAAAACGTTTCCCAGAAATGTTAATGAACCCAGTAGAGCATTTAGAAAACAATTAAACACTAAACTAGATTTTTCTTCTACTTGCTAGATACAGGTTTCTTCCACTAGGATGTACTCTCCCGAAAAGGAGACAGATATACTTTTTATAAAACATCTGCAAGTTATACCTAGTGCAGCTACGATGAAAAGCTGACTCAAAACACACCAGAACACAAATCTGTGAACCCAAATGGGAAAAAAAATGTATAGGGTCTGCTTCTTAAAGCATAACTAATATTTTTGCACTGGACTCTGCCACAACATCCCTTACTAAATATACCATGTCCAACATCACAAAACTGTGGAGAAAAAAGAAGCCCCTGTAGTCATTGATGACATGTAGCATAGTTAATGTTAGCAGCAGCAATTTTAGCCTTCAAAACTTCACCAGCCAGATTGTCAGTGCATAATCTGATGCAGGTGTCCATGCAAGTCCAGGTCTTAGATTTGTATTATTTCCACTTCACTGAGGAATATTTTTCAGGTGATGATGGAGGTAGGCTCAGACCCATTACCTGTGCAAGTTCAGCATTTATCAGAACATTGAATATTATCAGACAATTTTCTGTTTCAGCACTTTTAATACCAACCCACTTATTTGTCTAATGCTGTGACAAAAGACGATACTGCCAGCACAGCTAGCTGGAATTTTGTAAATAATTATATGTCATTGGTGAATATTGGAATGATTTATATAAGATGCTTGTCTTACAAATGTATTAGAACTGCATATCATGAGTATATCAAACTGCTCTGTACAGTTGTTTGTGTTGAAAAGATATTTTGTAAAGCGCTTGTGCTTAAAATGTATCCACTGCATGCCCTACTGGAAGAGAAGAGAAATGTACATACACTATTGTAACTGTTTAGATCTATATATATTAACAATGGAAACTGGACTACAGGACGTTAACTTCAGTCCAGCAAACTTCAGAAATTAAATTACTTTATGGCTAGGCCATAAAAGATGGTATATTTCGGTTTTCAATGCAGCAAGAGACACAATGTCTATACTAGGAAACTTTCTGTATTGCCTTTAGGGTGAACTAATTGCTAGTCTTGAAAGCATGAAAGAATGCAATTGTTTTACAACCTCCAGCATCTGCCAGAGATCTGAGGAAAAGCCCTTGTCTGTATATATTACAGGTAGATGCTAAATACTGCCAGTTTCAGCAATGGGGGTTTTAGCCTGGGAACTAGCAGTCAGATGACCAGAAATTATGTCATTCTGCAAGCTATCCCAGCAGTAATATTTTAGATATTAATTTGAGAAGTCTCTTAGTGAAACAGAGCATTCTGCATTCTGTCTTGGACCTGGCAACAAGAAGAACTATTCACAACACATCTGTCTTGCTCTATTAGTAAGTTTTTAGGTTATAGTATAATTCTCTTAGATTCAGTCAGAAATATAGTGAAGCTTAGCTGAGATATTTTTCTTTCTTTATCTGAGAATGTCTTGCAATGTTGTTTTAAATATTTCCTGTGTTTTTGAACTCTGATGTCACTGTGAATATATATTTAGTATTGTCTTGTTCTTTTATTATTTATTATTAAATATATTTAAACATTTCATTGTGCCTGATCTGTGTAGAGATATTTAAGCTTTGAGAGTACTTGCATATTTATTTGGTGAAACTGTGTGGGCTACTCCTAATAGCCTTACTCTTGGTCAAACTACCATTTATGTTAATGTTAATATTACACAGTAAGACTGGGCACCCTTTGTTAGGGGCCTTAAAGTAGCTGATAAGGAGTGACTGGTGGCAGTAATGACTACCTTGTAGTCTGGGCAGAAGGAAGCATAGCTATTAAACCTGTGCCAACCTTTCCCAGGTGTGTGTATGTGTAAATTAAACCTCAAAGTATGCATGTGACAGCTATTTGGGCAGGGACACTAATCACTGGTTGGACAGAAAGGGTGCTGAGGGCCTTGGCTTGGTCACTCAGCTGAAATCTCAGCTCTGTAGCTGTGCCAGTGGGGGATCTTACTGGGGATCTGGAGGAAGAGTGAGAAACTATGCCCGGACTGACTGTGGTCTCTGTGTGCTCTTAAGGAAAACTGTACTTGATGCAGAGAGCTGCATCTGGAAATACCGTGTGTGTACCTGTCATCCTCCCAGTGAAAATTCCCCCACTGTTGCCAGTGGTGAGGATTGAGGTTCCTTGATTACTGGTCCAGTAGTAGGGTCATCACAAATGCCACTTCCTCTATGGGTTGAAACTGATTTTCCTTTAGGTATTCCTTGCAGGGGAGAAATGTCTGCATAAAACAGGCAAAATTCCTTGAAGGTATATTTATTGGCTTTGATGTTCACTAGCTATTTTTATCTGATTCCCTGTCCGAAAAATAACTGCTTTAGGAAAGTCATAAATTTTGTGAGACAGAGAGACATCTGTGGAGATGAGGTATATAACTTTTTTTTCATACAGGCTAACTGAATCCGAACAGCTTACACCTCAGGCTGCACCACTTCTGTTTGGATTTTCCAAGAATTTTAGTGGGGTTGTTAACAAATACTAGGCTACTCAGCCTTGTGTGTCCAAGAAAGGAAACTGAACAGAAATGTGATGCCAAGATCATTTGTCATCCTCCAAACTGACAAAGAATCTAGGCTTGTGGATGGATTTGATATGAGGACAAATGCTTCGACCATCCTCACCTTTAATGTAATTAATTGTGTAAACCATGAGATGCGGATGCAAAGGACAAAGTTGTAAAGGCCCCCAATAGTAAAGTATGCTGTAAAGTCATGGTATGTACTGATGATGCAGTTGCTTGAGGTTGGCAGTAAGTGCAATCACTATAAGAAGTCACACCTGATTTAGAGCACAGCCTTCCAACTTGATATCAAGTCCAAGATACTTGATGATATCTGGCTTGGGCAACCATCTATGGTGCTTCTATCTGAATTAAAGGAAAAGAGCAAAACAATGCCAGCTATAAAGCAATGATTTCATATCAAGAATTCTCATTTTACATCATACAATATAACATTGGTTTAGATCAAAACAGGACTGTCAACAACAGATGTAGGCCAGAAAACTGTAGTGCAACCCCCCACCAATAAAAAAATATATAGTTATGTTAATAGGTTAATAGGTGTTTACTAGGCCAACAGCCACAAGGGCCTTTTTTAAACCTAGCCATGCATCCCAAATCGCTGACAAGTTCTGATACCCTTGATAAGTGTAAGCAGGGGCCTGGGAGATGAACCATTTGCAGGTTTCCTGTGTCCATTAGAGACACAGGTACCAAACCAGAGATGAATTTCCAGTTCCCCATCCAATTGTCCAAGTTGCACTTGAATTGGTTTAGGGAGGAATTCTGTTTCACATGGATTGGGAGCCTGTTGAAAAGGTAGTCTCCGGGATACACACCTGCCTCTCCAGCATGGACACATATAACAAATAATTTTATCAAAGTCTCTGCGTGCAGTAACAGAAGCTTTGAATGTTCAAATGGTCTCTGAGACGAATCTCCTTGCATAATCTACAAAGTTCAATCTGAACATTGTCTCACATGGGGAAACATGTTGGAACAAATCAGAATCCTTTAGACAGAACAGAAATAACATCATTATTTAGATTATAACTAGAGAAATTCAGTTATCTGAAACTGAAATTCAGTACTTCCTTCTGCTGCCTCTCTGCAATCATAAATCAACTATCTGAGTTAATCTAGTCATCACACTTCTCCAGATATTACTTCCTTTCATTCTGTTGAACGTTCTGTAAATGAGACTGAGCAGCTACTATATGCATCCCCACTAGAATGCCAAGAACTGCAAGCAGAATGTCATCAGTCAGAGAAATCAATCGAATCATGTGACCATTGTAAGTAACATGGGGAACATCATTGTCATGAGAACAGTTTGGAATTAGCATAATTACCCTTATTCCAATTTAATGTCTCTTTCTTCCTTGCTATAATACTTTTTTTCAAATTTAGAATATAAATCTTTTATTTGCAGTCACTTTTTTGTAGAAGTCTGGATGAGCTTCAACTTTTAACTCACTTTCAGGGATGGGAGGGTGGCCTAATGGTTAAGGTGTTTGCCTTACAAACACAAGGTGCAGGGTTTGAGTCTCACAAGGGATAATTGGCTAGGCTTACAATGGCTCCCAAGGGCAGTTAGCTTAGTACTAACCTATGAACCTAAGTCTGTAATCTCAGAAAGAGTACAAACAGGTTTTCAATCTACAAATTCAATTAATATTTTCCTTACTGCAATTTGAACTAGGGCAGAATCTTGTGATGGAAAGAGATAAGCTGGATGTCTGTCTTCTGGGCAACAAATCCATATCAGCATACTGTTACATTATTTTTTTTCATAATAAATAAATATTAAGGCCCTCCTGACACTGCAAACACCCTTTCATCCAAGCTGGCAGCTGTTATGCAAAGCACGAGTTCAGAGGCTGTCATTTCACATACAGAGAACAGAATTCTATTCAAGACTTGGTAGTGTTAGAAATGATAATATATAAACCAATATTAAACATATGAACCCTAAACAAATTATATTACATTGTTTTGCCTCCAAGCAGAGAAACACAAAAATATCTATCTTTTTATCTCTGTAAATGCATTTAAAATTATATTCCCTCTCCATCTCTACTTTCCCCTAATTACTTCAATACTTCTCCCATGTCTTCTTGAATTACTCATTAGATTTCAAATTCACGGTCCATTCTGGTAGTCTACTTTGAATTCAAAACTCTGTCCATGACAACGTATTTTCCACCTACTTCCTGCCAGCCATTAGCCCTCCTGTAACTGATTAAATTACTCATTTTTCATGACATGAGACATGATTGTGGAGGACTGCCATCCAAGCAGGCAGCAGGACCTTTTCTGTTTTTAATATTGTAGCCCCCCCCCCATAGCAGTTGCATATATGACAACCTGAGTCATTTGTGACTGTACATTTATGCACATGCTCTATGAAGATCAAGTTACATTCCCAGCCCTTGTGAACTCCAAATATAACCAAATAAAATATAGCAAAATGGTTATTTACAGCTGGGGAGTTTTCTTCTCTTTCAGAGGAAGATGCTGCAGTCCTACACCAACAGCTAGCAGTACACTTTTATCTATAAATAATTTGTGGAGTAGAATAATCTTTAGGATTTAACAAAAGTTTAGCTGTCAAAATAGAAGTATTTTCTTCATTGCAGAAAAGCACTACATATCAGTGAAAAGCAACAGCCACCTACAACTGGGTCAAAAAGCTCCATGTATGAAGATTCAAAATTTTTTAGACTCTGGTGAGGTTTAGGCTGCTTTTTGAGGTAAAATAATTCTCAACAGTAGTACTTGAAACAATATGCAAAATAAATAAAATCCAGCTTTCTATAATATTTAGTCATACAACATTTTTAAATAATGATGACACTTGAACATAGATAAACATATTTCCACTACAGTCCCAATTACTGAAACCTGTTTGATTTTGTTGATAACTGCAAGCTTGACAGTGGTAGTTGTAACCAGAAGGTAGAAGTGCTCTCTAGCTAGTTATGAATACTAAGTGGGGCTCCTCTGCTGCTGATTTCATATGTGTTGATTCTAGTTAGGTCTAAGGGTGAAATGACTGACAGAATTCCATAGACTATAATGAAAAATTCTAGCCCTAGAATATTGAATTGATTCTGAAAAAAAATAGCAGATGATCTTAGCAGATGTTTGTGTATATAGAGTCCCTTATGTATTTATACAGATTCATTTACAGTGTATCACTGCATCTAGTGAGTTAAGTGCCACAATGCATCTTGCCCTAGCCATTTCTTTTTATTTGTGCCACATTTTTAATAAAAAGCTTAAACCCAAAACCAAAGGTGAAACCAAGGATGCGACCCATGTATTGAGATACCAATAAACACAAAATGATGGCTGTCTTCACAAACCAAATTTATTTATTGTGGAGTGTTTTTTTCTTCCAAATTATCAGACTTCATCAGAAAGTTCATGTAAAAAACAACCCTTTAAAAAATGCCTATAAAACTATGTGATTTAACCATATAATTATTCTTCTCATATAAACAAATGTCTTCAAAAATTCTATTGAAATAAAATATAAACTGCAAAATTTTACAAAAATTAAATAAAATATATCCAAAAAATAAATGTAATAAATATTTAGCTATTTCATTATATTTCTTTTAAAACGCTTTGTAATAAGATAGTTTTATTTAATACAGGAGGAATGTCAACCTGCAATAACAATTGCCAGTACAATTAATAAAATAAATGTCTGGATTCCAAAAGAATTGCTTTCAGTGTAAATCTCCCCTGATTCGGAAAGACCTGCTCTCAGTGTAAGTGACTTACGTCAATGTAAGGTCTGTCTGTAAACAGGCTTACTATGGGGACCAGATTCCACTAGTGTAATTGGCCACTTACACTGAGAATTAGTACTTTGGAATCAGAGCCAACATATGATTGGTTGAATGACAACCACAGCAAGTTATCTTATCCTGATATTTTTGTCACATCTGTAAAACCAACAAAAAGTACAGTCAGCAGTCTTGCATACTTAAACTGAGGGTAATAACCTTCTTATTCCTTTAAAATTCAAAAATATTTCTGGTTGTTGTAGTAATGGTGTTTTGTCCAAGTAACAGGCATGCCATTAATCATTTTACTACTACAGACATTTACTGGCTCTGGCTTAGTTAAAACTTACATTTTCCCTGCTTTCCAACAAACAAAATGAGGAATGAAAATGCATTAAATTCCTAATTATGCTCTTTAACATGAACAGGGCTGTGATGATACCCTGTTGTTATGAAGATGATAATGAACATGAACAATATAAGCACTAGAGGATCCAGCAGCCCTTAGTGACTTACCTCAGTGCAAACTTTGGTTTTAAGAAGAGCTGTGCTTCTGGATCATCAGGATAGTTCTTTCTTTCAGTTTTTTTATAACTATATACTAAACCCAGAGATAATATAACTATTTCTTTTACGTTTAAATATTTCTCTAATTCATAAAAAGTGACTAGAATAACATATTTTGCATCAACATCTATTTTTTGGACAAAAAATATAAACTCAGATGTCTGGATGATTGATTGTAAATCCTGAATGATTTAGCAGTACCAATGTTGCACAAGGCATTGCTTAGTGTGTGTGTGTGTGTGTGTGTGTGTGTGTGTGTGTGTGTGTGTGTGTGTGTGTGTGTGTGTGTGTGTGTGTGTGTGTAAAAAATCATTTTTATTTTTGCATGCCCAATAATAATGCATGCACAGACATTATTCTGTGCATCAGTAATAAAATGACATATATCACAGAACATTCCGACACTTATATTATTTGAGTTTGGTTGCCCTCCACTCACCAGACTGTCTAAATGATAATGGGGACTCCCTTTATCATCTTTGAGCTGAGGGCAGTGTTTCTCACAGACCTCAGAGTGTACAAAAGAAGGTTACTATAGCTACAAATTTGAATCATATACATGTGGCTACCTTTGACAACTGGGGTGAAAGAACATGCTATATATATATAATCATCATCACAATGAAATATATGACAAAGCAAATTTATCTCTCTGCATTCATCCAACACCAGAGGGGGGGGCATAGGCAGTGTTGTTTTTTTTAGAGGTTTAGGGGTAGGAGAGTATTTCAGAAGACTTAAATATTCTCACAACTACTGGCTTGTTAGTTTACTCTAAGCTACAATTTTGTCAAAAAAAATAAGACTGACATTCTTTCTTCATAATTTTTATTTAGGCAACCATTAGAGTAAAATGTTGAAATGCATCCCAGACCATCTGTAAACCTGTTTATTTCCTAAATGGTTATTACTGTGCTGTCTTGTTCAGGAAAGGTGTGTTGAAGGATGCAAGGAAAACTATAGCTGAACCACAACAGTGAATTTTTCCTTAATCATAATTTCTGTTCAAGCTATTATTGGATGAAAAGGTTGTAAAAAATGCACTTCAGGCATATATAAAGTTATTATGGCTTCTTGAAAAAGCTTATGCAACAAAAAAAAAAAAAAAGGAAGAAAAATGTAATGTATGGGGAAGGGAAAAAGGAGGAGGAGGACGAGGTGAGAGGACTGAAGGGTGTGTGTGTGGGGGGGTCCAGTAATCATTTCTAAAAGTTTGCAGCATGAAATAAAGGGTTGCTTAGGATGGATGGCATTGTTAGGATGATACTGGTTGAATGACAACCTCTCTCAAAACCCTTCACCTTTTCAAGGACAAAAATCAAACATTCTTTAAAATTAAAGGAAACCTCACAATGTTTGCACAAAAAATTGTTTCATCTCCAACATATGTATAATATTATTTTGCTATGTTCTAGCTTTTAAAGTATTTATTGTCTTTCCTATATAAAATGCACAACATGCATTACAGATGGCAGTATACACCATACCTTTGGTACAACAGTTAAAGTGACCAGAGGTATGAAATACAGATCCTGTATTTAGTATACTGGCAGACCATTAGCTACATATTTAGACTATTTACACATATTACACAAACATAATATTTCCATCTTTGATTCAAAACTACAGCTGTCTGTAATTCCTGTCTCTGTTTTAGGTCCAGACATTTTCTGTATGTAAATTTAGGAAGTTCCTCAAATTTATAATCTTGATCATTATTTGTAAAATAGGCCAATATTTTTTACAGTATCTTGAATACTATCACTAGATAATTCCAAAACCATAACACTTATACAAATATCCCTAGACCCGACACTGCTTTGTAATGGACTAAATGGTTTTAATAAAATAGAGGCCAACTGATCCTAACATTTAATGCAAACCTCTTTAATGCATCCATCAATCAATTCAGTGGGTAATGCCTATTAATAAAAATATGTTTCAAGACCTCACTTTCTTTGGAAAATATATGCTTATAGAAGTTAAACATGAAACTCTGTCTAAATGCCCCTTTACAGTATTCTTCCTCATTCCAAATAGATGGTTTCTATTAAAAATGGAGTAACTATTCACAAAGATGGGTTTCTGTACACCATAAATTCAAAACAAAACTTGATGTTTTTCTTACCAATAGTTACATCAAGAAAATTCACTAAAGTATCAGAAAATGTCACTTAAAAAATCCTGTAGTATTATTCATATAATGAAAAAATTGTGTTTTTCATCACCAGGCCAAATAATAAAAATGCCATCTAAAAATCAAAAGAAATAAAGCATTTCTCCAGTATGAAAGTACTCAATTCACAAATACAGGGACAGAATGTGTGCTCATTGCAACCCCAGATTTCTATTTGAAAACTTCACCCCCAAAAAGGAAAAAAGTTAATCTACAACACAATCTCCATAAACATGCATAACAAATTAAATTTGCCATGCTGAATAAATCCAGAAATCAAACTATCTCTGAAACATATATGTGAAATGACAGTAAACAGGTCTTAGATATATACAGTGACTAACAAAGATTTACAATGATAGTAAAATCACTATGGCAAGAATCCTTAAGGTCACTGAATAATAAATTCAAAGTACCCTTCAAATTTCTATCAATAAATACTAACAATGGCTCAAATTTCCCTCTACCAGCCAAAACAATTGGTCTCATGGGGATATGAGACACTTTTATGAATCTTTGGAATGCCAACAATAATTGGTGTAATGAGATATTTTGCAGACAGAAAATTAAGCAATACATGTTCCATAAATAAATCAAACAACCATAACTAAATGTTGTTATATGCATAAGCCATCCCATTCTTGGATGACATACTACAAAACTCTTCACTGTGCAGAAAAGAAAATATTTTATTTACTTTCTTAAAAAAACACATCCCCTCCCTTGTCAGATTTAATTTCCTGAATCACATTATCATGTTACATGGAATCCAAAGAACATTGTTCCTGCTTGGATAAATTATCTAATCACTGGGTTAGTCTCACAAGCACATCCAATATTTTTTTTCATAACCTTTCTCTAAAGTATAAATTAAGTATCACCACAAATGGATGCAATTCTATAATATTAACTACATCACTTAATTTAGCAGGTGAAAAATAAACACTTTTTTTTAAATAAAAAAGTAAAAATGTCTCATTTAATTCCATGAAACTGTGGTTAAACATTTTTAGACCTGCATTATTATCAGTGAAAACCAGAAGACTGGTTAATTATCCAAAGTATTAGACAATGTATTTAAGTTAAACAAAGCATTATACATTAAGAAATCAAAGTTTATCTATCTTTAGTAAATTATACTAAGTTAATCCAAACACACAGCAAATATCTTTGGCACTAAAATAACTACAGAAACCAAGAAGCTCTGATGCGAGTAACCTACTGAATTTTATTTAAGCGCTTTCATCCTGAATAAGTCCTTATTTGAAAAGGACGAAAGCGCTTAAATAACATTTCTTACTATATTTATCAAACCATTATTCTGAGCTTTTGTGCTGTGTTTGTTTCAGCAGGTTACTCATATCAGAGGCTTCTTGGTTTCTGCTTATATTAACTTAGTAGTATTGAGCAAATAAATACAAAATACAATTTTATCTACATTATATAAAATAATATCCTCTAGAACAAACACATATAACTTATATTGGATTTACTCAAATCAAATTAACTATACACACGTTAATGAAAATTATAAATAATTGATAGTAATAGCAGTTTTAGAAGATATTTAACATGGAATTTTATTTGTGGCATATATCTTACATTACATAAAATAGGTTCAAATATTTATTAAAGGAAATTATTTGTTAGAGTTGCAATATACCAATCAAAATGGATTGGTAACATATGTTTGAAGACTGACATTTTAACAGAATTCTGGGATATGTTTTAGTTGTTTTCCAATTGTATGTTCAACAGCTATAAGTGTGATCCTCAAAACAATGTGGAAAATATATATTAACACCAAAATTGCTGAATATTGGAGTGTGCCCTCTTTTCTGTGTACAGTGATCTTGGAATTTATATATATATATATATATATATATATATATATATATATATATATATATATATATATATATTGGTCTATTTCATTTTATTGAAAACTCATTTCATTGAAACTCAGCTGCCCCACGCCCCCCTTACTATATATATATATACTAACTCCAGAATCACACTACAGTGGGGAACAGGGCACATACCTTTCAGTGAAATGAGTTTCAGTCAAATGAGTTTTCAGTGAAAAAATTATGAAATACATCATATATTGTCCTCTGCCACACTTGCTAAAATGCAAACAATATAACATCAAAAATAAAAAAATACACACTGGTAGCACTCCTCACTAGTGCCTCAGCTTTACAGCCTTTACAGAGTATACTTTTGCTTACCATACCTCACCTTATATACAAAATTTTACAAATAATTATTCAATTAAATACAGTTAGTCCCACCTTATGTTAAAGAAAACATTTCCAATGGCATTCCCTATTTAACCCTATTGGGACTAAAGTGTTAAACTTTAAAATCATATCAGATTCCATTCTTCATTTTTTTCTTTATATCTAAACCATAAAGTGGTCTGGCTTGCACTAAAACTGTGGCTTCTAAGCCTGCTGCTTCCCCACTGTGAAACTCCTTAAATGTAAAGCTACTGGCCTTTCTTCCCTATTTTTTCTAACGTCCCTTAAATGTTCCTTCAATCGATCTCTGAAAGTTCTTTTACTCTCCCCTATATACACTTCACCACAGGGACATCTAAGTCTGTACACTATTCCTGTACTCTCACAGGAATATACACCCACATTAACAAATTCTTTTCCATTAATTTTGTCAAATCCTTGTATAACATGTAACTGCACCTTCCACAAGGGAAGGTGCCTTGCATTGATACCTCTAAAACTATATTCATTGAAAGAAGCTGGAACCTTCCATGAACTATAAAGTCTTTAATACTCCTACTTCTTGTATATGAAAACACAGGGAACCCATTTTCTTTTATTTTAAGATATTTACTTTTTTTCCAGAATGCTCCAGTGGTATTGTTTAATACATTTTTCAGAAAAGACTGTATATTTAGTTAAAAAACTTAATTTTTGTGTTTCATTACTTTTTTACCAACCTATATGGATTCTTCCTAACCTCTTTGCCTGTTTTTACTTTTTCTTTACTCTCTTCCACATGCTTTACATTATAACCCCTATCTAAAAACATTTTTGCTGCTTCACCTATTTCTCTAGCACTATCCTTCTTCTCACTGCACAACCTCTTGATTCTTAAAAATTCTCCATAGTGGATGGATCTGATAGTATGGGGGGGGGGGTAACAACTGTCACCATGTAAAATAATTCAAACTTTCTATGAATACCCATTTGAATTTTGTTATTCATAGCACCCGTTAATGTTATATCTAAGAAGGGGACTTTCATTCCTCTCTGAATTCCATCAAATCTGATATTATAATGATTACTTTGTATTTCTTGAATAAAGGTCTCTACTTCATCCAACCGCCTTTGCATATAAAAATCAAATCATCAGTGTATCTATAATATTGCAAAACATATTTTTTAAAGAAAATTTTATTATAGATACATTTATTTTTGAACATCCCCATAAAGAGCTTGGCATACATAGTGGAAAAAACAGCCCCCATGGCAGTTCACTTTAATTGCTTATACAACTCTCTATTGAATTCAAAAATGTTATAACTCAAAACAAAAACTAACCAGTTCTAGAACATAATAAGTCTTAAGGGTATCTTTTAGAAAGAAGAACAGTGCTTCCAAGCCATGGGTGTGTTCTATACTAGTGTACAGACTGACTATGTCCATGACTAGGAAGAGCATATCCTCCTTCCACTTCACTTTATTTTATCTAAAAAATAATCAAAATATATATTTTTTATATATATAGATAGTTTCTCTACCTCTGCCCTGAAGTACGTATGGAGAAACAGGGCTAAATTATGTGTGAAGTATCCACATGCTGATACTATGGGGCATCCTGGTGGATCCACCATACTTTTATGTATTTTTGGGACACAAAAGAAGTAAGCCATGGTGTTCTCCTTAACTGCAAATCTCTTGCATACATCTTCATAGGAGAAATACTTCAACCTTAATCTTTTCATTAATAACTCTTTATATATGGCTACTGCTTCTAAGTAACTATCCATCCATACTAATGCATATACATCCTTATTACTCAAATAAGTATAACACATTTTTAGATACTGCATATAATTCAATGCCACCAATTTGCCCCCTTTATCAGATGGCTTAAAAATAAGTTCTCTATTTTGACTCAATTTTTGTAGACTAAACCATTCTGCTTTACTCAAATTATATTTAAAATTCTGCTTACAACTTTTTACCTGACCACATTCTTTTTCAACAGAGAATTGTAATGCATTTGAGAACTGCTGAATGCTGTCATCCCTGCAAACAGGCATAAAATTACTTTTATACATAACATTTTCTGTATACAATTTAAAATATGCATCCATTTCAAAATCCAAAATACACGACTGAAAACTTTCCTCACTTAAATCCGATTAACTTTCAATACTGTCTTTACCATGGGGTCACTATGGGAGTGATTCTTTGTTTGCTATTGGGGATAGTGAGGAGGAAAATCATTTTCCAAGGTTACCAGAGGCAGCAAACCTGGGCTAACAAAAACTTTTCGTGAGCCAGGGAGGTACAATAAGAAAAGGTCCAGAAATTATGATCATGGACAGGACAGTTATGGGGAATACCACCCCAATTCTCAGACAATTAAAACAGGTAAGTGGTATTAACATAAATGCAAATAATCAAGAGAGTTATATGGATAATTTATCAAATTGCGTTTCATCTGCAACAGATTTAGCAGTACTAAATAAGGGTTTAAAATTTATACCTACGACTTTGCCAAGGGTTCATGAATTAAAATGTGAAATATTCAAATTTGTTAGAAAATTGAATTTGAGAGTATTTTTTGCCCAAATTGGTAACTTATGTGATAAAATAAGTCTTAGACAAAGAAATGAAGAGAATAATTAGAAAATACATGCTACTACTGTGAAAACATAAGGTGAAAGTTATCAAGTAGGAAATACATCTGTCTTTATGTAAGCCAAGAAATAGGATCAAACAAATTCATACCGGTCAGGCAAGCATACACTAATTCATATGTTAAACAATTATGGAGAGCTATCATTTAATTTGAGTTCCTTAATATCTTGGGCTTCAGTTCTAATAAAATAAAATAAAAAAAAAACTATCACAATGTTATCACACAAAATTTTGCTGGTATGAAACAAATATGTATTTAATCCAAGGAAGCATCAAGTACAGAAGAGATATCAACTGAGACTGTTATCATCAATTTACAATATCCAAAGTCTACCAAGAAATCCATAAGGGAAGTTATTAAAGGTGAAAAAAGTAACATTGATGTATCTTATTTCTCTACCACGGAAGAATCCCATCAGGAAATTCTGCATTCTTGTCCTGCCATCAAATATTTTGTGTTTAAGAACACAACAGTAACAGGGTGGGAAAGTCTGACTCACAAGAGACAGAGCTGTGGCCTCTTTTGAAGTTTTAATATGCAGTTAAAAGCAGAATACAAGTAAAACACAGTGTAAAGAAAACAAATCATAGTATACAAAATAGAACAAGACATAATACAAAATAAAAGAAATAAAAAGGAAACTAACCTTCCCTCACACCAAAATGTGGCAGAGTCTGGGTGAGCCTTTACAGTTTACCTTTTAGCTACTTCTCATACCTGATGACCCCATTGTTGCTACATGTTATGAATAGCTAGGGCCTTTATTTCTACAGGAAGTCAGATTCAGAAGCATAAGAGACAATCACATAGCAGTCTGAGGTATTTGCTTTAGCATATTTGACATATCCTCCCCCTCCAGCCATAATAAGAGATGGCATTTTTCTGACAACTTAACTCATTAAGGCCTATAGTGCTGATTGTGCCCTGATCTTAATCACATCTGCAGTGTTGGCCCAGTGGTCCCATTCAAGCTTACACTACTTGAAAGGAAGACAGATACATACTGCATTTCATTCTACTGTAACCTAATTATGGTACTGCATTTACAGTATTCAGTGTCACACAAATTAAATGTAAGAACATGAACAAGAAATGCAAAAATATATTTTTTCTTGTTTATTAGAGTTTTCTAAATGGGTGAATTGGTCAAAGACCCATTTCCAACTATGACCTGAATTTCATTCATTCACATTTAATTTTTACTATTTTTTTTATTGCTGTCCGGATTGCTATTAGTCAGGAATGTAACCTCTAATTAACTTTGAACCACTTATCTGGCTACAGTAAATATGTGGCCATTGTCATTTTCCTCTGTTTTTCGTGTGTGTGTGTGTGTGTGTGTGTGTATAGTGTTTTTATTTGAATATGAGCATGTTTATTCCCATCCTGAGGCAATGATTTAGTTTAGTTATAAACCATGTTTGGGTATGGACAGACCTACATTGCCCACAGTCCAATTATGATTATTGTTATTATACAGATGAGATTTTCTTTGCATTAATGTGTTATCTAGGGTTCCTATTGAATTGTCAACAGCTTAGGTTGTCGAATGCTTAATTATCGACACCTAAGTTTCAAACGCTTACAATAGCGAACGGCCACATCATCGAATTCTTTCCTCAGGAAAGAATTTGCATGGCCATTATCGGGGATTTGCCCTTTTCCCAATGTAGATCTCGGGGCTGGTATATTTAGTTATGGGGAGTGAGGGGCAAAGCCCCCCACTATGTTTGGGTGTGTTGTTTATTTTGTTTATGGACGGCCACCCGAATTCTTTCCCAAGGAAAGAATTCGATGATGTGACCGTTCACTGTTGTTAGGTTTTGACAGTTAGGTGTCGATGTTTTAGGATTCGACAACCTAAGCTGTCGATGTTATGATATAAATGCTGTTGTCTATACTTTAGCAAATAATGCAATTGCTCCCTCCATTTTCCCTGGATCCATTTGTTTTATAAAAAGTCATTACTTCTGGTTTCTTTGAACATAATGTATTTTCCTACTGTGTAAGTAGTATAGTGACATAATTAAAACATATGCAGTAGTTATGTCATTGTATGATAACATCTTTTGTTTTCTCCAGGTTATTTTATACTTTGTGATCCTTTGGGATAGGTTTAGGATAGAAATGTGAATAGGGTATTTGTGCCATTTAGAAGCTGTGGGCTTGTTTTTTTATTCCTTCACTGTGGAACATAGCTCTCAACCTCTTAGCACAAAAAATCTGGACAAAGTAAAAAATAATGGGGATACAAAACCCCAAAAATAAGAACAAATTTTAAATATTGCTCTTAGAAATTTGGGAATATGTTGGGGGATATCCACTCCAATCCTGGACCCACTCCTACCCAACCCTACAGGGGCAATTCCCAAAAATCCTTATACATGGTCACCATAAACCTTCAAAGCATTCACAACAAAATCCCTGAATTCCATGCTTGAATTACATATTATCATCTTGACATTATAGCCATTACAGAAACATGGCTAAAACCATACGTTAAGGACTCTGAATTTCTCCCTCCTGGTTTCTCAGCCATAAGAACAGATAGGAGATGCTCCTCTACTTTTTCCAAACACAAAATAGTTCCCTATACAAATTCCACTCCAAAGTTTGCCAATGCTGACATTCTTTTTTTCCTTTCTGCAAATGAACGACTCTAAAAATATATGTATAATAGTTTTCTATATACCCCCCGGTAACAATATTCCAGCAGTACTTGCCAAGATTTCTACCAATATTAACAACAAAACAATAATTTTGGGTGATGTAAATAACAACTGGCAAGACCTTTCAGCCAATATTGCATCCTCTAGCATTAATCTAGTCAATTTTACTCAGGTTGTCACATCACCAACTAGACTTAATAAATACAACTGTGGCTCCATTTTGCACTGGATTCTGGTTTCTGACCCCAGTAAAATGTCTTCTGCAGGCACTCTCCTTAATATCCTTAGTGACCACCTCCCCACCTTTGCCCACCAGTCTGCCCCCTCCAGTCATAAAGCACACCAATACAAACTGATAAGAAACCATACAAAATTCAATCCAAATACCTTTGTAGACACAATAAAAATAAATAAATTGGTGCATGCTGAAAACTCTCCCACCAGATGAAGTGGTTAATTACTTTAACTCAACATTCCTACATCTACTAAATAGACTTGCTCCCCTTTTTCTTAAGTGAATCAAATCAAACAATGATCCATGGTTCAATAAGACCACTAAATAACTTGTGAGAGCCAGAGACAAAATCTGGAAAAAATGGCTAGCAAATAAAGACCCATCTGACATGCTAACATTCAATCAACTTTGAAATCAAGTAAAAAAAAATAGTCAAAGACAAAAACAAATCATTACAAAAGCTTCAGAATCTCCACAGGTTAAACCCAAAAAAACTTCTGGAACTCCCATTGCATTACTACTGAATCCTGGCACAAAAGCAACACGTGTCCACATCCTGACAAAACACCTCAAGAATTAGCAACTCTCTTCAGTTCTCACTTTATCAATACTATAGCACACATTGCTGCTACTTTTCCACAAGCAACTCAAACCCACCATCTCCTTTAAAACTATGCTCTTGATCTCCCTCCACTTTATCTTCTAACGCCCCCAACCTCTCTACCCATAGGTCATCTTCTAACTGCTGATAGGCTATAGCCAGACACTGATATGATATGTGCTATTGTGAATATTCACACTTCAGCTGTTGGAAATATTATGATGACAATTTAATCTTGGGTGCTACCAAACAAGAGTATGACTTTAGATTAATTATGTTAGACTGCAATAATTCAATGGAACAAAATGTCAAACTGATATTCCATCTTTGAAACACATGGATCATCTTCTAACTGCTATAGCCAAACACTGATATGATATGTGCTATTGTGAATATTCACACTTCAGCTGACAAATACTCATTAACATGATTCTTGGGGATTCTGTAATATCTATCCAAACTTCATACTTGTCAGATATAACTATACCTCTTTGAATGCTACATGAGAAAGGTAGGATTTGGAATTAGACAGAAGAACAAGCAAGACATTGTGAATTATTAAAGAGGCTGTTGACCTACTACACCTACACATAAATATTATATGAAAGTGCCTACAAATCAGAAAGGGCAATGAAGAGCATAACTACAAGAGGTCAGCCCTACTACCTATGTTTTCATGGTTCTAACTGATACAAAATGCAGTTATACACAATCTGGAAAGGAAAGACGCAATATAATGTCTATTTATCAAAAATTATATCACAATGTGTATGGGGAATTCATTAAAGCTGAGACTGATCACAAACAGTTACAAAGCTTCTGCAAAAAATTACTGAACAAATTGTCAACCGAATAGCTACAATACTACAAAAGTATGATACTGAAATATTTTTTCTCCCATACCTCCCCGCTGATGACCATCAGCTGCCAGAAATTCACTGGGTCTTCCAGACCCACCTTAACCTTCCTCAGGCTCAATCCAACCCATTATCTGAGGGCAGTGAGGAGATCAAGGATGCTGATGCAGTATCATACTGCTGCCCAGGAATGTACCCTAACCTCCCACCATCCCATGGCAGACTTGCAAATTCCGTAACAGCTGCCTTTGGGAGGTGCATGCATACTTCCATGCAGACAAAATCACTTGACTATCTGGGAAACCACTTGCAGTGTGGAACAGGACGAGCTCTTAATGCTACTATTACAGTGAGCCTAGGCAACCTCTGCCCATCTCCCCACTTCTCAAGAAGGGTGAGCCATCTTCAGCCACTCACACCCATCCTCCCCTGCCCAGCCCCCCTCTACTGCCTGTGCTACTAGTTGAACATGTGTCATCTGGGATGCAGTCACATCTTTATTCATCTGCACCACACACTTTGCTCAAACCATACTGTGCTTTCAGAAAAGTTATTTTAAATACAAGGTTTATAATTTATAAAAGTAATAAAGTAATTATTCCATTTCATCTGAGAAGCTTAATTGTACTAAGCATCCATGTAAAACATCTACTTTTAGGAATGCCTACATGCAAAGAAAGAGTTAGGGATGTTGTGCATTAGCTCAGCATGACCTCACAAATTGAACATATGGTATATCTGAGAGCTGTCTGGTTGGCACAGAAGACAAAATCAGAAGGATGAACTGATACAATTGATACACATAATTCCAATAATGACGTGATTAAAGATAGAGGATACATTGGCTTTGAGTGACTAGTTTGTTTTGTTATTAATTGAAATACTCAAAAGTGGTACATTTCAAGTATACTATACTACTACAGTAATAAATATATTAAAGTCAGTTTTTGCAAGATATGGGATACCTGCTGAAGGGGTTTGGGATGAACTTCAATATACTATAACAGTTTAAAGGATCCATAGTTAAATTATCAAATACTTGATTCAGATTGTATAAAACATACTCAGCATTGTAGCTAGGTCATCTGGGTCCTGTGTGTTTCCTTGAATTGGCACTCCCTCAACTTGAAGTTCAGGAGCAAGAAATAAAATAAATTAATTAAATAAAGCTCTTGCTCAAAGTTGAAGAAAAAAAATCACATACTGAGTGCTTCAGAGCTTCAGCCACAACTGCAAATGCAATGTCAGCATTTATTTTTGAAGCTGCAACATCTTCACTGCTTCATAAAGCAATGCTGCTACTGCCTTCCTATCTACACCACCAGCACCTGTCGATCATGTACCCTAACAACTTGTTCCTGGAGCAGCCATCTCCTTTACCCCACCCTAGTTACAACTCTTAAAATACTGAAGGAATATGATGCAACAGATAACATAAACATTCATTTAGCATTGCCAGACTATAGAAAAATGGAATTCACCTCCTTCACAACTATTTATAAGAAGCCTAAGATTCAAACCACATTGTTTGCTCCACAGAACAGAATGCAGGTATCAGAATGTTTCACAAAAATGTAAACAAAGCAGAAGCAATATTATGACACAAGTGCAATAAATCTATCTCCATTATAATCGAGGAGTAAAAAAAAAAAGCTCTTTTAAACTGTAGCAAACTGCTTGCAACATTTATAGTTCCCTTCAACCTCCCCTGACTATACCTCTGAATTGTATTATAGGCATTGTCAGTCAAAGCATCAAATAACCCTTATCCAAAACCCCAGAAACTGCAGATCAGAGAGGACCCAAATCAGTTCAGGACATTATCTAATCAGAAGGGCCTGCATCTTTTTTCTTTTTTCTTTTAATGAAAGGGAGAGAATGCAAAAGGGGGAATGTAGTATATCTTTAAGAAGTAACTTGTTTATCTGACTCATGTGACTAGGTGTCATGGGATTTGTCAGTAAACCTTCAGCAGAGCAACATCTAGAGCAGACTGTTTCATGATTTGTAGAGGTGTTACGCCTCAGCTAGTCTTAATTAATAAGATATATTTTAGCTGTGGCAGAACTTGAGTCTGATAATCAGAATACTCCATAAATTTCTTGCTCCTACCCTATATTTTAAATAGTCCAAATGCTTACAGTTCACCAGATGTTTTTACATTTTATGGTATTCCACAAGCTTATGCTTCAATATTAAGACTAATTTAGAATGCAAACCTGGGTACCATATTTCTTTTAAATTGAGAAGTGAAATGGCCCTCCTCAGTTCAGTCATTGCCCAGGCCACAAGAACAAGGGTAAATGTACCACATATACGGGCAATATGTAAATCCCTTCAGCAGAACGCCTCTTGTACTTAACCAGTGTTTATAAAGGCAGTTATTTAGGTTAAATATAGTGGAAAATATGCATAAGCAAGAAAAGAGCAATTGAATAGTCAACAACTCAACAATCTTGCTAACATGCTATGATAATAGCTGCTCAGTTAAAAGTTTACAATAGAAGCTTCTCTGTGTGTTTCATGAGTGCAGAGACAGCAGTATTGGAGCTTGCTTAGCTTACAAATCCGAAATCTTTGACATAACCTAGGATATAAGATTGCCTTATAATCATGACTAGACTAAACATTGCAAGTTATGCCTGCTTTCCCTTTTTCTATATTTCTAAAAAGATAAAATAATCACTCTAATTATCTGATTTCTGTACAAAAGTCCTGCTACCTTTTTTCCATTTCAGGAAAGTTTTCTTCTTTTCATGTATATCTTGTTTAGCCAGTCGAAAACATCCTTACCTCAAGACCTTTCAGCACATCTGGCAGGTAGTGTCTCCTGAACTTAGTAAGCTTCTTTGTAAAAGCTGCAGAGACTGTGGGTAGTTGTCACTATGAACATGCTTCTTATCCTGACATGGTTGTGACTATTTTACAATTTATCCCACACTGAATTCATCTATTTTCCCAATAGTGTCAATGTAAGTGCCTAACTTGTCTGCAGGACTGCAGGTTAGATATCCAACAGATCTCAGGTTGAGAAAGTTGTTAGTAACCTCTACAAATGTAAAATTGTAACTAGTGGGGTACCACAGAGATCAGTTCTAGTCCCTCTCCAGATTGGCATTTATTTTCCAGAAATTCAAGCCAATATCCCAGAAGTTTGGCTGACCAAGTTTGTTGACAAATCCAACCTAGACACTGTTATCCACCCTGTAAGCTGAGCACTGCTATCCAATGTATAAGCTGGGCACTGTTATCCACTCTGTAAGCTAGGAACTGTTATCCACCATGTAAACTGGACACTTTTATCCACTCTGTAAACTGGGTGCCATTATTCACTCTGTAAGCTGGGTACTGTTATCCACTCTGTAAACTGGACACTGTTATCCACTGTGTAAGCTTCATAGGTGGAGCCTTTACAAGCCTAGTCCACAGAAGTACCTTGGCATTGTGCTGCCCGAAGTCAGTTCCCACTGCCTCTATCACATAGAGCCACTGGTGTGATCCTCAGGGTGAACTTTCTATTTCCCATCCACTCATCAAGATTTCTCTTGAAGAGGGCCAGTGAGGTGCTCTGCTTGACATGTATGGGAAGTCTATTCCAGAGTATGGGCAGTCTCTGGGTTATGAACCTGTCCCTCCAGCATGTTCTGTTGACTGTGGAAATGAGGTTGAGGTCTCAAGACCGTGTGGTGCAGAGGGAGTGGGATTTCTTTAGATGTAGCATTTCTAACAGAGCGAGGTCAGACATGGCTTCAAGCAGAGATCGCCTCTTAGCAGATGATATTTGAAAGCTGGAGTTTTTGAGTCTGTCCATGTAGGACATGTGTTTAAGGCCTAGGATCCTCTTCATGAGGTACTTTTATGGCCTTTCCAGCTGTTGTATGTGTCTAGTGAGGTACATACTAAATGCTGCATTATACTCAATGATTGGCCTTAGTGGCCTAATGAGGGAAGAGTAGAGAGAGAGAGAGATGATGACCTCATTCTTTCTAGATGCAAAACCCTTGGTAATGAGATGTGCCACATAGAAGGACTTTCTGACCACAGTGGTAATGTGGTGGTCGAAGGAGAGGTTGCTGTCAACCTGTGTCCCCAGATCTCTTATAACATCTTCAGTGTTCAGTGGGCTCCCATAAATGTGGTAATTAGTGGGAACTGAGTTTTTTCCCAAAGGGGATGATGAAGCATTTTTTTGCATTAAGCTTAAGGCCATGGTTTTGACAACAGTCATTGGTCTCAGTTAGGCCTTTCAGCAGGAAGTCTACATTACTTGGGGAGTTAATAATGACTCCCAGCTTGCAGTCATCTGTGAACTTGGACAGCCAGAGTCCCTCCGTGTTGGCCTGGACTTCTGTGAAGTAGATGCCAAACAGAAGATGACCCAGGACCGATCCCTGTGGGATTCCACTCATGACTGGTCAGCAGTCTGACTTGGAGTCCACTACTTTCACACTGTGGGTTTTCTGTGAGCCAATTTGCAACCCACCTAGTGATATAGGAGTTGATGCCTAGTTTGGTGAATGTATCTTGGTACTGTTATCCAGTCTGTAAGCTGGGCACCGTTATCCATTCTGTAAGCTGGGTACTGTTATGCACTGTGTAAGCTGGACACTATTATCTACCCATCCACAGATACTAAACCACTCCAATAATAGCTGAAATGCACAAATGGTCTCAAGCTAAATATGGTCAACTGTCTGTCATTGAATTATAATGTTTCCACTATACTCAGGAAATTGATCTCTCTAGCCCAGTTCATTTCCATGGGAATATCTACAGGATCCAAACAAGCCATCTTGCTATTGTAATCTTCCTTTATCAGATCCATCAGTGTCCTGTTTCGTGTATGTTCATCCAAGCATGTTATTCAACAGGAAAGGCCCCAAAGACTACAAAGAACCTTAAATCATTCTATGTTTTGAGCAGATTAGCAGTATTCCCCTTATGATCAGTAGCCAACTATCTTCTATGAAGAGACCTGCATCACATTTTTTGTGCCATGAAAGACACAGTCCTATTTGACCACCTATTTATTTTCAGTTGACACTACAAACACCTGCACTAGGGATGTAGATCTACATCAATAAATTAACAAAACTTGCTATAGAGACAGGTTCCTAATTCAACATATTCCCAGCCCAGAGAATGCTTTATACCACTGCAGGTCAAACAAGGTACTACTTTTATTACATTTAAGGCTAGTCTTGATGTTTGAATGGGCAGGCACAAACGTACAACAGAGATATCATGTATGTCCTGCTTGATTTGGGAGGCATAGGGTGCGATTTACTTTTAAATGTGTCTACTTAAAGGTGTTCATGGCTAGGCGTGTCATTGTACCCAAGATCGCTTGCTAATATTGTTACCTTGCTCCTGTGTTCCTATTTTCATTCACAAACCGCTGTCAGTGTCTTAATCTCCTTCAGCAGAGTTCTCAGTGCTTTTATAACTGACCCCATTCCTGGCCAAGATGGTTCTTTACAAAAAAAAAAAAAAAACTTTATTAAAATGTTAAATTAAAAATCAAAAAAGTCATGTAACTAAGTGATGTTTACATGCTAAATAAAACTCGAATTTTGCTAAACACCAATGATTAAACTATAATCAAACACAATCAAAACATATTCTGTTTGAAAGCTTATTGTCACACATTAAGAACGCATCTAGGCGCACGGTAAGATAACTGCCCTAGTCATTTCATATTTATGTGGGCCATGTTTTTAATAAAAACTTTAACTTTTCATTCAAACCATGGCCCAAAAACATTCATAGTTTCCTTTAGTGACATCAATTACATGTTCTTTCATAAACTTTAATGAACACATCTGTGACCTGAGCAGATCATCTCACTTAAAGTCTATGGGTGCCTTTCACATTTTCACTGAGGTTCATGCGGTCATAGAAAGTTACTAGGCTGTTGGCCCTAAGGCTTCCACAAGCCTAGCCATGTTACACTCTTGTTCCCTTATGGACCAACATATATAGTCTATGTTTGCATATGAATCTAAGATCAGCAACATCTGTCCCTGTCTAAGAGGGACATAGTTGAAAGGTTTCACCTAAAGATCATATTTAACTTTCATTGGCATCTGTGCAATGAAAATAAATTTAAAACAATTGCTGTTTAAAGCAAATGTTAGAAGGAAAACTTTTGTGAAATTGCTAATCGGCACTTTACGTGCCATATGGGATAGTTCTAAAAGTTAAATCGTCAAATGTGACAACGCACTCAAAGCTCAGTTCAACTATTTACAACATATTCAATGTATGTCACATCTTTTATATAAATTAAAAATTGAAAATATATTTAAATTACTTTTATCAATGTAGTTTGCAATATTTCAAAGACAGAAAAAAGCCGAAATCCTTACAGAGTATAAGTTTTATATTTTTCCAAAACTATAAATATAAGTTGGGTCAAACTTTTAAAGTGGTTAGTTTCCTTACTGTTTTTCATCTTAAGACTAATTCTCTTTTTCACGAACAATATTGATAATATTTTACATTTGCAAAAAGGGAGATATAATGGATTTTTTTCAAATTCTTGGTAGTTTTATGAGCAAATGCTGAGAAACACCAAACCAAACTAATCATTACTAATATACACAGAACTTGAAGCATTAAGGAAAATAATAGCCTGCATCGATGAAGGTACCAGGACATGTGCATGGAGGTATGCACATTGTGGTACCTTTCTCTGATTCAGAGAACACCCTTGCATGATGCTGTACATTCCTCTAACACAGACATGTAGCACCATGAAGGACTGGTCCAGCTTCCATACTGAATGCTAATGAGGCATTTGCTAACTAGTCATGTGCTGTCTCCCTGAAACCATCTCCAGGAAGGCATCTACATGGCTGAACAATTCAAGAAAGCTTTTGGATGTGTAGATCAGCATGGCCATTCTCACCATACTGCCATAGTGAGCATGACCAAAAAGGCCATATCAAACTACCAAATATGAACATAGTGGGGGAACAACTAAATACCAAGGCTTAATTTTAAAGTACCACAAAGGCAGGGGCAGCAAAATGGGGATTGGGGTGGGGGATACACTAGACCAACAGGGATTCATCTGTAAAGTGCTGTACCAGTGCCAAAGTTAATGCATGTATTAGGGGTGGGGGATACACTAGACATCAGAGATACATCTTTAATGTGCTGTACCAGCATGGACATTACTATGGAGATAAGGGGTGGGGAGAATCATTAGACACCAGTTAAATACTTTCACTGCTATGTTGGCACCAGTGTTACTGTGATAGCTGGGTGTGGGGGAACCACTGCACACCAGGGAGTAATCTTGTACTATAATGGCACCAAAATTAATATGGGAATCCGAGGGTGTAGGACCTGGACACCAAGGATAAAATGAAGTGCCATAATGGTACAGACATCATAAGGGAGACTGGAGGGTGGGGGATATACAAGTCATCAGGGATGATCCTCTAAAGTACTGAACTGGCATTGACATTATAACATGGATCAGTAGGATGGGAAGATGCACTAGACCACCAGAACCTAATATGTACTTGCTGCAATGGCACTAACGTATTATGGACACTACTTACACAAACAACAGGTTACTACTATGATGTTGAGATCAGCCACGATCTGCACATTGTGGTAACAACTACAATTCAAGAATCCTACAAATTAGCTGATAATGAGATCTTTCCTCACAAAAAGCTAGGATGTATCTGAATCAGAAATGGACACATCACAGTAAAATGGCCTTTCTAGCAAGAGCTAATGCTAGGAATCATGAGATCAAGCTATGAACTTTAATGAATTCCCGGGTGTATGTTTAGTTAATTAGCTGATAATGAGATCTTTCCGCACAAAAAGCTAGAATGTTTCTGAATCAGAAATGGGCACATCACAGTAAAATGGCCTTTCTAGCATGACCTCATACTAGGAATCATGAGATCAAGCTAGGAACTTTAATGAATTCCCAGCTATATGTTTAGTTAATTAGCATTTGTTTGACTACAATACTTGAGCTTTCTTCAGGGTAGGTAAGTAATTTGGCTCTATATTACTTTATCGAAAAGCTGTACTATTGAACAGCTTTTCATTGAACTGGAAAAGTCGAAATCTGAAAAAAGCGAAAATGCGAATGAGTGAATTCTTTCCCTGGGAAGAAATTACTAGCCCTACCACCAAATATACACTAATCTAAACATAACAAAGTGGGGTCTTCGCCCCCAAACCCCCATAACTAAATATACCAACTACGAGATTGCACTACACTGGGGAAAAGGGCAAACTCATAAGGATGGCCAACTGGTTTCTTTCCCAAGGAAAGAATTTGCTCATTCGCATTTTCACTATTTTCAGCTTTCAACTTTCCTGGTTCGATGAAAAGCCGTTCGATATTACGGCTTTTCAATAAGGTAATAGGAACCCATAAATTTAAATTAGTTGTGTAATTGCCAAACTGTTAAACTGACAGTTTCACAAAAATCTAATGATTAGAACAGTTTGACAATTACATAACTAATTGACAATTACTTATCTATGCTAATCCAGCATAATCTGAGTGACAAAAGTGCCTCATGCCCGCCCATTAACATTAATATCATGAACGCAGCTCACTGCATTTAGTCTTCCATGTTCAGAAGCAATTTAAAAAAAAAACACCACATGTAATCACTTTTCTATACAAAGGCAAAATGTTGTTTCACTCCTGTAAATATGATCTTTAAGGAAACTGAATAATCTCATTTATTCCATATTTTATGTCTGAGCTGCAGCCAATGTAATCATCTGTTTCCCTACATATTATCTAAGCAGTATGAAGGTCATGGGTTAATAAGAGCTTGCTAGGCTAGCGGCCCTATAGCCTTTACAAACCTAGCAATGTTTATCCCAAGTATCCCTATTTGTTCTTTTTTGTGTAGTTTAAAGAACGAATTTATGAACAGAATGGTTCTGTGATCAACAATGGCTACCCTTGTCCATGAGCGACATGGGTGCCACTCCAGGAGCAAATTTGTGGTATTTGTGGTCTCCCATCCAATAATCTAGGATGCATTTGAATAGGATCAGTGAGCAGCTCTACTTTACGTGAATAAGAAGTCTACTCCAGGGAAGCGGCAGTCTCTGGGAGACATGTCTGTCTCTCCAGCATGATCTGTTAATGTCACATGCTAGGTTGAGATCCCTAGAGCGAGTGACTCTTGAGCCATTTGACTTGTGGATGTGCAGCATTTCCATTAGGGCAGGGTTGGAGATTGCCCTATAGGCCAGACACAAGTCGCCTCTTAACAGCCTAGATACAGAGTAAAGTGACAGGGCTTTCAGCCTGTCCACGTAGGTCATGGTTTGGAGTCCCTGTATTTTCTTACTGAGAAACCTCTGAGGTCTGTCTAACTGCTGCAGGTGTCTGGTGAGGTACATTATACTCTATTAGTTGTCTGATAAGGGTCGATAACATTCCTTGACCTGGATGCTATGCCCTTGCTTGTGAGGTGCAGTACTTAGAAGGCTTTCCTTACCACTGTGGAAATTTGGTGGTCATAGTCCAGATTGCTATCAACCTGTGTTCTGAAGTCTCGCACCACTGAGTTAGAGCTCAGGGGGGAGTTGTCAATATTGTAAAAAGGTATGATAAATGCATTTTTTTGCATTTAGTTTTAGACCATGGCTTTGGCACTAGTCATTTGTTTGTGTTAGCCTTTCTTGTAATATGTTGACATCATTGGGGGAACTCAATGATTGCTACCAGTTTGCAATCATCAGTGAACTTGCTGAGCCAAAGGCCATCTACTTTAGCCTGGCCTTATGAGAAATAGATGCCAAACAGTAAGTAACCCAGCACAGGCCCCTGTGGTATTCCACTGGTGAAGGATCTACTGGTGGCGGTGGATTCACCCATTTTGACAGTGTGTGTGTTTTGTTGATGAGCCAATTGGCTTCCATCCTTTGTCTGGAGGCCTTGTCTGTTTTCTTAGTGGCGGTAAGTTTTCAGAACTAGTTTCATCCAGCCAAAGTATTCCTGCATCTGTATTGTTTGGTTTCTGTCCTGTGTTTTAAATCAGATATACTTGTTGCTCAGGCTGCTGCAGAGAGATTGACCTACTGCCAGCTGTGATATTGAGAACAGATAAGTGTTTATTCTCATGTTTTGTCTGCATTTTGATTTAATATCTGTGTAATTTGTACAACTGTACTTATTCTTCTTCTTGTTTGTCCCCACCCATGCTCCCTGTTCTTGTTTTAGTGTTAGTGCTGGTGGCTCTGGAATTGCCCGCCCCTCCTGTAAGTCTGTATTTGAACACTCCACGCGAGTCCATCTCATTTGCTCACTTAACCGAATACAGTGAGATCATATTCTGAGTCTAGTGTCAGTCTACATAATACAGAGAGAAGATTTGAGAAGGCCAACCCACTTAGGTTCTTCCTTCCTCTCTCCTTGCACTTTACCAACAAAAAAAATAATCTGCTTTTACTGTATTTGTGTTTCCTCCTACTTTATTTTGATTTTGCCTCTTAAAAGTACTCAATTTTATTTATTCTGCTGCACTTATTGCTACTTGGTAGTAGCCTAATTAAATTGTAACTGTTATTATAAGTCTTTTGGTTTAAGCACTTGGGCTTCTTTTACATTAAGAAGGTTTGTGGTCTGCACTGTTGGGGCAGGACAGGTAGCTTACATCCTTCTAAGCTGGGAATTGCTGATTGAAAGCTCAGTGTCTCCTATTCTAAAAGTGTATTAGTTCTGGTTTAAGCACTTGGGCTTCAGGCCAGTTATTCTACATTAAGAAGGTTTGTGGTCTGCACTCTTGTGGGAGGAGAGGCTGGATTCTGCCCTTCTGAGCTGGGAATTTCTGGTCACAGGCATATTGTGCTTGCTTATTCAAACTGTTTCTTTCTGAAACTGGTGCACCTTGTTGCTGTAGCATAGGACCAGATTCAGGCCTGCTGAATCTAGCTTTGTTTGTATAACTTGAGCACTGATCCAGGCCATCTTTTTGGAGAAGGTTCCCCTGCACCCTAATAGCAGGAGTGTGCAGTTAGAACTTGTCTGACTGAAGACTGCTGGAACAGGGCTCAGTTTTGAGATTTTTTCTGGTTAATTGGGTAACTTGTTTAAATCAGATTGTTCATTAAATTGCACTTTATTCATCTGCTTTTACTGTATTTGTGTTTCTTCCTACTTTATTACTAGAGGCATTGACTACAACTCTGAACTGAGATATATAACAATAAGCATCTTTTTATGTGCATTTAAAGTGTTTTTTTTGATTGTATCTGCTTTATTTTCTGAAAATATATATATATATACTTGCTTCCCACTTTCTAAGCTAGTATAGTCCAGTTTTCAGGTTAATGTTGAATTCAGAGCTGTGTTACAAATCTCTGTGTTTGCTCATACCTTACTTGGATAGAAGGAGGTTTCTCTGTTCACCTGTGAGAGAGGGGAGCTTTGAGCAGCCTATCTGTCCCTGGAGGAGTGGTTTCAGCCCAGAAAGTAGTAGTTTATTGGCCATTTTGGGTCAATTTCTATCTTTTTTATTTCCCTACAAAAAAAAAAAACTGCATTTGCCCGGTTTTGCGCACCGGGTAGTGCTGGTTAGCTAGGGTATAGCTATTCCTGGCTACACAAAGTCGCCTCTTCAATTTTTCCCTTGGAACTAGACAAACTTTCAACTGAAGCACTCAAGCCATTCATTTCTCAGCCCGGCACTTGCTCAAAACTTATAGCAAGCAATTGTACTACAGAAGGACAAGGCTCTATATTCGACCTTACCAGCCATTCAGTAAATCAGTTTACTGTACCTATCCAGGCATGTCCAAAGGGTGTACTCTCCAGTCCAACTGGTGAATCTGGGCATTTTGAGGCAATGTTACAACTGCCTCATGTACACAGATAACCCTCTCCTCCTACCACCAAACACTAATACATGCGAGAGATGCAGTTATACAGCCAAACTGGAGGCTAAGCTCTCTCAACCCAAGACTGGATCAGACAGTCAAGTGGAGAAGGCAAATACTGGCATCACACCACCAGTCTCACATAGACCCATTAAACCAGCACCGACAAAAAACACATGTAAATACATGAAAACATACTCAGAGGCTCCAAATAAAAATCTGAAAAAGCAACAGAGCCCTCAAAAGCAGACATCCAAGCAACCTCCACCCCCCAACACAAACCATGAAACACATACTTCACAAAACCAGTGTGCCACACAATTACAGCCCTCAATGCAAAATAACATACCTAACATACAAGTAATAGGTGACTCTATAGTCAGGCACACTGACATCCCACTCACTAGGCTGAATAATGAGAAGGTTACTGTTAGCTGCCTGTCAGGTGCCAGGATCCACCACATAACACAAGCACTCAGGTCACTCCAGAACAAGTACAAATATGACTCTGTCATTGTCCATGTTGGTGTGAATGAGCTGAGCCGTACCTCCTTGAACTACATGAAAAGAGACATGGAAGAGCTCTCTGATCCCATAGCCCAGGCCGGTATGACCCTGACCCTGAGTAGCATCCTGCCCTCACCAAGAATGATACCACGGTATAAAGAAAAAATTATCAATTTCAACAACTGGCTAAGTTTCTGGTGTCATTCAAAGGGGATCCAGTGTCTGTCTGCCTGGGATGGCATGCTCAACAAGCCACGCTGCTTCACTAGAGATGGCTTGCACCTGTCCCCCTTAGGCTTTCGAATACTGGCCAAGGCTCTTGCCACCCCCATAGTGCCTTTTTTAGGAAAGGCTCAAAAGACAAACATACCGCCATAAATAGCACAAGTAACAAAAATCTGAGGGTAATACTGCTCAATGCCAGAAGTCTAAACCTCAAAATGCACACACTCGAGGCACTCCTCAGTATGGAGAAAATTGATATATGTGCAGTAACAGAAAACCTGGTTTAAGGCTCCAGAGAGCACCCCAGCACTACCAGGCTACAACTCATACCATACACTTCGGCCACAGAACCCAGACCGAAATACAAAAGGTGGGGGAATATCCATACTTATCAAGGATACCCACACCTCCAGGATAGTGGCACAGCACGATGCTTCAGAGATTATCCACATGCAACTAAAAACGGGAAAAACTGCAATTCAAATTGTAGCTTGCTACAGATCACCCACCATGTCCCAGGACCCCCATTCTGCAATTCTGAAAACACTGGGTAACATAAAGGTCCTACCAAACACTTTAATATTGGGTGATTTCAACTACCCAAACATTAACTGGGAGAACTACTCAAGTACTAACTCCCTTGCCCAGCATTTCCTAGAATTTATAAACTAAAATGCCCTGGAACAACTGGTCAACATTCCCACCAGAGGTGACAACATATTGGACCTAGTCATCACCAACATGAGTGACTGGTGTTCCACACCGGAGGTCAACCCCTCACTGGTTAGATCTAACCATAAACAAATCACTTTGGATATCCACATTCTGCCCCCACCCCCGGACAAGAAAATCACCGTGAAAAACTTTTCAAAAGCAAACTTCACGTTACTTAAGATGGAGGTGGAAAGTTTCAAAGCCTCCATGCTAAAGGATAACGCTGTCCAAGCTTCAAAATCCTTTACTAATGCATTCTACGGCCACCTACAAGAATGCATGGATTGTGCTATCCCAAGCAAAACCAAGACTCACTCCTCCAAGAAAAGGAAACCAGTCTGGTGGACTCCGCCATAAACAAGCTATACAATAGAAGGAGGAAACTAGTACAGAAAAGAGTAAAATATCAAGAAGGGAAGAACATTCCTGATCAGTATCAGCAAGAAACTATGATCCCTCATAAAATCGTCCAAGGCAAGCTTTGAAAGAAAACTTGCCAAGGACTCCAAAGATAACCACAAGGCATTCTTTAGCTATGTCAAGAATCTAAATGGCAATGCTCAGATCTGCTCGGAGTTAGTGCAGAACGGCACAAAATACACTGAACCAACCAATATTGTCAACATCCTGGCAGACAGGTTCAGTACAAATTTCACCCCCCTCTCATCCCCAAAAGGGCCCATAATCATGCCAGAAGAATGTAGAGCCCCTGAAATCACAGACACTCAGGTTAAAATAGCCCTCTCCAAAGCCAAAAACACAGCATCAATGGGACCGGACAGTGTCCCAGGCTGCGTCCTACATGAGCTCAAAGAAGAACTAACCCCTAACCTAAACACACTGTTCAAACTCAGCCTCTCTACAAGCTACATACCCATAGAGTGGTGCACAGCAATGGTTATTCTGCTCCACAAAGGTGAAGCCACAACAGACCCTCTGAACTATCACCCTATAAGCCTGACTAGCTTGGTCTGCAAGTCTATGGAGCGCATCATCATGGAACTCATTAACAGAGACATTGGGAATCTCCAAACACTGGACCCTACCCAGTTTGGCTTTGTTAAGGGCAGATTATGCCTCCTAAACCTAGTGGACTTCTTTGAGAAAGTTACCAATGCTATAGATGAGGGAAAGATGGTACACACAGCCTACCTGGACCTCGCAAAGGCCTTCGACACCATTTCCCATTCTGGTATTATAGACAAGCTCACCAGCCTGAACAACTCCTATGTCACAAGATGGGTTGCCAATTGGCTCACGGACAGAACCCACATGGTGAGAGTTGTGGGAGCTAGGTCTGACTCTAAACTGGTTACAAGTGGCGTTCCCCAGGGCTCAGTCCTAGGACCCCTCCTATTCGGCATATACTTCTCAGAGGTACGTACAAGCACAGGAGGACTATGGCTGACTATGTTCACAGACAACTGCAAACTAGGGGCTATAATTGACTCACCAGCTGACTCAGACATCCTCCAAAAGGGTCTCACTGAGACGGATACCGGGTGTCAAAATCATGGCTTCAAGTTAAATGCCAAAAAGTGCATAGTTATTCCCTTTGGAAATAACAAAGTACCCACAAACTACCACATAGGTGGTAGTCCCCTAAATAAGGAAAACGTAATAAGGGATCTGGGGACCCAAGTAGATAGTAATCTCTCCTTTGATAATCACATTACCAAAGTGGTTAGAAAATCCTTCTATGTGGCCCACCTAATCACAAAAGGGTTTGCATCCAGATCAAAAGAGGTCATTGTGCCCCTCTACTCACCACTCATCAGACCCATCATAGAGTACAATGCCCCATTTGGGATGTACCTTACAAGACACCTGCAACAGCTGGAAAGACCACAGAAGTACCTCACCAAGAGGATCATTGGCATCAAACAGATGCCCTATGCAGCTCGACTGAAGAAACTCCAGCTGTACTCGGGTGCATACCGCCTGCTCAGAGGTGATCTCTGCCTGACATACAAGGCCATGTCCAACCCAGAATTGATGGACATGCTCCACCTAAAGCAAACCTTATCCCCTCGTGCCACACGCTCTAGGGATCTAAACCTCACCACAACAATAAATAGGACATGCTGGAGGGATAGATTCCTGTCCCAGAGATTTTCCATGCTTTGGAACAAGATTCCAATCTACATTAGGCAGAGCTCCTCGCTAGCACTCTTCAAGAGAAACCTTGACGAGTGGATGGGAAACAGAAAGTTTACCCCGTGGATCACTTCAGTGGCTCTGCTGGACAGAGGCACAGGTAACTAATCTAAGGGGGTGGCAAAAGCCAACACATTCTAGCTAGGCTTATAAATACCTTCGGGCAGATAGCCTATTACCTACCTATGAACCTAGTAATGTAAGGGTTAATACCTATCTGGGAGAGTTTCTCAACAATACCAGACTGGTGAATTGTGTCAAAAGCATTGGCAAGGTTGAGATAGGCTGTGTACACTGTCTTACCTTTGTCCATGTCTTTGGTGACATTCTCAAAGAAGTCTACCAGGTTTAATAAGCATGATATAACCTTAACAAAGCCAAACTGCATTGGGTCCAGCTTTTGGAGGTTGCTTATGTCCTTGTTGATAAGGTCCATGATAATTCTTTCCACGGCCTTGTAGATGAGGCCAGTTAGACTTGTGGGTCTGTAGTTCCCAGAGTGAGTTGGTCCCTCTTTTTGCAGAGGGATTACTGTTGCTGTTCTCCATTCTGCAGGAACATAGCCAGTTCTCAAGCTATGATTAAAGAGAATGCCAAGTGGGTCTGATAGGTCTTGATTTATATTGTTTAAAGGGGCACTATCTCATTTCTAAAATCAGTTGGTTGTTGGAGTACTTTGTTTACTTTTTTAGTGCAGTGTAAGTCACATGTTCAAAGAGAGGCAGGATTTTCAGAGAAGGTGTTACCATACTGCAGGTCAGATTTCACAAATGTCAGTGGGGGGATGGTCATTACAGGAAATGCTAATAGTTTACAGTTTGTTCTTTTGTATTTTCCTTCCCCCCACCCATAGGTTATTAGATTATCTGAATGACTGACTGGTTTAGCCTCAGCCAGAGAATCTCTAGTC